>NW_024070202.1:91473564-91546147 GCF_014754425.2 Oryx dammah
GGCCACAGGACTGGAAAAGGTCAGTTTTCATTCCAATCCCAAAGAAAGGCACTGCCAAAGAATGCTTAAACTACCGCACAGTTGCACTGATCTCCCACTTCAGTAGTCTTGCCTGGCAAATCCCATGGGTGGAGGAGCCTGGTAGGCTGCAATCCATGGGGTCTCTAGGAGTCAGACATGACTGAGCAACTTCACTCTCACTTTCACACACTAGTAAAGTAATGCTCAAAATTCTCCAAGCCAGGCTTCAGCAATACATGAACCATGAACTTCTTGATGTTCAAGCTGGTTTTAGAAAAGGCAGAGGAACCAGAGAGCAAATTGCCAACATCCGCTGGATCATGGAAAAAGCAAGAGAGTTCCAGAAAAACATCTATTTCTGCTTTATTAACTATGCCAAAGCCTTTGACTGTGTGGATCACAATCAACTGTGGAAAATTCTGAAAGAGATGGGAGTACCAGACCTCCTGACCTGCCTCTTGAGAAACCTATATGCAGGTCAGGAAGCAACAGTTAGAACTGGACATGGCACAACAGACTGGTTCCAAATAGGAAAAGGAGTACGTCAAGGCTGTATATTGTCACCCTGCTTATTTAACTTCTATGCAGAGTACATCATAAGAAACGCTGGGCTGGAAAAAGCACAAGCTGGAATCAAGATTGCCGGGAGAAATATCAGTCACCTCAGATACGCAGATGACACCACCCTTATGGCAGAAAGTGAAGAGGAACTCAAAAGCCTCCTGATGAAAGTGAAAGAGGAGAGTGAAAAAGTTAGCTTAAAGCTCAGCATTCAGAAAACGAAGATAATGGCATCCGGTCCCATCACTTCATGGGAAAGAGATGGGGAAACAGTGGAAACATTGTCAGACTTTATTTTTTCGGGCTCCAAAATCACTGCAGATGGTGACTGCAGCCATGAAATTAAAAAACGCTTAATCCTTGGAAGGAAAGTTATGACCAACCTAGATAGCTTATTCAAAAGCAAAGACATTACTTTGCCAACAAAGGTCTGTCTACTCAAGGCTATTGTTTTTCCAATAGTCATGTATGGATGTGAGAGTTGGACTGTAAAGAAAGCTGAGCACCGAAGAATTGATGCTTTTGAACAGTGGTGTCAGAGAAGACTCTTGAGAGTTCCTGGGACTGCAAGGAGATCCAACCAGCCCATTCTAAAGGAGATCAGTCCTGGGTGTTCTTTGGAAGGAATGATGCTAAAGCTGAAACTCCAGTACTTTGGCCACCTCATGCAAAGAGTTGACTCATTGGAAAAGACTCTGATGCTTAGAGGGATTGAGGGCAGGAGGAGAAGGGGACGACAGAGGATGAGATGGCTGGATGGCATTACCGACACGATGGACGTGAGTCTGAGTGAACTCCAGGAGTTGGTGATGGACAGGGAGGCCTGGCGTGCTGCGATCATGGGGTCGCAAAGAGTCGGACATGACTGAGCGAATGAACTGAACTGAACTACAAATACCTACCATACAGAAGGCATTCAGATAATAACAATGAAAACTTTCTTTGGTATAGTTGTTGTTCAGCCACTAGGCTGTGTGTGACTCTTTACAACTCCATGGACTGCAACACACCAGGCTTCACTGTCCTTCACTATCTCCCAGAGTTTCCTCAAACGCATGTCCATTGAGTCAGTGATGCCACCCAACCATCTCATCCTCTGTAGTAAAATGTCATTCATATAAGACAATAACACCCTCCAATGAGTTTGAGAACCACTGGTTGTCAGGCAAACACTTTGTGTGATGTTTCTCATCACACTAATGGGTCACACTGGCCACTAAAGCACATTCTATCCCAGATTTCATCAATGCCAAAACATTTTGCAAACCCAATGTCTGGGGTTGAGATGTACTAGAGGAATGTAGATTCTGCCCTTTGTCAAGTGAAATGCTTCAGATGAGATTGTATTCTCAATGTTGTTTCTTACTAGTGCCACTAAGCTGACCATGCCAGGCTTGGCTAAGCAATAATTACAACAGTGTGTCATCCCGCTCCTCCCAAGACTTAATGATTTCACAAAACCAAAATTAAGTTTGAAAAAAAAAAAAATGCCCTCTTAGCCTCCAGGGAACTGATTGGGACAATGCGTGGCATCAGTTAATCCGACATTCAGAGTAGAACAGGGCCTTTCTCTTACACCTGAAACATGGAGATAAGCCTGAAACTTTAAGAAAAAAAAAAGTGCTTAAAACTGAAGGGAAAAATGAGCCTTTTCTTTTGTGGATTAAAATAGAACCTTTCCTCCTCCACCTTCAATTCTAACTCTTTATCCCTGTTATGTCAGGGCAGAAAATATGTAGCATGTCTTCTTTTAATCTATTCCTTTATCTTTATTTTTAAAACAATCAATTTTGCCCAGGCTAACATGTTTATAGTGTTTCCTCTTGCAAGTTTCTGATTATAGTCACCACTCTAGTTTGACCCACTTTTCTAAGCTGATTTTTCTCAGCCAAGGAGCTGCTGGCTGAGTGACTTCACAGTTCATCTGCTTCCATTCCCATATGCCATAGTCCCTGGAACCTTCTTGGCTGCATCTGGTGGGCACTTCTGGGCACTTTATATAGTGATCACTGCTGTTGACTTTCTGGACCCAAGCCCCTGGAGAGTGTATGGGCCCAGGTCACGCTGCTTAACTGGTGGCAGACCTAAAACCAGACTCCATGGTCTTCGGTTCACCATGTAGACAAGAGCCCTTGAACCTCTGCAAATCAAATAAATTTAAAAAGAACTTCAATTGAAGTATTCTACTGGGTGGCCTCATTCAGGCACAGTCTTATTCTAGGACTCCTGGCTATATCGTAATATCCCCTGGTAAAAGCTGGGCTGTTTTTTACAATTATCATTTGTACCCTCCCCCCATTTTTTTTTTTTTGTCCTTCCTCTTCCTTTGAGAATGTTTTTGACTTTGTCCAGTTGAATAGCTTGCTGCTTGGCTGGTTGTCCTGGCTAAGAGCCCAGCCTAGAGCTAGTGCCCACCGTGTAATCATTGCAGATTACAAGATTGAAAAGGGGGCTTTGTATATCATTATTTGCTTGCTTGGCCAGTTTTCAGGTTATTTGTCTGCCTCTACCTTGAAACAAAGGCAATGATAATGAGGCACAGAGTTTTACACATTTTAGTTTATTATCTCCACAGCAGGTTTTTACGCAGGAATGTGATCCACATTCAAGTTCTACCCATCCATCCAAACCCAGTCCATTTGTCCCTGTTGCCCTGAGACTTCCCTCACCCCCTCTCTCCTGTGTCCTTCTCTGAAGGACCACAGCACTTCTCACTTCTCCCATGACAGTTACTTCCAACCACGTATTAAAACGGTTCACATCATCTTGTGTCTCCTCTACTCACTCACGAGTTCTCTGAGCAGAGTCTGCTGGCCTGTTCCATCCCTGAAGCCTTCTCAGGGGCCTGCCCGGCCTCTGCCGTATGCACAGCAAACACTGAGCCAAAGGGCACACAGCACAGCTGGTGCCTCCCTTCACCCTGAGCAGGAACAGGTCTAATTCTTCATCATCTGGAACGAGGTCTTGCTATAACTAAAGCAGGCAAGTTAGAGCCCTTCCTAAGAACCACACCTGTACTATAGCAAGACAAGCCCACATGACTGTTTAAGTAATTTTACATACAGAAAAATAACAAGATAATATTCAAATACAAAAGTGGTGGCAAAAGCTATCAACTCCAAAGTTTGTTAGGTTTACAAATAATCACTATTAAATATGAAAGTGGGATCTACCTAGAAACATTTCTTTTGAAAAGTTCTTCCACTCTTACATCAGCCAGGGTAGAAATAGTTTCTTCTAAATATGTAGGATAAATGAAAACTTTTCCTCTTCTTTAAAAGTTTAAATGCAATTTATAATTAAAATACACCTTGGCATATCTTTCCACAATACTTCTCCTCATCTGGATTGGAGTAAAAATTTGACAAAATGAGTAAAGACTGCTGAAGTCACAATTTTTTTTTTCTAGGTAGTAAAATTGACGAGGGTTATTTATTTCTTTAAACCTGCAAAAAAAGTTTTAAGTTGAAAAAACTACTTTCTGGATTGATTACATAAGCAGACAAACCTCCAAATATCCACATTCCCAACTAAAGAGAACAGCATGGAGGTCCTTTGTTACTATATTAAAAATGTGTCTATTTTCAAAAACACCAAATCTCCTGATAATGAAATAGTCATCATGTGGTCAAGATAACCACCCTGCAGATCTCTATGCTATTTTTTTTTTATTCCACATGTCTTTTGTCCTTCCTTCCTTATATCATTTCCCCATTTCAGACTGTAAAAGTCGCTGGAGGGCTGAGACCATATTGCCAATAGTTCACTCTAATTGGAAGCAGTAGGTGCTTAAGTACTCATTACCTGACAGGGAGCATCACAATAACAAGCTCAGTTTGTAGGTCAGTGCTAATAAGGCCAAGGTCCTGGACCTGACATGGGTGAACGTTTGCTCTGCTTCGTGACAATAAGCCAAATGCCTCAGTCTGGTCAATGCCATTGCTCACCCAGTGTGTTATTGGGGGGTGGAGTGTGGACCATCAGGAGGATTTGAATGCATATTCTAGTTCAACTTCCCAACACGAGCAACACTGGGGAAGTACAATCAAACATGGTGAAACCCAGAAAGACCAGACTGTGGTCAAGGTCAGAAGTAGGCACGGTGGTTCTTGCTTCTGTTTCTTTCTCTAACACACTTAAGTAGGAGCCACACTTTCATCAGGAACACAGACTCATGAGCACTGACCATCAAACAGAGAGGGCACTCACTGGGCAGGTGAAGGGGGTGACTTCTATCATTTCATGGGGCACATATTTTGCAAAATGGACCCTGGTTGATAATGAAACCCAGCACTGAGTTGAAATTCAATCAAGTGGGGCAGTGCATATCAATGCCTTCAGGATCTTTTTAAAATGCAGGTTCTGATTCAGTATGTTGGGGAACCTGAGATTATGTGTTTCTAAATAAACTGGCAAGTTGTGCCAAGGCTGCTGGGCCCTTGAATCTCATTTCAAGTATTACGTTGGTGAAAAAGTAATAGCAGTTTTGCACTACTGAATTTTGTTATTTGATACTGGAATACATTCTTAAATAAATATGATGTTATACATCATTTTAATATGCATTTCTCATTTTTTTGTCAATGACTTATTACTGGATGTGCATTTTATATTTATTTTAGACTATGGAAATGATATTAGACAAAAAGCAAATCCAAGTGGTTTCCTTATTCAAGTTCAAAATGGCTCTTAAAGCATCAGAAACAACTCATAACATCAACATATTTGGCTCAGGAACTGATAATGGATGTACAGTGCAGTGGTGGTTCAAGAAGTTTTACAAAGGAAATGAGTCTTAAAGATGAGGAGCATAGTAGCCAGTCATCAGATGTTGACAATGACCGATTGAAAGCTATCATTGAAGCTGATCCTCTTAAAAGTACATGAGAAGTTGCTGAAAAAGTCAGCGTTGACCATCCTATGGTCATTTGGCATTTGAAGCAAATTGAAAAGGTGAAATCACACTCAATAAGTGGGTACCTTATTGGCTAACCAAAGATAAAAAAGATCATCTTGAAATTTTATCCTCTCTCATTCTACATAACAAAAACAAGCCACTTCTCAGATTGTGATGTGGAACAAAAAGTAGATTTTATACGACAACTGGCGATGACCAGCTCAGTGGTTGGACTGAGGGTCTATTTGCATGGAACATAGTGGAATAGCTCTTTGGGTAATCCAATGTGGAACCCTATCCATTTTTCCACTCTCTAGTTGAGGTCTCCTATGTGAAAGATGATAAGGCAGTTAAATTAGGTTTATAGAGTCATGTTCACAGAAGTGCCTCAAATGAAGGTAAGTCGCCCATGAGTTCAATGGAGAGTAAATAGATGGACAAATTTACATTCATACACAGATTGATTTAGACATTTGCCAAGTATTTGCCAAAAGAGCTTTTCCCTTTTCTAAGGAAGGCACAGCCCTAATATTTTCCTTTGTAAAGGACTCATTTTACCAGTCAGTTTGACAAAAGTTTAAATATTAAATGCCTAAGCTAAATATATACATTAAAACTTTCCATATCTCCCCAGATAGATCAACTGACCCCCTTTCCTGGGCTAAATACTATCAGCATGCAAATAAAACCGAGATCCTTAGGTTAGTTATTGTAGAGTTGTAATAGTCCTCATCAGAATCACGAATGTAACTGTGGAGACTTTCCAGTGATCCCTCAGCAGCATGACAGAGAAAGCTGATACAGACCTTCTTCTGACTCTGAACACATAGAAAGTTGGAGCAAATACAACCAAAATAAATATTATAAAGTAATTTTAACATGAAGGAAAGATTGAAGATTCTCAAGAGTCATAAGCAAATAGGTAAGTCAAAGTCAGGACATAAGTAGGAGCTGGGGCTCAAAATAACCCAAAAAGGGTATTATGAGAATATGGGCTCTGAAGACCAGGCCTGGTGTCCAGGCCTTGAATCTTGGACCAGTGAGAAAACAGAACTGAACACCTGGCACCTGGGGCTTCCCAGGCCTTGAATAGAGGACAGGAAAACCTCACCTCTGCTCAGAGAGTATGAAGCAAGGCCAAAGCTCTGCCCTAAACAGACTTCAATGATTAAGATGTTTCAGTTCAGTTCAGTTCAGTCGCTCAGTCATGTCCGACTCTTTGCGACCCCATGAATTGCAGCATGCCAGACATCCCTGTCCATCACCAACTCCCGGAGTTCATTCAAACTCATGTCCGTCGAGTCAGTGATGCCATCCAGCCATCTCATCCTCTGTCGTCCCCTTCTCCTCCTGCCCCCAATCCCTCCCACCATCAGAGTCTTTTCCAATGAGTCAACTCTTCTCATGAGGTGGCCAAAGTACTGGAGTTTCAGCTTTAGCATCATTCCTTCCAAAGAAATTCCAGGGCTGATCTCCTTTAGAATGGACTGGTTGGATCTCCTTGCAGTCCAAGGGACTCTCAAGAGTCTTCTCCAACACCACAGTTCAAAAGCATCAATTCTTCAGCACTCAGCTTTCTTCACAGTCCAACTCTCATATCCATACATGACCACTGGAAAAACCATAGCCTTGACTAGACGGACCTTTGTTGGCAAAGTAATGTCTCTGCTTTTGAATATGCTATCTAGGTTGGTCATAAGTTTTCTTCCAAGGAGTAAGCGTCTTTTAATTTCATGGCTGCAGTCACCATCTTCAGTGATTTAGTAATAAAAAGAAATTTGGAAGTGATATTTACTGTTACCCATCTTAAATTCAAACTGTCCCAGGTAATAGAAAAAAGTTAACCAAACCTTTTTTTGACCTTGCTACCCAAAGGATAACTCAACAAAGCTAACACATGCATTTGCCACATATGAGACTTTTAAAAGTAGAGAAAAGGTCCATCCATTCTAGCAAATATAACCTGTTGATTCATATCTAGACACACATATAACAACTCCAAGCCTCTAATATTAATATAATTAGGGTCTGACAAAACTTGCTCTGTTCTTCCCACACATTATCCAGTTTCTTATTTAAAAAATATTTTATGTTCTATGACCCCCCAAGCAAAGCTCAAGAAGATCTTTCAGCTTATGTTCTGGCGTGGTATGTCCTATGCTTTTACTTAGCCTTCATGAGTCTTCTTTAATAGATGCTGAGAGAAAAGATAAATTTTTCATAAACATGTTCTCCATTTTGTAGTAGATTACAAGTCAATATAAATATAAAGAGAAATGAAAAGCTCTAACCCTTCAAGTTTGCTACAAACTGAGTCAACCATGACCCAAAAGCACATGTTAGTACAATGTTACTCCATATCTTGATTTAGTGACACAGATCAAGTGCTTGGCAGAAGGGCACAAACCTAAGAATCCACAAGCTACATCCTGATACCAACTAGTGCTGTGACTCAGACCAAGTCACTTAAACTTTCCAGGTCTGGATTTTTTTTTTTTTTTCTTAATGAAATGAAGAAGTTGAATGATTTGTCTCTTAACTTTCTCCTAATCTGAACATTCCATGATCCTGTGATAGTGTAACAAGCCCCGAGGCCTTCCTATCATGAAAACAACCTTTTCATTCCACTTCAGTCTTTGAAGATTTTGATGTCCTTTCTCTTCAGTCCAAATCACTCACTTGAAAAATCTGAACTGAAGTGAAGATTTCAGCCAAAACTAGCTGCCATCAGAAGCTCCTTAATGCCTCATTGTGAAATTGACTGAATTGTAAATGTCCTCCAAGGAAGAGGCCTTGACATTTTTGGCCAACTTCAGCTCACAGATGAGGAAACCAGGATTCTGAAAGGTCCTATAATTTACCAAACACCATACAGCATTTGGGTGGGCAAGGTAAATTCTCATTTATGCTTTATAATTTCTGATCCATCCACAAATCCATTCAAACAAGACTTAATGAACATTTACTAGACACTGCTAGGCACTGGTACTAAGGAAATATACAGTACTACATACAGAGAGTACTAAGACAAACTCATTGCCCTCATGGAGATCAGAGTCTAGTGGAACTGAAGAAAAAGGGAAGAGTCCCAAAACCCTAAAACACTTGCCAAAGCAGAGGTATTTGTCAGATCCTTTGAAAATCCAGACTGGCAAATGGTTCACAAAACACTCAAGCACAATGAAGCTTGAAGAAACATGGAAAGTTTCACAGAAGAGGAGACAATTGAGCTGCATTTTGAAAAATCAGAAGTCTGTAAGGCGTGCAGGATATGGGGGAAAAGGCAGAGAGCACAGCATGCACGAACACATTGAAAGCACACACAGGTTTGTGTTTGAGAGACTAAGTAGTTGGATAAGCTTGAACCTAGGATACAGGTGAGGAATGTAAGGAGACATGAAAGAAGAAAAAGGCAAGAATAAGTAATGCAAAGAAAATAAAAAAGCTTTGACTTTTGCCTAGGAGATGAGGAATGAGCCACTAAAAGACCATCAACAGATAAGGGGCATAGTTATCCTTGCTTTCAACACAGAGCATGTTCCTATAAAAGAGGGGACAGGAAAAGCAGCTAATGATTTAGAGAAAAAATTGATTACCACAGAAATGAGAGCACCAGGAGGCTAACACACGTCTATTGCTCTTTCCTCTAGTTTGTGCTGGACCCATTCCCCCCAGCCTAAAAGTGTCATTCGCCACATAAACCCCGTTCCCCTAGGGAAGACTTTGGAGAGGCTCAAGATTCCTGAAGGGACCAGGGTTAGGACCAGAGCCAACTGCTGCTCATAGCTGGATCAGTGAGTAAAGGCTGAACTGGCCCCAAGAGAACCAGGGCCCAAGGAATCCGGAGACCCACAAGACTCAGTCACAGGTGGCACTGAATAGGCATCCACACATCTGGGTTAAATCTCATCAGGTGGTTTACTGACTTAGTAGCTTTATGACTTTCACACGGTTATTTCATTTCTTCAAGACTCCAGGTCACAGTAACACCTGCTTTGGATCATGTATACATTAAACAAATGATGTGCATGAGGCACTCAGCACTGATTTGTCACATGAAACGCATTTTACAACCCACAATTGTGATTATTATCACTTAGCATCCTGCAGTCAAGCGCCTTGCCTATTCCTAAAGAAGTCTGGAAGCTGGCAAATGGTTCACAAAACACTCTCCTCAAGGTGTCATCCCTTTTTTTTCTCTCTAGAGATCTCAGAGAGAAAATATTACATTTAAAGGGTCTCTCCTTGGTTCCATAGTAGCAATTCTTACATTTGTAGGAAGCATATTCACGCTAAGTTCCAAAAAGGATCAAATCTACACTTGGAGTAGCTAATAACATTTTTAAAAATTACTTTCTTCCTTCTGCCACTGAGTAGACCCTCTTTCAAAAAGAGCAAGCAATACTAGAACCAAAATATATGTTATAGGCTTATATTTCATGTGTAACAAATAGCATATCTACCTCTATTCTTCCTATCTCACAGTAGTTCTGTGAGCTAAGAGTTGGGGTTAAGAATGTCCCTTTAGATGGGAACTTTGATGAATTTTCATCCACTCATTTCCTACCTTCATGAATTAAAAAATGAAAATAAAGTTAAATCTTTTACGTTGCTGGAAATTTTCATCAGTCTCAGCACTGTATAAAAAGTTGGCAATATTAAGAGACCAGCAATAAATATTTCTTGCATAATGAAGCCACAGGAACAAGGAAGAGAGAAGAGGAGAACTTTGGGGAGACTTTTGCCTAAATAATTCCTCAAAACTCTGAAACTTTACTGATGACTTTTACAAACTATAGTTATAATGGAAGTGCTTCCTAGAACTGCAACCTGATAAAGCATCTGGAGAACTTCTGTCAAGCATTTTAGATCAAAGCTGTGGGTTTGAAGTTGAGGTTAATTCCCTCGCTTTGTAATGCCACTACAATGAAGATCACAAACAAAAGTTTTAGAAGAAAGGGACTGATTAATTGAATTTAACTCTGTATTTTCGGGGTAAGTGGTTGGCAAATGTTACACTCCCCAAAATATAGTTGATTGAATTGAGCACTCATGTAAGGCAAACACCCAGACTTACTGAGCTTGTTTTGGTTAGTTTGACAATCTGCTTTTTCAATTTTGTTTCACTTTGATTAGTCAGACCTTAGACTGAAATGAACAAATGATCTGGTTGAGCCTTCCGGTAGGAAGAAAAATACTGTGGAAAAAAATGGTCATAATAAAGTGGAGATAGGCTACAAGGATGTATTATACAATATGGGGAATATAAGCAATATTTTGTAACAACTGTAAATAGAGTGTAAGCTTGAAAATGTATATTAAAATTTTTTAAATTTTAAATGAATGATACAGGTATGTGGAAAATGATAGCATTTTTGTTAAAATATACTTATCTTGTCAAAAGATAAACACTGTGTGCATAAGTACAAAAAGTTATCTGGAAGGATTTATACTAAGATAAGACCAGTGAGTTTCTCTAGTTAATAAAATTTGGAATCATTTTTATTTTCTTTTTATGTATTATCTCTTTCTCTCCCCTATTCTTGTGCACTCTCTCTCTCATGCACCTTGTTAGCATATCTTCAATATAAAACAGCTATTAATTACTAAAATATACCATGTATTCCCAACTATATATATAAACCAAACCATCAAAAACTTCTGCTTAGAATTATTAGTATAACAATAATTAGCAATCGGCCACACAATAACGGCTGTCATCCCCAGTTTCTGGCTCACCACGTTCCTTACAAAGCACTGTTTCCCAAAGTTTAAGTTTAACCCCGCGAGGTAGACATTCTTATTATTCTACTTCTACAGATAAGAAAAACCAAGGATGCTACATAATTTGTCAAAATAGGTAGGTATGCTATTTTTTCATATGAAATATAAGCCTGTAACATATATTTTAAAACTAATCAGTTGTAAAAGTCCAAAACTTTTGATGCTCCAAACCAATAATGGCAATATGTGTGTACGTTAGTCACTCAGTCATGCGTGACTCCTTGTGACCCCATGGATGGTAGCCCACCAGGCTCCTCTATCCATGGAATTCTCCAGGCAAGAATACTGGATTAGCCATTCCCTTCTCCAGGAGATCTTCCCAACCCAGGGATCGAACCCAGGTCTCCCGCATTTCAGGCAGATTCGATTCTTTCCATCTGAGCCACAAATAATGGAAGAGACTGCTCTTATTCACCACACTAAGGTGTTAACAAAAAGTCACAGATATGTGCAAAAGCATATTCAGTAGCATTAAGCTAGTAAATTTTGATAATTTACTTCTGCTTTGTCCCATCTTAATTGATATAAAGGCAGCAGCTACATTCCCCAACTTTGCCCAGTTTGCTCTATTTTTCAGTTTTTTCTTAAGCTTTCCACTCTTAGCCTGTTAACTGGTGTGCCTTTCTCCTAGGGAAAGGGATACATGAAGAAGATAGTGTCATATGGCTATTCAATGGAATACAGCACAGCTGTAAAATATGTTAAGGACAATCATTAAGGACTTTATGAACTGACATGAAGTGATTTCCAAGACACAGTGTTAAGTGAAAAAAGCAAAGTGCAAGAGTATCTAGACTATGACACTCTTTAAGGAAAAAATACTTACAAAAAAAATATATTTTCTTGTGCAAAGGAAATATGAGAAGGATGAAACTGAAACCAAAGAGACTGGTTATGTAAAGAGGGTGGATGGGAAAGAGCTGGAAAGAAGAGGGGATGGGCGTGAAGTAGCAGGGACAACAACGGAGTGACACCCCTCTGAGTACGTCATTTGTTTACGTTTGAGCGCTTAGAAGCATAGTTATGTTTCATATGTTCACATAACCCCCAAGCAATCAAAAATTAAAACTATCTTTGAGGAATGAGGATGGAAATAACAAAATGCAATACTAAACTAAATAAATGAATCTCACTCTATTACAAAGGAAACACACTGAAGGGATGGGGAATAATAAAACTAAAATGATTGCGGAAAACAGGGTCTTGACTGGATAGTGTAAAACTAAAGATAAAAATAAAGTATATCAATGCTATAATTAAGTCAGTACACGTGTTTCTTATAGTAATACGGGTTGAAAAGAAAGAAAGAAAGTGAAGTCGCTCAGTCGTGTCCAACTCTTTGCGACCCTGTGGACTGTAGCCCGCCAGGCTCCTCTGTCCATGGGATTCTCCAGGCAAGAACACTGGAGTGGGTTGCCATTTTCTTCTCCAGGGGATCTTCCCAACCCAGGGATCGAACCTGGGTCTCCTGCATTGCAGGCAGATGCTTTATCCTCTGAGCCACTAGGGAAGCCCCAATACGGGTTAGCAATCCTGAAAGTACTTTATATGCATGTACGTGGCAGTGAAAGTGAAAGTCGCTCAATCGTGTCTGACTCTTTGTGTCCCCAGGGACTATACAGTCCATGGAATTCTCCAGGCCAGAATACTGGAGTGGGTACCCATTCCCTTCTCCAGCGGATCTTCCCAACCCAGGACTCCAACCCGGGGTCTCCTGCATTGCAGGAAGATTCTTTACCAACTGAGCTATCAGGGAAGCCCATGCATGCATATAGAATTCAACAAATAAATAAATATATAATAGAAATTATATTGTGTTATGCAGGTTAGTATCCTTGTGTATATTTCCCAGCTCTGCCCACTGAGAAGGCTTAGCACAATGACATCCCAGCAGTGAAAGAGCACACCTAGCATTAAGGCCACGGTTTCTGAACCCTATTCCCCAACAAAAGAAAACTTGGAGAAGTGGTTGATTCTAGGATGAGGGTAGGGAAAGTACATATGAGCCTGGGATAATAGTGTGAAGCAAAAAGATGCTAAAAAAACTTTTGTAAAAGATAGGGCTTATCAAGAGAGCACAGCACCAATCTGAAGAAGCTCCTAAAAAACTAAAGCTAAAACAAGTTGAGTGAAAAAATTAAATAATACTAATATTGGATTATGACCCATAGAATCAAATAAATATCCATGAGTCCATACTTGTGGATATAAATGGCCAATTATCTAGATAGACGGGAGAGAAAGAGGGCTCGTCCTTGCTGCTGCTGCTAAGTCGCTTCAGTCATGTCCAACTCTGTGCGACCCCAGAGACGGCAGCCCACCAGGCTCCCCCGTCCCTGGAAATCTCCAGGCAAGAACATTGGAGTGGGTTGCCATTTCCTTCTCCAATGCACGAAAGTGAAAAGTGAAAGTGAAGTCGCTCAGTCGTGTCCAACCCTCAGCGACCTCATGGACTGCAGCCTTCCAGGCTCCTCCGTCCATGGGATTTTCCAGGCAAGAGTACTGGAGTGGGGTGACATTGCCTTCTCTGCTTCCTTGCTATAGAATTACAAGTAATAAATGTCAAAGGATAGGCAAGAATGGAAAATCACCATTAAGTAAATACCATAGTAATGACTGGTACAGAACTGAGATCCTCTGATATATGCTAAAAACAGTGGATGAAAGTTTGACGAGAAACAAGATTTTCAGTCTCAAACCATTTCCTCCCAGATATTTGTTAACAACAAGGGAAAACATTGTAATTGTCAAATAAAGAAACCCAGCAGAAACTAAATTAACCAAGTGATCAAGGTCAACATTATACCAGTAATGAAACAATTTGACATCATGAATCACATGCTATGATGCATTAAGTGGGACACAACATTGTTTTTGTGGAATTCTTTCCAAAATTAGTTACCTCAATCCAACCATGGGAAAAGACCAGACACACTGAACTTGAGGGACACTTGGCAAAATAACTGCTCTATACTCTTCAAAAATGGCACGGTCATAATGATTAAAGAAGAACTGTTATAGATTTTAGGAGGCTATGGAGAAATAGCAAAATGTAATATGCGATCCTGAAGGATCGATGTGGGATCCCAGAACAAACAACAAAACATTAATCAAAAGATTGGTAACATTAGCAATTATACCAGTGTTAATTGCTTGGCTGTACTAACTGCACTGTGGTTAAGTAAGATTTTAACACTGAGGGAGTCTCGGGCAGGGATATATGGAAACTCTCTGTACTAGTTTTGCTACTTTTTTCTACATCTGTAATCAGTTCAAAATCAAAAGTGAAAAGTATGGTGTTTACTCCAACAGAATTGAGAATGCTTTTGAAGAAGTAATTCTCTTTTGAGGGTGAAGACAAAATTTGGTGGGGTGGGGGTACTCTAATGTGAAAATAATATCAGGAAAACTACATTTGGTTAAAATTCCCACTTTTGGACAGTTATAACTTAAGAATCCATATCAACCAATCCTGTTCCTTGTATCAACACACTTATGGGGTCTTATTCTTCAACTAAAATCCATCTAAATTTTCCAGTTCCTTTTCCTTTTCTCAAGAAGTTTTTTGTCATCTCTTAGCTGTTAACAACTCAAACTGCAAAAAGCCTCTAGTACATTTGATTTTCAGCCTAAAAGAACCCTGTGGCTAAGATGGACAACTCAAGCAGTTTATTTCACTTTTGTCTGCTGAGGTGTTGTATTTATTTGCTTCCTCACATCATGAAGCCAGGTTATTATTTTTTTCTTTTTTTCCACTCCTCTATCCCATTCTCCCCTATTTAACAGTGTCTGTCAGCAGAAGAGCTACCAAGAGGCAGCTCAGCAAGTTAATCAGTCAGGGCCCCAGCGCGCAGGAACTGTTTGTTACAACAGCAAAGGGAATGAAGCCTATATAACGAAGCCTCCAAGCAACAGACTAATTAATACCTCTCTCTTCTTTGAAGAAAATGACCTAATATTGAACTCCAGTGAATTAGACAACATTTTAATTTACTATCTGCTGAAAGAATGTATAAAATGCATTCCTATTTATTCATTCTCTGATACCACTAGTAGTCATTCAAATAGGACCCTCTGGCCAAGATCTTAAGAGAAACATTACTAAGACAAGTAGCTATTTAATCTGTGCCACATACTCGGGCCTCTTGTTTCTACCAAAGGAGACGCCATATTGACAGGATGCTGTGCGCAGTGGGCACTGTCAGGAACTTTTACAAGTCACTTCCTACTTCCCGGCCTCCACTTCCCCTCATGTTGCTTTTGGTAGAATGTTCGCAAAGATTTGCCTTCCAGACAACAATTTAGAAAATATGCAAACGAGAAATACCCTCAGAAATAACAGGAGAGGGACTTCCCTGGCAGTCTAGAGGTTAAGACATCACTTTCCACTTCAGGGGTGTGGATGCAATCCCTGGTCAGGGAGTAAGGATCCCACAAGCCCCGTGGCCAAACAACCAAAACAAAAACAATATTGTAACAAATCCAATGAAGACTTTAAAAATGGTCCAGATTAAAAAAATAAAAAAAAAACTCTTTAAAATAATAAAGTTCATAAAAAAAAAAAGAAATAATGAGAGAAATCTCACTTGATAGTCAAACAGAAAACTGCTGAGGAAGTAACCCAGAGCCAGCATGGCAAACTCCTAAGCCTCACTTTGTTGTCAGTCATAGGAATGTGAAAATCCTAAGACTTCTGAGCCTTTCCTCATCTGGGTACTAAGACAATAGAGGCAGATGGCCTTTAGTAAATTTTCTGGCTCAAAATCATTCTGCCAACAGTCAAGTGTTCTTTGTGTTTTATTTGCCAGATCTAGCAAATAAAAATACAAGATATCTAAAACCCATGCAATATTTGGGATGAACCCTAAAAATCCCTGGTGGCTCAGAGGGTAAAGCATCTGCCTGCAATGCAGGAGACCTGGGTTCGATCCCTGGGTCAGGAAGATCCCATGGAGAAGGAAATGGCAACCCACTCCAGTACTCTTGCCTGGAAAATCCCATGGACAGAGAAGCCTGGTAGACTACAGTCCATGGGATTGCAAAGAGTTGGATACGACTGAGTGACTTCACTTCACTAAAAATCATTCATCACTTAGTTGGAATTCAAATTTAACTGAATATCCTATATTTTGTTTAGCAACTCCCCTCCACCTTCTGAGAAATGATACATAACACTACAATTTAACTTCCAGGCCTGAATTCTCCTACAAATCCACCAGTTTCTCACTGTGGGTCTTGAGCAATTTATTTAATGTGTGTACTTCCCCATCTGTAAAATGAAATAATAAAAATAAAAACCTCCTTCTAGGGTTGTTGTGAAGAGGAACTCTAACAATCTCTTGAGTGCTTAGCATACTACTATGCAACCACAAAATGCTTGCTCTTATTATTGTAGTTACCTTATTATTATTGTTGACATGGAATAAAATGTTGTTGAAAGAGCAAACAGGTCAGTAAGCAAAGTCTAGATTTTACCAGAAAGGTAGAAAATGTCTTTGTTAAGCAAGGTGGAAGGAGAAGTCTGTGAATAAATTAAGAATCCTTAAATTACATTGTAGGATTTTCCTGTAATCCCTTAATAATAATTACTGTCAGACTTCAGAATAAGGAATGCTTACCGAACTTCCTTGCGATGTTTTATACATTTCATTTTTCACTTCAGTTAGGAATAAACGGCAAAAGAATTGGAGTGAAACAACTGAGATAAGCCAAAACAAAAATGAGGGAAAGGTATATATGTAAATTAAGAACACACTTATTGCTAGCCCTTCAATAAATGAATTGACATTGACCTCTGGTAAACTGTTTCTGTGTAAAGACTGGTTGACAATCCCTTTCCAAGATTACCTATGCCTGGATAACAGCCAATATTTAAGCCTTTCTCTTGAAGGGTCCTATCTGCCTCTTCCACCTTCGTTTCCTCAAGAAATCTCCTAAGAATGCATCAGCACCAATACAAAGGCTGGAAAATAACGTTTTCTTCTTGGCTGGATGCAAAAACCAGAGGAGCAGAAAGGTTCTCAATGAAACTGTTTGAATCACTATCAACTCGTTCTTTCTGCTGACTAGAAAGGTAAAAAAAAACACAAAAGTAGCTCTCAGTCTCCAGTTACACCAACAGTTTCCAAAGAACATTCCTTTTTCCCAAGAGCCAGCGTCAACACAAATGATACATTTTCTTTATAACTAGTAGTCGTAGTAGTAGCAGTGTTAGCCGCTCAGTAGTGTGCAACTCTCGGCGACCCCATGGACTGTGGCCCGCCAGGCTCCTCTGTCCATGGGATTCTCCAGGCAAGAGTACTGGAGTGGGTTGCCGTTCCCTTCTCCAAACCAGTAGGCACAGGTATCCATATTTGAGGGTGTTCCACAAACTCACATAAGTCCTTTTTTCTTATCTAGCCTCAAGAGATTAATTATTCCTGTCAACTCAAGTCTGTCTTCCTGTTAACAAATTCCAGTGGGTATTTTTTTTTTTCCTATTCAATCAGATAAACCCCAGATTCAAACACTTTAAGGAAATGTATTTCCCGCTTTACCATGTCCACACCCCTAAAGAATATGTAGATCCCTGTAACGTTTTCCTCTACTCCCCTGTAACTTCATCAATAGGAGACTCGTGTTTCATAAGTACACGCTGATATTTGCCATGGAAGATTTTCCCAGCGATTATAAGAGCTCTGTTCTAGTCAACCCATTCCCATTTTCAACAGCAGCTTTAAAAATGAGCTTGATTTGGTCAAGCTGAGAGCTGAGTACATTAAAAGACAGCCTCTGCACATGTATGTGTGACCTCTTGGCACAGAGGCCCACACTCACTCAATTTGGGGATACTACCAGTTACCTAAAAATGAATGGCCCTTTAAAGCAATGACAACAAAGATGTCCACATGAAAATATTTTATATACCCTAAGTTCATCACCATAAAATTAGGGCGTTATTAGTATTATTTTGAGATGAAATGGAAGTTATAAAAATATCTCTGAGGTTTGAAACTTTCCAAAGAGAAAATATGATGAAACAAAAATTATATTGTGGTATTAGATAGACTCTATTACCTCAATAACCTCAGATATGCAGAAGACACCACTCTTAAGGCAGAAAGCTAAGAGGATCTAAAGAACCTCTTGATGAAGGTAAAAGAGGAGAGAGAAAGAGCTGACTTAAAACTCAACATTCAAAAAATGAAGATCATGGCATCTGGTCCCATCAGTGCAGTTCAGTTCAGTCGCTCAGTCGTATTCATCTCTGTGACCCCATGAATCGCAGCACGCCAGGCCTCCCTGTCCATCACCAACACCCAGAATCCACACAAACCCATGTCCATTGAGTTGGTGATGCCATCCAACCATCTTATCCTCTGTCATCCCCTTCTCCTCCTACCCTCAATCTTTCCTAGCATCAGGGTCTTTTCAAATGAGTCAGCTCTTCACATCAGGTGGCCAAAGTATTGGAGTTTCAGCTTCAACATCAATCCTTCCAATGAACATCCAGTACTGATCTCCTTTAGGATAGACTGGTTGGATCTCGTTGCAGTCCAAAGGACTTTCAACAGTCTTCTCCAACACCACAGTTCAAAGCATCAATTCTTCGGCGCTCAGCTTTCTTTACAGTCCAACTCTCACATCCATACATGACTACTGGAAAAACCGTAGCCTTGACTAGACGGATCTCTGTTGGCAAAGTAATGTCTCTGCTTTTGAATATGCTGTCTAGGTTGGTCATAACTTTCCTTCCAAAGAGTAAGCATCATTTAATTTCATGGCTGCAATCACCATCTGCAATGATTTTGGAGCCCCCCCAAATTAAGTCTGACACTGTTTCCACTGTTTCCCCATTTATGTGCCATGAAGTTATGAGACTGGATGCCATGATCTTCGTTTTCTGAATGTTGAGCTTTAGGCCAACTTTTTCACTCTCCTCTTTCACTTTCATCAGGAGGCTCTTTAGTTCTTCTCCACTTTATGCCATAAGGGTGGTGTCATATGCATATCTGAGGTTATTGATATTTCTCCCAGAAATCTTGATTCCAGCTTGTGCTTCTTCCAGCCCAGTGTTTCTCATGATGTACACTGAATATAAGTTAAATAAGCAGGGTGACAATATACAGCCTTGACTTACTCCTTTTCCTATTTGGAACCAGTCTGTTGTTCCATGTCCAGTTCTAACTGTTGCTTCCTGACCTGCATATAAGTTTCTCAAGGGGCAGGTCAGATGGTCTGGTATTCCCATCTCTTTCAGAATTTTCCACAGTTTATTGAGATCCACACAGTCAAAGGCTTTGGCATAGTCAATAAAGCAGAAATAGATGTTTTTCTGGAACTTTCTTGCTTTTTCCATGATCCAGAGGATATTGTCAATTTGATCTTTGGTTCCTCTGCCTTTTCTAAAACCAGCTTGAACATCAGGGAGTTCATGGTTCATGTATTGCTGAAGCCTGGCTTGGAGAATTTTGAGCATTACTTTACTAGCGTGTGAGATGAGTGCAATTGGATGGTAGTTTGAGCATTCTTTGGCATTGCCTTTCTTTGGGATTGGAATGACAACTGACCTTTTCCAGTCCTGTGGCCACTGCTGAGTTTTCCAAATTTGCTGGCATATTGAGTGCAGCACTTTCACAGCATCATCTTTCAGGATTTGAAATAGCTCCACTAGAATTCCATCACCTCCACTAGTTTTGCTCATAGTGATGCTATGAAGTCAAGGCCCACTTGACTTCATATTCCAGGATGTCTGGCTCTAGGTGAGTTTTCACACCATCATGATTATCTGTGTCATGAAGATACTTTTTGTACAGTTCTGTGTATTCTTGCCACCTCTTCTTAATATCTTCTGCTTCTGTTAGGTCCATACCATTTCTGTCCTTTATTGAGCTCATCTTTGCATGAAATGTTCCCTTGGTATCTCTAATTTTCTTGAAGAGATCTCTAGTCTTTCCCATTCTGTGTTTTCCTCTATTTCTTTGCACTGATCGCTGAGGAAGGCTTTCTTACATCTCCTTGCTATTCTCTGGAACTCTGCATTCAAATGGGCATATCTTTCCTTTTCTCCTTTGCTTTTCACTTCTCTTCTTTTCACAGCTTTTTGTAAGTCCTCCCCAGACAGCCATTTTGCTTTTTTGCATTTCTTTTTCCTGGGGATGGTCTTGATTCCTGTCTCCTATACAATGTCATGAACTTCCGTCCATAGTTCATAAGGTACTCTGTCTATCAGGTCTAATCCTTTAAATCTGGTCCCATCACTCATGGGAAATGGATAGGGAAACAATGGAAACAGTGACTGACTTTATTTTCTTGGGCTCCAAAATAACTGCAGATGGTGATTGCAGCCATGAAATTAAAAGATGCTCGTTCCTTGGAAGAAAAGCTATGACCAACCTAGACAGTGTATTAAAAAGCAGAGACATTACTTTGCCAATAAAGATCCATATAGTCAAAGCTATGGTTTTTCCAGTAGTCATGTATGGATGTGAGAGCTGGACCATAAAGAAGACTGAGTGCTGAAGAACTGATGCTTTTGAACTGTGGTGTTGGAGAAGACTCTTGAGAGTCCCTTGGACTGTGAAGAGATCAAACCAGTCAATCCTAGAAGAAATAAGTCCTGCATATTCATTGGAAGGACTGACAATGAAACTGAGGCTCCAGTACTTTTGCCACCTAATGCAAAGAGCCAACTCATTAGAAAAGACCCTGATGCTGGGAAAGATTGAAGGCAGGAGGAGAAGGGGATGACAGAGGACAAGATGGTTGAATGGCATCACTGATTCAATGAACATGAGTTTGAGCAAATTCCAGGAGATAGTGAAGGACAGTGATGCCTGGCGTGCTGCAGTCCATGGGGTCACAAAGAGTCAGATATGACTGAGAAGCTGAACAACAACTCTGTTACTATTATTGTATAGTCTGAGCCTCAGTTTCATCCATAAAATGCAAATAACCATGCCAAACTCAGTTTGTTGAGGTTTTTCTGGTAGTTCAGAGGTAAAGAATCCATCTGCCAAGCAGGAGATGTGGTTTTGATCCCTGGATCGAGAAGATCCCCTGGAGAAGGAAATGGCAACCCACTCCAGTATTCTTGCCTGGAGAATCCAATTGACAGAGGAGCCTGGTGACTTATAGTTCATGGCATCGCAAAAGACTAGAACATGACTTAGCAACTACAAAACAACCCAGTTTGTTGTTTGATTAAGCATAACAGTGTGTATAAGACCACCAAGCAATAGTGTCTGACAGTTAATAGATGTTCAATAAATGCTAATTCCATCATACCCGTTTCAACATTCCCTTTTGAAATGAAAATGTAATTGAAGAAGCCACAGTGTGACTCGTTATTATTTTCTAACATTTTCTTTATCAGTCTGGAAGGAACATGAACAAGGAAAAATAAGAAGCACATGGTAGGAAGGGATCAATAACTTGTGATGAGGAGAGATGAATCTTTCTGTCAGAATTCACTACAGAACACACTAGAAGCAAAGTTTATTCTTAGGCCTAATTAAACTTGCAAAGTTTATCTTCTCTTTCTCTCAGAATGGAATTCTTCACCCAAGACAGAATCTACTATTACTGTGAAAATGAATCATGCAGATAGATCTGGAAAAAGAAAAATAATCTAAGCAATGGAGAATTCTCTAAAGAATGTATGCCTCTTTCTCGACCCTGGGTGAAAAATTACAGAATCAGAAGCACAGAAGTGGGATCTCATATGAACACTTCTTAAAGGTTCCGCAGATGACTCTGGTACCCGATGAGGTTAGATCACCACATTGATGCAGTGCGAGCTTGTGCCTGAAAGGTAAGAGCTCTTAATCAGAGAGCTGAACAAAATTAGTACGCACTGAAACAGTAACTGAAATAAAGTAGAAAACCTGTAATAGAAGAGCCTGTGACAAGTTCCCCCAGAGGATTAGATAACCATGGGATCTCTTCCTTTAAAGAAAAAAATATATATATGGAAAAGAGTCTTGTCTATTATATTAAGGTTTTTCCCTACCTGGCCCCACTCTCAACCTCATGCACTGAAATAGCAAGCAGTTAATGCATGACCCAGTTTATCTCATCAGGAAGTACTTTCAATAAAACTGTCCAGTGTCATCAAAACTGTATGGAATATACAGCTAGACTCAAAATTTACCTTGGCTCCTTAACAAGGTTCTGAAACACAGTGAAATTTAATGTGTGTAGATGGAAGGAAAAAGCTGGTAGATGAAAGAAGAGGGCAGTGAGTTTGTCAGAGAAACCCTGAGGAAAGACTTTGAAGGAGAGTGAAGGTTGTTAGCTCTAATTCATAAGGACCTGGGAACCCGCAGAGTTCTAAAGACTGGCTTGGTGTAGTGTTTGACTGAGAGGAAAATGCCATGATAAGAGGCAGGAAGGACAGACTACAGGAGGTGGTGCCAAATGCTGGAAGAAGGAAAACTACAATTGACCAAACCAGAGATGGAAAGTCCCTGAGCTAAAGCTCTGTCAGGGGCCTGGGAATGAGGGGAAGATGGCATGTTTAGAGGCAAATTATGACAAAAGTTAACCTAAAATCATTTAAGACTAGTCCTTAATTGAGAGATTACAACATTGTCCTGGGATTGGGTGAAAGTCATAGAAAGTTTGTTGTTCAGTCAGTAAGTTGTGTCCAACTCTTTGCAACCTCATGAACTGCAGCACACCAGGCTTCCCCATCCACCACTATCTCCTGGAGTTTGCTCAAATTCATGTACATTGAGTCAGTGATGCTATCTTACCTTCTTATCTTCTGCCATCCCCTTCTCCCTTTGCCTTCTATCTTTCCCAGGATCAGGGTCTTGAAACTTTATCTTCATTATATTCCACTCAAACCAATGAACATAGGACCCAAATTTTGGAGGAAAATGGTACACTTTCTGCAGTTGAAAGATTTCCAGCAAAAGATAAAAACTTAAACTTCACTTACTTACAATCATTATCAGTCCGTGTCGTTTTCCTTTACAGAACTCTAAACTTCTTATGGCCTTTGTATCTGTCTTGGTGCCTAGTGAAATGCCTGCCTAGAATATCTTGAATTTAATTTGATTATAAATCATAATTTTATCAGAAGCCATCTGGCCTGAGTTAAGTCATATAAAACTAGGTTGAAATCAGCTTCATCACTTATTAGCTGAATGACACTGAATAAATTAATTATCTTCTAAACTCAGCTTCCTCATCTATAAGATCCAATTATTGAAAAGATTAAAAGAGATAATATATATAATGTACTTACCACAGTGCCTAGCAAATACAAGCATTTAACAAATGCTAGTTCCCACTATTTTTATCATTGAGCTCTATTTTTGCTTCTCACACACACAATGCATGGTATCAAGTTCCACATACATGTCATCCAGAAACCCAAGTAAATCAATGAATAAGAAAAGAACACTAATCAATCTTCCAATTTTTCTATTCTGACAAGATCCTGGCAACTGGGAGTGAGGGGGAAAAAAAATCTGCTGCAAAGATGCATCACCTCTATTAGCAAAACAGAGTCAGATTATGTCACAGTTAGCAGAAGTCTTTACAAATGAAGACGATTCTGCTAAAAATATTAAATACAGTGCTATTTCATTCAACCTTCTGCAAAGACTCAGCAAAAAAAAAAAAAGGGAAAATACTCCCCCTGAAAACAATTTAGACATCTTGGCTTTTGAAGAAATGTAGAAAACACAAAACATAGCTTTAGTTGTCAAAAAGCAGACAATGTTTGATCAGAACCAGAAAGAAAATTAATAAACTAATTAATAACATTCTTCTGACCCAAAGACAACACTGTTCTTAGAATGTCTGCTTACAATTGAAAACGAAATTATTTGATAGTTTAAGAAGTTATATATTCAGAGAAGATGACTATCTGGGGAGAAGTAGAAACAATCATCTTAATATATTTTGGGCAGACTCAAGAAAATATTGGAACTTTAGACTGAGACCTAGATTTGGCTGTGTTCTAGACCAAAAAAGTTATTTGTGCATGATATTTCTCAGATACATATTTAGAAAGGAATTGAACTGAAATATGCAAATGGCATCAGGCTATGTCACTTCAAAGGAAATGTTAAAACCCAAACTATTACTATTTTGAAAATAGCACCATTTAATTTTCTTCTTTATCTGCCTTTCCCACTTTCTATATGTATTGAGGAATATTCTGGATCTACCCCACTAAAATTGGTTTCAGTTCAGTTCAGTTCAGTCACTCAGTCACGTCCGACTCTGCAACCCCATGAATTGCAGCACGCCAGGCCTCCCTGTCCATCACTAACTCCCGGAGTCCACCCAAACCCATGTCCATCAAGTCAGTGATGCCATCCAGCCATTGCATCCTCTATCATACCCTTCTCCTCCTGCCCCCAATCCCTCCCAGCATTAGAGTCTTTTCCAATGAGTCAGCTCTTCGCATCAGGTGGCCAAAGTACTGGAGTTTCAGCTTCAACATCAATCCTTCCAATGAACACCCAGGACTGATCTCCTTTAGGATGGACTGGTTGGATCTCCTTGCAGTCCAGGGGACTCTCAAGAGTCTTCTCCAACACCACAGTTCAAAAGCATCACTTCTTCGATTCTCAGCTTTCTTCACTGTCCAAATCTCACATCCATACATGATTACTGGAAAAACCATAGTCTTGACTAAAAGGACCTTTGTTGGCAAAGTAATGTCTCTGCTTTTAAAAAACTGGTTTAGCAATACTTAAAATTCAGCAAAGAACACTCCCACCTCCAGGATATACCTTCTTCAATCATTATGGATGACTGCCATATAAAAAAATTGGATGCCTAGAATTGGGGTCAGTTCTTCTCTTGCTAATATTCACACATCAAACAATTCTCCTTCCTCATTTTCATAAAGATTGTTCTGACCATATTATCATAGCTAAAGGACAAAGCATATCGCTCTCAAAACTCAATTGATCTTAGTTATCTAAGTCTTACTCTATATGAAGTAATGGAAATTCTTTCTCTGTGTAAAAGGGTTAAGCTTAGAGGGAAAAAAGAGAAAGATTTTCTGGTTCATTCTAAATAGGCTTTGGAGAAAGAATCACTAAGTGCAAAACACATCACCTCCCACATTTCATTGATCAAAGCATTTTGTAAAACAAGTAAATGCAGAATTTTGAGAGGCATTTCAAGGCTTGTCTTTGGGAAGTTAATTCCCTTTGCTGATTTATCATTGATTTCCATTGTCTTTTCCTCTCTTATGCCATCACCACATATAAGAGAATATAACAAGATTCTCATTTGTCTAAAACTTAGCTTGAATTGTTCACAAGGTGGATACTCATGGGGGCTGTAAAGGGTAGGATGTGTGCATTCATTCAGATCCAACTAACACCATCACATCTCTTCTGTGTGCCGGGCTCAGGTTAAGCAGGATGGTGCTGGCACTGCCCCTGCCTCTGAACACCACATAGCAGGTGCTTCCTGACATGTTTCAGACTCTGCAAATCCCAAGATAGATACTTTAGAATGTTCTGATCACAAGCTGTCTATCAGAAAGTACATTAATAGAGTCCCAGGAGCCTACAGGAAATCACTGTTTCCAGGCTGGTACTTCCTTGCTACATGTCCTTTTTGCTTGGACATCCGCTGGTTGCACACAGTAGACCCCTGCTCCCCCATCACAGGAGGATTGCCCCACTCTGCTATAGCTCCTCATTCATCCATTCTGGGTTTAAAGATTCTTCCAGATCTACTATAGAGGAATTTAACTACCTAAAGGCACCAACTACAAATAGGAAAGCTTCCTTGCTGATACCACGTATCCCTTTCCCCCTTCCCCAGTTTTTATACTCAACACCCCCATCCTCCTTCCAAATTCTGCAGGCTAAAAGCAGGAATAACCTGGTGGTGCAGATGTTAAAGCACCTGCCTGCAATGTGGGAGACCTGGGTTCGATCCCTGGGTCGGGAAGATCCAATGGAGAAGGAAATGGCAACCCACTCCAGTATTCTTGCCTGGAGAATCCCATGGATGGAGGAGCTTGGTGGGCTACAGTCCACGGGTCGCAAAGAGTCGGACACGACTGAGCAACTTCACTCTCACTATAAAATACTAATTCTGATTATAATTTTTGATTATATAAAAATATCCATCCTAATCAGAGTGCTTTTCAACCTTATAATAATAAGTAGAACACTAATATCTACAAAGACTTACCATATATTTGGTAATGGATATTACATTTTCTCTCCTAAACAACCTTACAAGGCAGGTACCAGGGTCAGGAAAATTAAGGTTTGCGTAGGTTAAGTGACTTGGCCATGGTCAAATAGCAAGGGACAAGAGACAATAATCAAACCAGTTCTGTTCAGATGCCAAAGCTCAGCTTTCAACATGTTCCCACACTGCTTCATAAGGTCAAAATGTGGGATGCAAAGCAAAAATAAGATTACAGCACTAGGTATTTGTTGAATATAAATTGTTTCTTTTCAAGCTTTTCAGAAAACAAACTGAAAGAAATATTTTATTCCAAGGAAAGACTGACACTGTACAATAGTGAAAGCCTAAACTTTTGATCTGTACTACTGTGAGTAAAACTTACAGTAGTTTATGTTTAAATGAATGCTGGGAATGGACTAGAATAGAACGTACCTTAATTGATTTCTGGATACTGTGTTTCTTAATAACTCACAGTTAGCAATTTCCAATTTTAACCAATCCCCTTCAATAAGAGCTTTCTCAAAACACTTAACATCATTTTCTTTGAATACCTGTGGTTAGAGCAAATGTTGCCCACCACGATAACCTGATCAGCTAAGCCTACAGAAAGCGTTTCACTCCTCCTGCCCACGTATTTGGTCTGCCTAGTGGTTTGCCCTGTAGGTCAGATTGTTTCATCAGATTGTTCCTGTGTACGCTCCCCCTACACTGAGTTTATGCGCCATATTCAAGATGGTTATATTGTCCAGTGACTTCAATCCTATAGTCATTTCCCCATTCATGAAAACCGTAAACATCTTTGACCTTGACTTCTCCTCTGATATATCACTTTCTAACCTTTGTAAACATAAATATATAATTACATATGTCTATGTGAATAACTTATTCAACTCTTCTACATGCAAACCAATTAACTCACTCAGAGTTTGGTTTTGGTTTTTATGTTAAGACCAGATAGACTCCAGTTTAGAAAGATTTTTGCTTGGCCTGTAGTACAATGGCAGTGACAAAATTAACACTCTGTATTAACAATTCACCCTATTTAGACCAGCTTCAAAGGACTATTTCATTTTTACATTCCTGATACCATTGAGTCACTGGTCTATTTTCGTTTATAACACGAGTATTACTACTTTCTTAGCATAGTAATTTCTACAACTCATGCAATTAATAAATATGATTGAATCTGAATTTTTAAAAATAGAGATCACTATAAAGAGGAGCTGTTTGTACCAAATGCAGTCCAAAAACATGAACACTACCAGATAATTTACCAGAAAGCACTTACAAAGCATTTATTTGGTTAATTAGGCATCTCTGTCCTTAGAGTTTCCATGTAGAGACATCATCTAGATCAGAGCTGCTCAATAGAAATAGGATGTGATGCAAGTAAAATATGTAATTTAAAATTTTCTGGTAGACACAATTAAAAAGTCAAAAAGAAACAGGTGAGATTAATGTATTATAACACTAAACTATTCATATGAATTTTATTAAACCCAATGTATGTGAAATATTGGGCTTCCCAGATGGTGCTATTGGTAAAGAACCCAGCTGCCAATGCAGGAGGCATAAAATATGCAGGGGAAGATCCCCTGGAGGAGGGCGTGGCAACCTGCTCCAATATTCTTGCCTGGGGAACCCCATGAACAGAGGAGCCTGGCAGGTTGCAGTTCATAGGGTTGCAAAGAGTCAAACACGATTGAAGTGACTTAGCACACACATACGTGAAATATTATCATTTCAATATGCAATCATATAAAAACTACTGAGATATTTAACATTATTTTTTATTAAGCTTTCCAAATCTGGTGTGTATATATTTACATTTACAGTGAGTTTAGACTAGTACCTTTCAAGTATTTGGCGCCACATACGGCCAGTGGCTATTGTATTGCACTGCACGGGTCCAGATCTGTGGTTTGCAACCTCATTGCTCACTTGTGGAGTTTCTATAAATTTTTATTCTCAGGCCACTCCCCTCCCAAGCCAATTAACTCAGAATATCTGTGAGTAAGACCCAAACATCAATATTTTTTAAGTTCCCAGGTGACTATAATGAGCAGCCAAAATTGACAACCACTTGTCAAAGACAATATGGAGGTTGGACATGAATGTCCTCATTCATTCACTTAAATGTCATGGGGGACGATGGTGAGTGACATCAAGGAGCTCATAATTTGTGTGTGTGAGAGAGACACATTAAAACAAATATCCACAATGCTGTGATAATCACACAAATAAAAATGTAAACAAAATATACAATAGGATAGTAAAGAAAGAGCAGCGATGCCTGATGAAAACCTATTCCTCTTGCATTAGCTGGTAGATTGGTAAATGTCCCCAGATCAGAATGGAGAGTATTTTTTGAAAGAGACAATAGATTTTTGAAAGATATTTTAGTTGGTGCCATAAAAGCCTCCTTCATCAGAACGTAACTAATTCAGATTTTATAATTTCTGATAGACATTGAGGAAGAATATACTTTTGCCCTATATCTGGGGAGAAAACAAAAATGTTTGCTAGGAAAAAGAAGATTTTAATAGATCATTTAAAATTATCAATACTTTATTGAAACAAAAAAAAAACAACTGACATATTCACAAGTGAAGCTCTCTGAATCTAAATCAGTTTACCACACTACATGGATTAAAACGTCATCAAAGATATTCAGTTATATTTTTTAAAGAAAAGCATAGTAATTTAGACTTATTCCAAATGTATCAGTTTTTTTGTGATATGAATACAAATTCTCTTGAATCTGTTCTTCTACTGTTGAATATACTTCCTAGTATGATATATTTGGGGGGAAGTTTTCCGCCATAGAGTCTACCGTGGTTGCAAAATAAAAATATGCCTCTTGCACACACCCAACTTTTTAAGCTTTTTGTTTTCTTTTTCTGACTAATATATCCCTGGGGCTTCCCTGGTAGCTCAGATAGTAAACAATCTACCTGCCCCTGGAGAGGTGCATGGCATCTCACTCCAGTATTCTTGCCTGGGAATCCCACGGACAGAGGAGCCTAGTGGGCTACAGTCCATGGGGTTGCAAAGAGTCAGATACGAGTGAAGCAACATAGCACAGAATAGTATATCAACAAACAAGCACAAAACTGAATGATTCCTGTTTGAAAGATTATGAGCTGCTTGAGGGCAATTCATGTCTTTTCATCTTCCTGTCTCTAGCCACCAACATAATGTGTGACACTTAGTAAGTAATCAAAGATATTGCTCAAGTTAGATTAAAACACAGAAAACAGTGCCTTGTGAAACCAAAGCCAGAGCCAAAAATATACTTCCACAAGAATAATGGAAAAGATTTATACACCGAGTAAGGAAGTACAGAGATTTCTTAAAATTGTTAGTGATTATGTCACCTTAAAAGGAAAAGGAAACAACAAAAGGTGTCAGCTGGTGCTCTGAAAATTTTCCTATGAATAATATGATGATTATCTCCCCTTGAAAGAGAGAAACATATATATCATGATTTCTACACTGAGGGTTTAGGGAGTGGACGTGTTTTGTTCTAATAGCAAAATAATTGGAGAGACTATTGTACTGGTCAGCATGACCCAGTCGGAAAACTTTCGATTTAGTAAACTTGTCTTCCTAAGTAAAACAAAGCTAATTGGACCAATAGAAACAATAACACGCTGCTCAGGCTCTCCCCAGATCGTCAGAAAAAAATGTCAGTGAGAAAGAAAATTGCTTTTGAGAGAAACAAACCAGTGTGACTGTTTAGTTCTGAAAAACAAGAGGACAAGGGTGGAAACAGAGGAAGCACCCATGGTTCAGAACGGGGCTGTTGGGTTCGCATTGTCACATGTTAAAGTCACACCTAGGGCCCAACCCTACTTCCTCAGTCTCCCCAGAGCAGAAATAAGTAAGGGCTTAACACAGCCCTGCTCCATAAGTTTCCCTCACACAACATCTGCTATTGCGTTCACTCACCCTGAGACACAAAATGCCTGGATCATCTTACCTTGGGGCCACGCATAAGATGAGTTTCCGGTAGTTATTGTCCCTGCTTCATTTTTTTCACATATATTTATTTCATAAATATTCAAAAAATAACTCAGATAACTCTGCAAATTCAATGGTCTTATTCTGATCTATGCCAGAATAGGAATTCCACAGGCTAAGGTTATCTTAATCCACTCTTCTTGGGAAAAAACATACAGCAATTTTAGATACATTATATGGGCCTCACTTCTTCACTTTTGTCTCTCTTTAGACTATTCTCTCCCTTTTGCCCCCAAATACAAATGTGTCCCTAAAAATGCCTGAAAGCATTGTAAAATGGTCAGTTACATAAAACAGCAGCCTTCACATTTAAAAACTTACAGTATTTCATATACTATTTCTGTAATCCTATTCGTCAAGTTTTAAATAGGTCCAAAATTCATATGTCCTAAAAAGCTTTGAGAGAATAGCCCTCTCTTCAAAGAGAAGACTACTATTAATATACAACTGGTCAAGTTTAAACTAATAAACCATAATCAAGCAAAAATAGGTCTTGAGGAAAAATAGGTCTTGCCTTAAACCTTTATGACTTAAAAGTTTCATATTTGGCACTCATTAGAAATCCCAATTCATGTGTGTGAATATATAAATATTCATGCATAGTTAAATGTGCTCCTATACATGCACAGGATATATATACAGATTTCTAAGATTTATCAGACTTCCCTGGTGGCTCAGACAGTTAAGCATCTGCCTACAATGCGGGAGACCTGGGTTCAATCCCTGGGTCAGGAAGATCTCCTGGAGAAGGAAATGGTGACCCACTCCAGTATTCTTGCCTGGAAAATCCCATGGATGGAGAAGCCTGGTAGGCTACAGTCCATACAGTCGCAAACAGTCGGACACAACTGAGCAACTTCACTTTCTTTTCACTTTCAAGATTTATCTATTAGGCCACTCAGAAGTATGTAAATACTCCAGAAATGAAAATAAAATTGTGAAGCTATTAAATCATGGTCAGTGAAGTATGTCTATATCAGTCATAATCTAATCAATCCTCCACCTCCATCAAGTTTTAGCTACATTGACATCCAGACCCACTTACCACTTTGGGGTCTTCTTTGCACACTTGCTATAAGAATGACAAATTGCTTAAACTGGCTGGCTGCTATTGCAAGGTCAAGAAAAAGCCAAACACTGAGACCCAAACCAATGATCATATCTATAGATGCCTAAATTAACAAGCAGACAAGACTATACATTAAATGGTTAAACTCCGTACTCCTGGCATTTTACTATTTACTCAGTCCAGGAAGCCAAAAGCATGGAACTAAACATTTGTACTATGTTGAAGTTTCTCCCACAGAAATTCTCACAGAATTGTAGGAGAAAATTTCCTAAAATGTTTTTCTAATTGTACAGATTGAAGAAACCATTTCATTCAATGGCTCGATCCTCTTGAGCCTTGCTGCTAAGTTGCTTCAGTCGTGTCCGACTCTGTGCAACCGCATAGACGGCAGCCTACCAGGCTCTGCGGTCCCTGGGATTCTCCAGGCAAGAACACTGGAGTAGGTTGCCATTTCCTTCTCCAATGCATGAAAGTGAAAAGTGAAAGTGAAATCGCTCGGACGTGTCCGACTCTTAGCGACCCCATGGACTGTAGCCCACCAAGCTCCTCTGTCCGTGGGATTTTCCAGGCAAGAGTACTGGAGTGGGTTGCCATTGCCTTCTACAATAAATGTCTCTAAATAACTTATGTGATTCATGCTAAATGTGTGTTGGTCTTGTCATGGCAGGTTATGGAAGGTGGTCACGTGAAAGTAGCCAAAACCAGCCAACAGGATAGAGATTGTGGCCAGGGACCATTTTATATAGACAGGGACGGGGTGGTAACAGCGCTAAAAAAGACAAATAGCCAAAGAGTAGGAATTTTCAGCCACTGTGAAGTTAGCAAGATCCCAGCCAGGAGAAGGACATTGGATCTCACTGTCCTCCCACCCCTTTAACTCTCCCCCAAAGCCCCTCAATATAATAGCTTGATTCCCTCTGCACCCCCCTCCAAAAGAAAAGACTAAGAAAAGTCCATAATAGTAAAGAGAAACACATGTTGAACGCTTAATCTGTGTGTAGACTGATAAGCATCTGAAACATATTATTCTATTCTATTTTCATCAGCATTCAGTCATTCAAAAAAAGAAGCAAAACACACACGCATCACTGGATATAAAATAGATGAGGAAACGGAGGTCCAGAGAGGAGTTACTCCAGATCTTAAAATTACTGAATCGCTGATGGGGGCCTCAAAGCAGGCAGATACACTTAACTGGAAGACTTAGCAGATACACTTAACCAACTCACCCTCCCCCATGAATCAACAAACAGGACTGATTTCCAAGAGGCTGGCCAAATCTTCGTGGTAGGCAAGGTTCAAGGCTGGGAGAGGTGGTCTGTGCTCCCCAATACTGAAGTTCAAGCTGGACAGGAGCACAGGCAACTACAGAACAGGGTAGGTAGGACAGGAGTGGAGAGATACACTCAAGGCAGGAAAACACAAGAGGAAACTGCTCTTGGGTAGAAATCAGGGCCCATTTTGAGATTCAAGCCCCACATCAGAGAAAAGTTAGAAACAAATACCAAGAAGGGAGTATTTCAGGATTTGCAACAAGAACCTGGACCCTTCTGTCCTATTTATAAGGTACCAATGTGGGCTTCCCTGGTGGCTCAGACAGTAAAGAATCTGCCTGCAATGCAGGAGACCAGGGAAGATGGGTCGGGAAGATCCCCCAGAGAAGGGAATGGCAACCCACTCCAGTATTCTTGCCTGGAGAATTCCATGGACAAAGGAGCCTGGTGAAATACAGTCCATGGGGTTGCAAAGAGTTGGACACAACTGAGCAACTAACACTTTCGGCTTTTCAATTTGTGCTAACAAGTGTGTACAATCCTATGCAGGCAGAGACAGAGCCTGCCCATGACTGCAGCCAAACCCCAGGTCTTCTAGGCTGAAGACCACTCATGCTTCTAAAATCTTCACTTTCAAGTTCCAAATGCTATGCTTTCCTCTTTTCCAATTATCACTATCTTCATCCCCATACACATCTATTAGAAAAAAGCAGCAATAAGACATCTACTTAGGTCAGTCATCTGGGAAATGCTATGGATAATACAGTACTGTGGGTCAAATAATGCATTCAAAAGCCAGTCAATTTAGTGGAAAAAAGAACAATCAAATTGCTTATTTTGCATCATGCAGAGCAAAAAAATTACAACTTGAATGTTGTGCTTTTCAAATAGTTGTACTGATGTTGGGTAGACATAATCACATTCACCAGGCATCTCTGCACTTTGTTGCTTTGGTATATTATTTTTTAAACTGTCTTTTTTTTTTCTTGGAATCAAATTTATTTATACTTTGGGGATGCTTAATTCCTTAATGTCAATCAATTTTTTTTTCACTAAAGCAAGCAAGTTCTTTGTTTTGCAGCTAAATTCTTAATCAGCTTTTGTTCAGAAACTGTTTATTTCTATCTGCATTACAAATGCTAGATTTAACCAATCTATCAACCCAGGATAATATAAGGAGGGATCTTGTCAGTTTGTCCTTTCCTCTCAGGAACACAGATACTGTATCCTGTACATTTTTAGAAAGGAAATAATAGGATTAGACGAAGATGGAGAACAAGAGGAGGTCAGACCCAAGAAAGGTATGTGGTCCTTCTAGAACTTTCCCATGCAACATGGGGAATTGTAATCCATTTGTGCTAAATGCTTTGACTATGCTCATTATGCAAAAAACATTAAAGGCTAGTATATTTTGTTACCATAGTTCTGCCTACTGGGAACTATAATTAAAGCACATTTGAGAAAATGCAATTTTATTTGTTATTAAGCAACTAAAAGCTTAGTCAACCTTGCAAATATGACATTATTTCAAGATTACAATATGAGCCAGCCAGCTAGCCAATAAACTTTATTAGGTCCTATCTTTATTAGCAATGCCTCCTATTCCTATTGTAGGAGACCCCTATGCTATGTAACAGTGGTTCTCAAACTTTAGGAAGTCTCAGCATAACCTGCAGGACTTATTAAAATATCTGAGCCTTGCTTTCAGGGTTTCCTTACATCTGGGTTAGGGCCCTAAAATTTGCATTTCTAATATATCCCTAGAATACACTGATGCCTCTGGTCTGCAGATCACACTTTAATGCTATACAATATACTGGTTAGAACTTTGGAGTCAATCCACCTGGGTTCATATTCTGCTTTTCCACTGTTTATACATCCTTGGGTAAGTGACCTCATCTCTCTAAGTTTCAGTTTCTTAATTCATTTAGTGGGGACAATAATATTTATCCAAAAGGTTATGATCCTGCAAGCCACCAGGTATGGCCAAAAAAAAAAAAAACCCAAATCAAAATAAACCTAATTTTGTATAAATTTATGGGGACTGCAGTTTCCCTTTACTCGAGGGATTCTGTATAAAGGCAGGAGTAACATATAACTTCCCTCGCTTTAACTCTAATACCCTCATCCACAGGAAATGCATCCATTCTGTAACACAACATAGAACAGGGCAATATTTTCTGATATTTTTATTTGGGAGCTCAAGATATCTAATAACTTCAGTCAGTGGTCTCTAGTAGTCTCCATGGACATGGGTTAATGACAACAAGAAAATAAAATAACATTCATTTTAGTTTCTAAAAATTCTAAGAATGTAAATCTTTCATAAAATGTTGGAATAAAATCATAGCTGTATTTGCAATTCTCCAACTATGAAAATTTCATTTTAACTCTTTCTTATCTTTTGACTACCCAGTTTCTTCTTTAATGATGAAATTGATAACAAATACTCAAACCAAGTAGGAAAAAAAAACCAAAAACATAAGATATAAGGAAGGTAGTATCAGGAACATTTTTTAAGGGTCCAAATAGTGACAAACTGTAGCAATAATAATTAAAATTTCAAAATACACCAGTATAAATCATTATCTCATTTTCTCACTGTATCAGGAACACACACACACACACACAAACTACCAATGAAATCTATACTTCCCAAAAAATCCTTTGTACCTTGGAAACCTCTTTTAGTCCTGGCTCATATTAAATTCCTTTCTATAGTTATATATTAAAGGTTTACCATAATAATGATTTTTAAATTGTGGTATTTAAAATTTTTCATGTTTCTAATTACAGCATAAGTAATACAAGATCATGAAATTTAACAAAAAATGTCTATATAATTTAAATGACTACATGTGTAGACTATAATTTAATATAAAACTCAGTCACCTGAATAACGATATCTTAGACACAGTCACACTGATCATAGAGAATATCTGTCAGTGGGTGAAGAGGAAGTAGCAATATCTTACAGAAAATTCATTCCTGTTTATCACTCTAATGACAGAAAGTGAAGACAAACTAAAGAGACTCTTGAGGGAAAGGGTAAAGTGAAAAATGTTGGCTTGAAACTCAACACTCAAAAAAAAAACACTAAAATCATGGCATCTAGTCTCTTCACTTCATGGCAAAGAGAAGAGGAAAAAGTGGAAACAGTAACAGATTTTATTTTCTTGGGCTCCAAAATCACTGCAGACGGTGACTGCTGCCATGAAATAAAAGACACTTGCTTCTTGGAAGGAAAGCTATGACAAACCTAGACAGCATATTACAAAGCCAAGGCATCACTTTGTTAACAAAGGTCCATCTAGCCAGAGCTATGGTTTTTCCAATAGCCATATACGAATGTGAGAGTTGGACCATAAAGAAGGCTGAGTACCAAAGAATTGATGCTTTTGAATTATGGTGCTGGAGAAGACTCTTGAGAGTCCCCTGGACTGCAAGGAGCTCAAACCAGTCAATCTTAAAGAAAATCAACCCTGAATATTCATTGGAAGGACTGAAGCTGAAGCTTAAGCTCCAACACTTTGGCCACCTGATGTGAAGAGACAACTCATTGAAAAAGACCCTGATGCTGGGAAAGACTGAAGGCAAGAGAAGAGGGCAGGAGAGGATGAGATGTTTAGACAGAATCACCAACTCTGCTGCTGCTGCTGCTGCTAAGTCGCTTCAGTCGTGTCCGACTCTGTGCGACCCCATAGACGGCAGTCCACGAGGCTACCCAGTCCCTGGGATTCTCCAGGCAAGAACACTGGAGAGGGTTGCCATTTCCTTCTCCAATGAATGAAAGTGAAAAGTGAAAGTGAAGTCGCTCAGTCGTGTCCGCCTCTTAGTGACCCCATGGACTGCAGCCCACCAGGCTCCTCTGTCCATGGGATTTTCCAGGCAAGAGTGCTGGGGTGGGGTACCATTGCCTTCTCCGATCACCAACTCAATGGATGTGAATTTGAGCAAATTCCAGGAGATAGTGAAGGACAGGGGAGCCTGGCATGCTGCAGTCCATGGGGTTGCAAAGAGTTGGACACAACTTAGCAACTGAATAACAACAAATAGAGGACAGTATTTTGTTCAGTTGATTCTGTTGCTAATAGTTTAGTTGCACAATGAATGCAACTTCACTCTTATTTTCCACAGAAAAAGACAAAGACTGGGCTTGTAATTCTTCAATTCCATCCATCACTGTAATATCCAACTCACTCATTTGTATATACCTTTCCACAAGGGTTTATCTTTATTAAAGAACTTCTTGTGCATTTTATCTATTTTGATCAAAATGTATATAAACTTCCTACAGTTTCATGATATCAATGTATATGATGATTTTTACTATTTTCAGTTCTTTGGAAGACTTAAGAAAAACCTCAAGAAATAAACATTAGCAGAGTTTTGAAGTTTCTGATTTGTTTTAACAAAAACATCAATTATTTCAAGTCCTTTGCTGATTAGAAAGTAGAGGATCTCACGCGACAGTCAAAGCATTTTGATCTTATGTTTTGTACTCCCATACAATGCCTTGTTATTTCCAATAAGTATCTGAATGTTTGACTTTTTCCAATATCCTTCTCTCAGTCTTGTGTGTCTGTTAGGGAATCAAAAGGTTTGCTTGCCTAAGAAGAAATATTCTAAAAAGATAATGAGACAACAATTGCAGAAGGAAAAGATAACAGGCAAATGCCCTTCCCTTCTTTGTTATAATTCTTGGGATTATAGAAAATGTAAAGACCTAACATACATCACCTTCAGTGAAACCTTCAGAAGATCTTTTAATTTATCTTTGTGGACAAAATGGAGTAAGTAGAAGCTGAGTGCATAAATATTAAAACAGATTAGTCACACTTTCAACAATAATACCCAGAGGGTGCTAACCTAGCTTTCCAACATCATAGAAGGATTCTTTCCTAGGTTCCATTTGTTTCAACATTTTCACATTCTCATCAATGAGATGAAGCTATAAAGATGACACCATAGAATCTGTAGACAGGCCAGTGTTGGATGATTGAAAGGGGTCAAAAAAGAAGCTGATATGTTAGAAACAAGGGCTGAATAAGATGAAAAGTAATAAAAATAAATGTAAAAAAGGTGATTAAATGCAAAGGACAATTGCATTGTACAGACTGGACAGTAACAATAACTTAGAAACAATCCATGCAACAAAGGCTTCATGATGTTATGTTGTTGCTCAGTTGTGTCTGACTCTTTGCGACCTCATGGTCTTTAGAAAGGTTAACATGAATCAACAGTAAACTGAAAGTTTGTTGAATGAATGAATGAAGGTAGTACAGAATAATAGGAGGGGTGAAGAAACAAGAGAAGGAAAGGGAGGGAGAAAAATTAGGAAAAAAACAAGGGGAGAGGAGACAGTCTATATGAAAAGGAGAAAAACTCCATAGACCACCCTAGAATACTGCAGTATAAGTATGTACAGACCAACTGGATACCCTCAGGAGTGATCTGTCGAATCAATGCCATTCAAAAAACTCTTAGAGGAATCATGCATCTTTAGCCTTGGATATCTGATAAGCGTGTTCAAATACCCTAAGAACTTCAGTGGGAAAAGGAAATCGAGGTGGTGTTGTTTCAACCAGTAAGACAAATGAATGGCAGGCACAAAGCAGCAGAATTAGACTCTGTAAGCCGAAGAGTTGACACATTGGAAAAGACTTTGATGCTGGGAGGGATTGGGGGCAGGAGGAGAAGGGGGCAACAGAGGATGAGATGGCTGGATGGCATCACTGACTCGATGGACACAAGTCTGAGTGAACTCCGGGAGTTGGTGATGGACAGGGAGGCCTGGCGTGCTGCGATTCATGGGGTCACAAAGAGTCGGACATGACTGAGGGACTGAACTGAACTGAACTGAAGCATATCTTACATCCAAGGTAAGAGAAATCCAACTAAGACTGTAGGTGTTGCAAGAGGGCATCAGAGGGCAGACACACTGAAACCATACTCACAGAAAACTAGCCAACCTGATTGCACGGACCACAGCCTTGTCTAACTCAATGAAACTAAGCCATGCCATGTGGGGCCTCCCAAGAGGGGCAGGTCATGGTGGAGAGGTCTGACAGAATGTGGTCCACTGGAGAACGGAATGGCAAACCACTTCAGTATTCTTGCCTTGAGAACCCCATGAACAGTATAAAAAGACAAAATGATAGGATACTGAAAGAGGAACTCCCCAGGTCGGTAGGTGCCCAATATGCTACTGGAGATCAGTGGAGAAATAACTCCAGAAAGAATGAAGGGATGGAGCCAAAGCAAAAACAATACCCAGTTGTGGATGTGACTGGTGATAGAAGATTTGATGCTATAAAGAACAATATTGCATAGAAACCCAGAATGTTAGGTCCATGAATCAAGGTAAATTGGAAGTGGTCAAACAGGAGATGGCAAGAGTGAATGTTGACATTCTAAGAATCAGCGAACTAAAATGGACTGGAATGGGTGAATTTAACGCAGATGAATTACTACTGTGGGCAGGAATCCCTTACAAGAAATGGTCAACAAAAGAGTCTGAAATGCAGTACTTGGATGCAATCTCAAAAACGACAGAATGATCTCTGTTCGTTTCCAAGGCAAACCATTCAATATCACAGGAATCCAAGTCTATGTCCGAACCAGTAATGCTGAAGAAGCTGAAGTTGAACAGTTCTATGAAGAACTAAAATACATTTTAAACTAACACCCAAAAATGATGTTCTTTTCATTATAGTGGACTGGCATGTAAAAGTAGGAAGTCAAGAAACACCTGGGGTAACAGGCAAATTTGGCCTTCGAATACAGAATTAAGCAGGGCAAAGGCTAATAGAGTTTTGCCAAGAGAACGCACTGGTCATAGAAACACCCTCTTCCAACAACACAAAAGAAGACTCTACACATGGACATCACCAGATGGTCAACACAGAAATTAGATTCATTTTATTCTTTGCAGCCAAAGTTGAACAAGCTCTATACAGTCAGCAAAAACAAGACTGGGAGCTGACTGTGGCTCACATCATCAACTCCTTATTGCCAAATTCAGACTTAAATTGAAGAAAGTAGGGAAAACCACTAGACCATTCAGGTATGACCTAAACCAAATCCCTTATGATTTATACAGTGAAAGTGAGAAATAGATTAAGGGACTAGATCTGATAGAGTGCCAGATGAACTATAGATGGGGGTTCATGACATTGTACAGGAGACAGGGATCAAGACCATTGCCATGGAAAAGAAATGCAAAGAAGCAAAATGGTGTCTAGGGAGGCCTTACAAATAGCTGTGAAAAGAAGAGAGGTGAAAAGCAAAGGAGAAAAGGAAAGATAGAAGCATCTGAATGCAGAGTTCCAAAGAATAGCAAGAAGAGATAAGAAAGCCTTCCTCAGCGATCAATGCAAAGAAATAGAGGAAAACAACAGAATGGGAAAGACTAGAGATCTCTTCAAGAAAATTAGAGATACCAAGGAAACATTTCATGCAAAGATGGGCTCGATAAAGGACAGAAAGGGTATGGACCTAACAGAAGCAGAAGATGTTAAGAAGAGGTGGCAAGAATACACAGAAGAACTTTACAAAAAAGGACTTCACGACCCAGATCATCATGATGGTGTGATCACTCACCTAGAGGCACATATCCTGGAATGTGAAGTCAAGTGGGCCTTAGAAAGCATCACTATGAACAAAGCTAGTGGAGGTGATGGAATTCCAGTTAAGCTATTTCAAGTCCTAAAAGATGATGCTGTGAAAGTGCTGCACTCAATATGCCAACAAATTTGGAAAACTCAGCAGTGGCCATAGGACTGGAAAAGGTCAGTTTTCATTCCAATTCCAAAGAAAACCAATGCCAAAGTAGGCTCAGACTACCACACATTGCACTCATCTCACACACTAGTAAAGTAATGCTCAAAATTCTCCATGCCAGGCTTCAGCAATACATGAACTGTGAACTTCCAGATGTTCAAGCTGGTTTTAGAAAAGGCAGAGGAACCAGAGAGCAAATTGCCAACATCTGCTGGATCATGGAAAAAGCAAGAGAGTTCCAGAAAAACATCTATTTCTGCTTTACTGACTATGCCAAAGCCTTTGACTGTGTGGATCACAATAAACTGTGGAAAATTCTGAAAGACATGAGAATACCAGACCACCTGACCTGCCTCTTGAGAAATCTGTATGCAGATCAGGAAGCAACAGTTAGAACTGGACATGGAACAACAGACTGGTTCCAAACAGGAAAAGAGTACATCAAGGCTGTATATGGTCACCCTGCTTATTTAACTTCTATGCAGAGTACATCATGAGAAACGCTGGACTGGAAGAAACACAAGCTGGAATCAAGATTGCAGGGAGAAATATCATTAACCTCAGATATGCAGATGACACCACCCTTATGGCAGAAAGTGAAGAGGAGCTAAAAAGCCTCTTGATGAAAGTGAAAGAGGAGAGTGAAAAAGTTGGCTTCAAGCTTAACATTCAGAAAATGAAGATCATGGCATCTGGTCCCATCACTTCATGGGAAATAGATGGGGAAACAGTGGAAACAGTGTCAGACTTAATTTGGGGGGGCTCCAAAATCACTGCAGATGGTGATGGCAGTCATGAAATTAAAAGACGCTTACTCCTTGGAAGGAATGTTATGACCAACCTAGATAGCATATTCAAAAGCAGAGACATTACTTTGCCAACAAAGGTCCATCTAGTCAAGGCTATGGTTTTTCCAGTGGTCATGTATGGATGTGAGAGTTGGACTGTGAAGAAAGCTGAGACCCGAAGAATTGATTCTTTTGAACTGTGGTGTTGAAGAAGACTTTTGAGAGTCCCTTGGACTGCAAGAAGATCCAACCAGTCCATTCTAAAGGAGGTTCGTCCTGGGTGTTCATTGGAAGGACTGATGCTGAAGCTCAAACTCCAATACCTGGCCACCTCACGTGAAGAGTTGATTCATTGGAAAAGACCCTGATGCTGGGAGGGATTGGGGGCAGGAGGAGAAGGGGACGACAGAGGATGAGATGGCTGGATGGCATCACTTACTCGATGGACATGAGCTTGGGTAAACTCCAGGAGTTGGTGATGGACAGGGAGGCCTGGTGTGCTACGATTCATGGGGTAGCAAAGAGTTGGACATGACTGAGCGACTGAACTGAACTGAACTGAAGCATATCTTAGTGTCAAAGTTCTCCAAGGATGGAGCTCCTGGCCACTCTCTCTAGAAGATGTTGGATTTCTGACTGCAAGATCCCTGACAAGGTTTTTGAAAAACTAATTCAAGCATCAGATAGGTGGTAAGATTAGATAATTTTTGAAAATCCCTCTTAACCCCAAGATTCCAATATTCAAACACCTTATTGTGAGGGCAAAATAGTTCTTGCAAAAGATTTTTTTCTAATAAAAGCAACAGAAACAAATGGTTACCCTGGGGAGTGGAACCAAGCCTAGAGAATCGTCTATTTTCTTGCATGTTTGCTCTTTAGAAAGTTAATCTCCTTCTGCAGGAATGTATTTATATCTTTTGTCCTCTTCTATACTGACTGACTCTGCTAATTTGGACATAGCATGCTTTACCTGGTAAATATAATAGTCCATCCAGCATTCTCCCTTTGTGAGAAATCCCTCTTTACTCTCATAAATTACATGAATGGATATGAAGCATACTTTCCTTTCTTCAATAGAGACTACTCCCAAAAGTAGCCTGAAACATGCCAAACATCTGTTCCTACACAGTTCAATACATGATACTGATATGTATTATCACTGGATGAATTCTGAATACAAGGCCAACTTAACACACTCCTGAACAACTCCTTCCTCCTCCCCTGGCCTAGTCACAGAAAGCTCAAGGAAATCAGAATAATTCTAATATTTTCCCAAATGAGCTATAACTAAGCAGGTAAATCTACTAAAATGAAAATCACAGTAGAGCATTCTAAAATCTAAATATAAATGAGATAAGTATAATGACAAACGTTTCTCTAATGAATATTTTAAAATATATAAGTACTTTACTCTCTGTTGTACTTTAATACTCACAGAGATTGCTTTTCCATACTGTGAATTGTTCTTGGAGTTGGGCAGATTTTATTGCCTGCTAAAGATCAGAGGGTACAACTGTATACTCATTTTTTAATTCAACATATACTTATCTATGTCTTTTCTAGCTGCTGGATATATCACCATGAAGAAAACAGATATGGTACCTGTTCTCATGGAGCTTACTTTCTAGTGGAAAGATCAGCCATAAGAGGTAAATAGTTAATGGAAAAGATTATTTAAGTTATGAATTTTTTTTAGCTATGCAGCATGTGGGATCTTAGTTCCCTGACCAGAGAACCTCCTACATAGGAAGCATGGAGTCTTAACCACTAAACAGTCAGGGAAGTTCCTAAGTTACGAGTTTTAACGCTAGAGTATCTTTCTGACTCATGGCAACAAGGTATCTCAACACTATACCCATCAGTCTGTTTTCCCTTGATGGTCTTCAGATGGAGAACACTGATGGTTTTAGGATTTCCTTAAATCTACTGGGGGTTTTTTTTTCAGTCTTCTTTTCTTTAGAATTTCTACCCACAATTTTTATATTTTTATCTTAACACTTCTGATTTCAACGTTTTGCTTAACTTTGTCCTTTCTTGAGGAAAAAGAGCTTGTATGTTCTCAGTATGAATCAAGACTTTTTTTTTGTTAAATAAAGATACTATTACAAACATATTCCAAACTAATTATCTTAAATTATCAAAATAACCGTTCTCCACAGTACTGTTTACTATTTTACTATTTTTTCTGCCTTTTCCTCATTGAACTGTCTACCCACAGCTTGAAAAAAAAAAAGCATCTCGCCTGTATGCTTTATTCCATCATCAAGTGTTCTCCAGGCTTTCTAGTTTCAATGATCACATTTTTAGATGTGGCTACTCTTCACTACTTCTATTTGTATACAGTACAACAAACTACTCGACATTCCCTCTTGGAAAACCTCCATCCCCAGCTTCTTCACCTTGTCATTAGATCGCCTTAGTTTCAAGTCATTAGTTTTTGAACGAATATCTTTATTCTGTTCCCTCGGGGCCATACAGTCTAGTCTGTCACTACTTATACCTGAATGACTAAAACAACTTCCCCCAAAGGTTTCATATCTCAGTTTCTCCCCCTTGCAATTGATCATGTACACTAAATCATAGTTAATCTTAAAACAGTCTGCCATTGCCCCTCTCTGTCTTCTCTGCCCTGCGAGCAGCTCTTGCCACTGCCCCCACCCTCAGAAAATATATGCCTGCCCCAAGTTCATCTCTTTGCACTCACTGGTCAGGATTATCTCTCAGCTTCTGAGCCAACCACTCTCTGTGATGGTACTAACAGATGAGAGCTGCAGCTTGGCAGTCACATGTCCCCTGACCTTACTTATCTCTAACAGCAGCTTCCAAAATAGCACCATTTCAAGGGACATTGACACAGCAGCCAAGTTCATTTGGGTTGGAACTGCCACAGTCAGAGGGGCTTGGCTCTGGGGTAGGGGTTAAGACTGTGTTTGGGAGCATCAGCGCTGGTTATGCGGAGAATCCTTCTCTGAAGCTACAACTCTTCTCTGAAGCCATTCCGGACTTTGCCCTCTTGAAAACCATGGGGGTCTTTTGCCTGAGGATGGCCTTTCTCATCCTCTTTGCCATGTGAAGGAGCTGCCTCCATCTGGCAGGGTTCTTTCTTCCACATCTTGTCTGTTCTGTATATTTATTTCCCTATACCGTTCCAAGCAGCCTGGAAAAAAAAAAATGGTCAACTCAAGGTGTGACAGAGGGAAAACAAATAGTAAATACTGTATGAATAAGAAAAATTATAGCCTGTCATTATCCTAGCTAGGAATGCACCTTGGCTCCCTAATACCTACAGAATCAAGTTTCTTTTTCATCAACTTAGTGCTTGGAAAAGATAATGCTGAAACTGAATAATTCTATTATTAAAGTGACCTTTACATTTAGGAGGATTATAAATAACCTGTTTGGTCCCTGAAAACGATTTTGGATTTTTCAGGCTTATCTGCCGTTGGCTCCTATGACTTAGGTAACTGCATATGTCTCCTCACATTATCTAGCTAAAACTTTCCTAATTATCTTCCTCCCAAGTTTCTGCCAAACTCCTTCCACACTGCGTATACATGCGTGCACGCACACACACACACAAAGGAAGGAAGTGAAAAAAAGCTTTTAGAAATAATTTACTGAGTTCACTGACATAAATGGGAGTTATAAGAAGCACAGCAAACTATTTCAGCATTATTTTGGCCAAATGTATATACCTTTCCCGTTTCCTTTACACCCACATGAAACCTACACTATGTCTTTTTCCATAGGCTGCAGCTCAGTAACTTGAATTAATTACAGAATGACATTCTACAGGCAACTTTTGGTTCAACATCCGCAAAATAAAATCAGCTCAGCCTTTGAAGAGAGGATCTACTAGTGATTAATAAATTCACCACTGCCCAGGAGGATAAAAAATAAAAAGAACAAACTGATTACTTTGTTGTGATTTCAAACTAAATATTTATCTTCTATGTATTTTACTTATGGAAAGAACAAGACTGCAATTTGAGTTTATTAGTAACTGAAGCAGAACTAACTAAAGATTCCTTATTAGGATGTTCTAGCCACCTATTCAAAAACATCTATTTCTTCTTTCAGGAAGATTAAACATATGAAAGAAATTCAAGTTTCTTTTATTAGTATCATAACTAGCTCTAGCAATCAAGGGAAAGGAAGTTTCTCTTATCTTTCTGCCATATTTTATTGTAGTTAAATTAATACTTGTAGTTGTATTATGTCTTTAATACAAGTTAACTGATGCTTAAAGTCCAACATTTTTCCCTTTTTTATAATAATTAGTTTCTATTGTCATAAATGTACTAGACTCTGAGAAACTCTGTAGACGTTTATATTGGCTATTTTTGCATTTTTCAAGATTTCCTAAACACTATTCAAACTTATTAATACACATCAGTTCAGTTCAGTCACTCAGTCATGTCCAACTCTTTGCGACCCCATGAATCGCAGCACGCCAGGCCTCCCTGTCCATCACCAACTCCTGGAGTTTACCCAAACTCACGTCCATCGAGTCGGTGATGCCATCCAGCCATCTCATCCTCTGTCGTCCCCTTCTCCTCCTGCCCCCAATCCCTCCCAGCATCAGGGTCTTTTCCAATGAGTCAACTCTTCACATGAGGTGGCCAAAGTATTGGAGTTTCAGCTTCGGCATCAGTCCTTCCAATGAACACCCAGGACTGATCTTCAGAATGGACTGGTTGGATCTCCTTGCAGTCCAAGGGACTCTCAAGAGTCTTCTCCAACACCACAGTTCAAAAGAATCAATTCTTCGGGTCTCAGCTTTCTTCACAGTCAAAGTCTCGCATCCATACATGACCACAGGAAAAACCATAGCCTTGACTAGATGGACCTTTGTTGGCAAAATAATGTCTCTGCTTTTGAATATGCTATCTAGGTTGGTCATAACTTTCCTTCCAAGGAGTAAGCGTCTTTTAATTTCATGGCTGTAATCACCATCTGCAGTGATTTTGGAGCCCCCCAAAATAAAGCCTGATACTGTTTCCACTGTTTTCCCATCTATTTCCCATGAAGTGATGGGACCAGATGCCATATACATATATATAATATAATATACATTCATATGCATAAGCAATCTCACTAGATGAGATCATAGTCAATCAATGCTTAACCCACTTCTCAATACCACTGTATAGGAGCTTCAGGCTATCAGAATTAACTTCACTGACTTGGAGAGTACAGAAGACATAAGTCATATTCCAAGTCACTGGCAAATAAGTGTGCTTAAATATTTCTGTATCTGTATGACAATATTTACTTAACAAACACATAGAATACTTGCTATGTTCAAAGACTTTTATGAATGTAAATTCATTTATTCCTTCTAAAAACCTTGTGAGCTAGGTTCATGATCCCCATTTATAAACAGAGAAACTGCAGCATAAAAGGTTAAGGGTCTTGCCCAAGTCCACAGAGCTAATACAAGGAAAATTCACAATGTGAACCTAGCAATCTGGCTCCAGAGTCTGAGCTCTTAAATGCTCTGCTAGGCTGCCTTTCCATCTTCAAAATTATTTGCATATTTAGAATATAATTTCAATACTAAGGATATTAAAGCTTTTAATTTTGTGAAAAAAATAACATTTTTCCTTTCATATCTGAAATTGTTTCGTGGCTGCTCCTACACAGACACCCAAGGTCTCCCTGACCCCACACCACACTGGCTCAGGTGCCCTCTTGCTTTGCACCATCCAGTTCTGTGCCTTCTCCTATAACAGCACCTATCACGATTTCTGCATATTAAACACTACGTTCTTTCAGAGCAAGGAATATGTCCTTTCATAGTTGCATCACAAACACGTACCTGTGCAGATAAAGCATTGTTACAAATCATCCAGCGACCAGAGTTAAATGACTTTCTTATCAAGTCTGACACTTGTAATAGCAGATTAGGACTTTTCAGGTGGTTCAGAAGTAAAGAATCTGCCTACCAATGCAGGGGAGGCAGGTTCAATCCTTGGATCTGGAAGATGCCCTGGAGAAGGAAATGGCAGCCCCCTCCAGTATTCTTACCTGGGAAATCCCATGGACAGAGGAGCCTCGCAGGCTACCATCTATGGGGTCAAAAAAGAGTTGGACACGACCTAGAGACTAAACAACACCAATAACAAATAGGCACACTCCAGTTTTAAAATTAGCCAATATGTGGACATACGCTGGGCATCTGAAGGAAATGATACTGCAGAAAAACAGGTAAATGGATGGTCCACTTTCTTCTTGGCATAGGGCTTTCAAAATTTGAGAGGCTTCGAACTTACCGACACTAGAGTTTCTTATCTGAAGAAGTGGCAGCTCAGTTGCACTGAGCATTTGAAGTTAAAAGCCAAGGAATATATACAAAGCTCCTCTGACAAAACACTACCATCCAAAACTCACAGCAAGCAAACAATTGCCAGCTAGCGCATTGCTCTGCACAAGAAATGACATTATGTCATTTTATGCAAAGGACATCAAAACAACCTGTCAGTTTAGCAGAGGATCTAGATACGCCAGGAGAAGGCTTTCACGTATCACTTTAAGCATTTCCAGGAAAATTGCCGTAGAAGCTCTTAAGACACAATAATTTGAACTTAACTAGACTTAACCAACACAAACTATAACTTTTATAAAGTGTCTATTTATAAGTGTAAGGATTTGTTAGAAGAGCTCTACTCACTCTGAGAAAAAAACGTTCTCCCGAGACATGGTGATATATTTACTTTTATCCAGCAACATTCGCTCATCAGATTGTTGGTTATGTACCCTTAGTGCTAGGCACTCTACTCAGTGTACTTACAGGAATCATTTTTCTGCCAATAAAACCATATTTTTAAATAGGGTTAATAATTTCCAGATATTTTGTCAAATTTAACAACAGTAGGTAATAAGTTTTTATAAACATGGGAATAAAGCAGAATTTCAATGGACACAATTCTACATTTTTTGCTGAATGCTAGGAACATATGTAGGTATGTGTCAGCTTATACACATGTAGCTTGAGTGTTCTGATTAACTATCCATTTGGCATTTTTGCCTAATTTGATCAGTCAGTTTCATTGAAAGAGTCAAACTGGCTTTAGCATGTAGACAGGAATGGCTGCAGGTCCATAACATAAGAGAGCTAAATGGACATCAGAAGACCAGCTTCCCTGGACCACAAGCTTCTGAGCATAAGAACCATGACTTCTATGGTTCTGGGGCTGGATGCATTTCCCAGTACAGGCCAGGCGTCAATATATTAGTGCTTGAATAAATGATCCCACATAACCTCTTTCAAACCTATAAAACTATTTCCCATTTATAAAAATTTCCAGAGATACCAGACATGAAGATGGCCACTTGCCAGTTACCCTTATAATATTAACCCTTCCTAAATGCAGAGATCATATTGAGGCTCTTAAAGCAAAATGATTTGAAACTAACTAGATTCATGAACCAAGGCAAAGTATAACTTTACTAACAGCTATTCACTTCAGTGAGATTTCCTTAAATGCTCTTAACTTTTCATCCCTGATACTGTTTTATTTTGGGTTTTGGTTTTTTACCTTTTGGTTATCTTTGTGGGGTACTCTAATTATTGTTAGAAGCTAACAAAATAATAAATTATAACTCTGCTTCTTGGTAACCAGCTTAAATTCTTTTAACAATACATGATTATTCAAGCTTATATCTTTTTCAAAATATTGGTAATATTATAATACAAAATGTGCACCCCCCACCGTACTGTTGGTACCCTTTCTACTACAATGCATGTCTGCATAATCTCTTAACTAAACTCTAAGCTACAGCAGGGCCAGGTTCCCATCCCTTTTTCTTGCCGTCTCTGACAGGTTACACATGACAGTCCTCCAGAAACACGTTGGAGAAAGATAATTCAGTACTGCAAAACTGAGGACCAGGAGCTAGCAAAGCAAAGCGTCCCAAAGCTCTCTGATGGAAAACTGAATTACAGAGTCTACAAGAAGTAAAATATTCTCTTTTACTCTCCCTCTTTTAATCATCACTTCTAAAACTTATGCATCATCATAATCAAATTCCTCTAGTGCTAACCTCACAGCATCAACATTTTGATGTATTTATCGGGCAAACCCAAGAGCCATTCTTGGGCCCTAGCCACCTTCTTCTGTGGTTAGGAACCCTAACGGTTACTTTTCCTGCTTCTCTTGTAGCCACGGATTCTCATGTGGCACAGTTCTAGCTGGCACTATCACTTGCCTGGTCTTCCTGTCCTGAACATATGATGTCTAAACCTGCATTGTGCACATTGCAACCATGAAGCAAAAAAAAAAAAAAAAAAAGTGAAAATGAAAGGCCACCTTGTTGGGAACACTAAAAGCAAAGATAACATAGCACTATTGAACTATGCAAGCAAACCAGTGTAAGCAATCTGCTTCTTTCAGGAAACTTGATGTGAGGAAAAGATTTTTATTTGTGTAAGCCACTGTTAACAGTCAAATGCCTTTCAACTGAGACATCGATTAAGACAGTTATGGTTTAAATCCCAATTCTGCCTTTTATTAACTATCTGACTTTGGGCAAATTATTGAACATCTCTAAGCTAAGTTTCTCATCTGTATAATGGACACAAGTATAACTGCCATTAGAGGCCTGTTGTTAATTATTGTGAGAAATATGAAATAACCCATGTAATTAGCAGAACTTTAATATTACTCTCAAACATTAAAGATATATATATATACTAATACAAAAATATAAACACACACAAATATTTTTAAAGTAAATGCTGTGTCTTTTCTCCTTCTAAAAAATTGCATATAAAAATTAAACATTTAGGGTGGTAGAGAATTCAACTTTTTGTAAAATAATTTTCACTCTATATCTCTTCTAGGTCAAGACATCTACAATTAGCATTAAAATGTATAAATACACGTGTGTGATTGCATTAGGTGGTACTATAATTACTATGATTAAAATTTTTTGTTCTAGTTATTGTCATAGAAAAACAAACCGCTTCCTCAAGCATAAGGATAGACTGGAATGGCTCACAGTAACTCTCAACTTTCTTTTACCATCTCACCCAGAAACCCAAGTCATTGTGAATCTTTACCATTTCATTTAGTAGGGTAGTTTCAGAATATTCAACCATTTCTTTTGGATCACTAAAGAAAACAGCAGGTCTCTGGGTTTTGTTTCCCCTTGTTTTAGTCATAAGCATTTCAGCTTCACTTCAACAAGATCATCATTCCAAATGCTTCTCTTTGGAAGCTTTATCTTGCAAGGTTAATAAAAGACAGTGTTCCTAAGCCTAGAGATTTTCCATTTATAGCTTTCCATTAAGATTCTTAAAGGTAGATATTATTCCAATTAAATATTTAAAGGTAGATCCTTTTATGAAATAGCTTTTTTATTAATTCAAAAAGATAATTATTTATACTTCTAAATCCTTTCTAATAGGATTTGAATTGACCTACAACAAAAGACATAAATAGATCAAGATGGAAATAAATCAAAACATACCACAGTACTAGAAAAGTAGATGCAAATATAAAAATCTTCATTGATGTGATTACGCACAACATTCAGCTCTGAGCTTCCATGAGACTAAGAAGAAAATGGAAATATAGTTGATTAAGCAATTTCTCACAGCTTTATAGAGCAAGGCTGTAATACTTTTATATACTGATTCCAAGTGTGGCCTTGGTACTAAATTTCATTAGGAATTTATCTTATGGGTCTTTTTTCAAGGAAAATTGAGTTTCATAATATTCAGTATTTTCATCAATGAGGTTCACTAGCTGCTTTGAAGTCCAATAAAAGTCAATAGCATGACATTATGCCAGTAATTTTTAAATTATTTTTAGCCATGGAACCAGGGAAATAAAATATTATGCAGCAGCTCATATATAACATGGACAAATAAGAACTGCTCTAATTGAAACAGAATTAAAGGGCCTGAAGCTAGCATAATCACCGACTACAGACTCTGGGTAAGGAAAAAGCCTGTATAGCCAACAAACTGATCATATTAGTTACAAATATTAAAATGGAAATAAAATGTCCTGCAGCTAATATCACATTTAATGGTAAAAGATTTCATATCCTCTCCCTATGACTGGGCACAAGGCAATGAATGCCTACCCACATCAGTGCCACTGTACCTGATGCAGGAGGTTCTAGCCAGCACAATCAAGAAAGGGAATGCAGGAGAGAGGAAATACCAGACACACAGATAGGAAAAGAAAAAGTAAAAATATCTTTACTCACAGTCAATCTGATTGAGTACTGGGTGTATAGAAAATCTTAAAAAAAAAAAAAAAAGCCACTAGAACTAAGCAAAGTTGTAGCATACAAGATCAATAGCAAAAAAATCATTACTTATATTTCTATATACAAACAGATAATTGGAAATGAAACAAAAATACATTTATGATAGCATCAAAAAAACTATGAAATACTAAAATTTAACAAAATGTATGCACAAGTAGGATACTTAAAATTACAAAATATTACTGAGAAAAATTAAACAAGTCTTCAGTAAGGAAGTTGCTGAAGACTAAATTGTATACCTCCCATTTAAATTAATATGTTGGAGCCCCAATTTACAATGTAATGGTATTTGGTAATGGGACCTTTGGGAGGTAACTGGGTTTAGATGAGATAATGAGAGTGAAGCTCTTATGATGAAATTAGAGCCATTAGAGCCATTATTTCTCTCTCTGTACACACAACACAGGAGGTCATGCAAGCACACAGCAAAATGGCAGCTGCCTTTAAGTCAAGCTAAAGAAACCTCAGCATAAAAATTACTTTGCTAACTTGATCTTGGTCTTCCCAGCCTACAGAACTGTAAGAAAACAAAATTCTGTTTTTTAAGGCATCCAGTCTATGGTATTTCATTATGGCAGCCTGGGCTATGACAGAGATATACCATGTTCACGGGTCAGTTGGCTCAACGTTGTTTATCAATTCACTCAAAATTGTTCTACAAATTCAGCACAATCTCAAATAAAATCCTAGCAGGCCCATAAGAAAGAAAGTGAAGTCTCTCAGTCGTGTCCAACCCTTTGCAACCCCATGGACTGTAGCCTCCCAGCTTCCTCCATTCATGGGATTTTCCAGGCAAGAATATTGGAGTGGGTTGCCATTTCCTTCTCCAATATAGCTCAACAATTCCACCCCTAGATATATACCTAAAATAATTGAAAACAACTACTAAAACAGATACGTTAATGTCAGTGCTCACTGCAGCATCATTGACAATAGCCAAAAGTTAGAAACAACTCAAGTGTCCCATCCACAGATGAATGGATAAACAAAATGTGGCACATTTACATAATGGAATACTATTCAGCCATAAATTGCAATGAAATCTGATACATGCTACAATATGAATGAATCTTGAAAACATTAAGTGAAATAAGTTAGTCACAAAAGAACACATAATATATGATTCCATTTATCTGTGATGCCTAGAATAGGCAAATTCATAGAGGCAGAAAGCAGATGAGAGATCACCAAGGGCTGGGGAGTATTGAGTATTGCCCCTTAATGGGTACAGACTTTCTGTTTGGGGTCATGAAAAATTTCAGAAATAGTGGTAATAGTTGCATAACATTGTAAACGTAATTGATGTCATTGAATTGTATACCTTAAAATGGTTAAAATAGCAAACATTATGTTTTATATATTTTACCACAATAAAGAAAAATATTTACAAAAGAAAATCCTAGGAAGTTTTTTTTTTTTTTTCAAAAACAAGTTGACTATTAAATATACATGACTATATGAAGGACCTAGAACAGCCAAAATCACTTTGAAAAGAGTAACTAAGTTGAAGAACTTATACTACCTGATCTGAAGACTCACACCAAGGCTACAATAATCAAGACACTGTAGTATTAGATATGTAGCTCTGCTGCTGCTGCTAAGTTGCTTCAGTCGTTTCTGACTCTGTGCGACCCCATAGACGGCAGCCCACCAGGCTCCCCCATCCCTGGGATTCTCTAGGCAAGAAAACTGGAGTGGGTTGCCATTTCCTTCTCCAATGCATGAAAGTGAAACGTCAAAGTGAAGTCACTCAGTCGTGTCCGACTCTTCGAGACCCCATGGACTGAAACCTACAAGGCTCCTCCGTCCATGGGATTTTCCAGGCAAGAGTACTGGAGTGGGTTGCCATTGCCTTCTCCATGTAGCTCTAATATGATCTATATATGATCTATATGTCAATGGAGGAGAACTGAGTATCTAGAAATAGATTCACATACAATCAATTAATTTTTGACAAGATGCCAAGGTAATTCAATACTGAGAGGAGTCTTTCCAATGAAAGGTGAAGAACATCTGGATGTGCACATGAGTAAGTGAACTTTGAGCTTTCTTCAGATTATACATCAAATTAACTCAAAATGGATCATAGACCTAAATATAAACACCAAAACTATAAATCTTCCTAAAGGAGAAAACTTTGCAAAAATCCAGAATTAATCAATTGAATTTCACCAAAATTAAAATCAAATCTTGAGAAACCCCATTAAGAAAATTAAAAGCTAACCACCAAACTGGGAGGGACCAGGATGAAATGTTACTCATATATGTATCTATATATGCTGCTACTGTTTAATCACTAAGTTGTGTCCAACTCTTGGTGACTCCATGGACAGTAGCCCACCAGACTCCTCTGTCCATGGGATTTTCCAGGCAAGGATACTGGAGTGGGTTGCCATTTCCTTCTCCAGGAGATCTTCCCAACCCAGGAATTAAATTCAAGTCTCCTGCTTGAAAAGTGGATTCTTTACCACTGAGCCACTTGGGAAGCCATGTATATATGTGTATATATACATGTACACACATATGTGTGTATAGAGCATGTGTATGTAAATGCACATATACTTTCACACGTGTATATATACGTGTGTGTGAATGTGTACATTTATAAATCCATATATATATATGAATGGATGGGCATGCATGCGTATCTGACAAAGGACTTGTGCCTAGAACTTAATCAGACACCAAAATCCTACCGTAAAAAATTATCAGAAGGTTTGAATGCTTTATAAAAGAAGATATACAAATGGCAACTAAGTACATCAAAAAATGCATAACTACATCATTCAAAAGAAAAGTGCAAACTTAAACCATATTAACATACCATTGCAAACCCATCGGAATGGCTAAAAATTTAAAAACTGGATCAAGTCTCAAGCAATGCTGTTGGGACAATAAAGTGGTATGATTATTTTGTAAAGCAGTTTGGCAGGTTGCTATCTGTCATATGACCCAACAATCCAAAGAATGATTCAACTATATGCCTACCCTAGAAGAATATCCATGGCAGATTTACTCTTAGTAGCAAAAAAACTGGAAACCAAACCGACTATCCATCAATAAGTGAATGGATAAACAACTTGTGAAACACCCATTCAGTGGACTACTACTTAACATTAAAATATATAGACCATTTTACTACTGTTACATGCAATGACACAAATTAATTTCAAAAACATTTTGCTGAGCAAAAGAAGACATACATACTATATCATTCCATTTATACAGAATTTCAGTACAAGCAAAACTATTTTAAAATGACAGAAAATAGATGAGTGTTTGCCCAGGACTGTGGCTAGTGAGAGAGAGGGGTGACTGCAAGGTGGCATGAGAAAACTTTTTTGGGTCATGGGATCATCCTATATCTTGATCGTGATGGTGATCACACATATATATGTTGGTCATCATTAAGTCATGTCAGACTCTGCAACCCCATGGAGTCTGCAACATATCAGGTTTCCCTGTCCTTTACTAACTTCCAGAATTTGCTCAAATTTATGTCCATTGAATTGGTGATGCCAAAATTCATTGAGCTTTATACCCAGAATCGGAGAAGGCAATGGAAAATTCCATGGACAGAGGAGCCTAGTAGGCTGCAGTCCATGGGGTTGTGAAGAGTTGGACATGACTGAGCGACTTCACTTTCACTTTTCATTTTCATCATTGGAGAAGGAAATGGCAACCCACTCCAGTGTTTTGCCTGGAGAATCCCAGGGACGGCGGAGCCTGGTGGGCTGCCCCCTATGGGGTCACACAGAGTCGGACACGACTGAAGCGATTTAGCAGCAGCAACAGCATACTCGGAATGGGTGCATTTTATTATGTGTAAATTGTACTTCAATAAAGGTGTGAAAGATTGAAGGTGGGAGGAGAAGGGGATGACAGAGGATGAGATGGTTGGATGGCATCACCGACTCAATGGACATGGAGCTGGTGACGGACAGTGAGGCCTGGCATGCTGCAGTCCATGGGGTCGCAAAGAGTCAGACACGACTGAGAGACTGAACTGACTGACTGAAAGGTGTGAAAAATGGAAATAAATTCCTGCACCCATGACGAAATCCACTTCCTGAGGCTGTAACAAAATTGATTGTCAAAACAATATAGCCATGCTCACGCACAGGTAAGCAAAAGTGTGAGTGTAAGTCACACTTACAGTCTTGAGAGTCCCTCCCCTGGACTGCAAGGAGATCAAGCCAGTCAATCATAAAAGAAATCAACCCTGAATATTCACTGGAAGGACTGATGCTGAAGCTGAAACTCCAATACTTTGGTCATCTGATGTGAAGAACTGACTCACTGGAAAAGACCCTGAAGCTGGGAAAGACTGAAGGCAGGAGGAAAAGGGGACAGAGGATGAGATGGTTGGACAGTATCACCAACTCGATGGATGTGAGTTTGAGCAAGCTCTTGGAGTCGGTGATGGACAGGGAAGCCTGGCATGCTACAGTCCATGGAGTCACAAAGAGCTGGACACAACTGAGCAACTGAAACTGAACTGAAGTTCAGTTTGAGATTAAACAAAGTCCTGAGTCACTAGCAAAATCAAGGGCAAGCTCTCTCTTATGCCCAGCTGAGAAAGGTCCACATTCTTTTCCACCAGCAGTGAACATATTCCAGGTCAACACCTCAAGAGCCAGAAGCCAGAATATAAGGCATTTTCCTCCTCGAAGAAAAGAGCTGCTCTGGCAGTGGGTACTTGAGATAGGACTCAGGAAACCTTTGTTAAGGCCAGCTCTCCAGAAGGTATATTCTTTAGTAAACTATTTTATCTGTGAATGGTTTTTGTGCTTTTTTGTCATTTCCATTGCTTACCTACCCAGGACCATCCACTGATTCTCAATTCCTCACCTTCAAGACAGACCAGAAATTATTTTAGACCATTGAAAGCATAACAAAACTGGTGGTTTATATTTTTTTTGCACAGATAAAAATTCATCCTGTTCCCTAAATTTCTTAATAAAGTTCATTTTCAATGATGATGATACTGTCAATTTCTAATTCTAATATTAATATTATGGTTCTCAAACATTTCAGGATCTTAACCAAATCTTTGGAAGTCTATGATGGGCCTTAAACCAGAGTCCAAGGATATGCATTTTAACATCTCCCTAGTGATTTTAGTGTAGATAGCCTTCAAACAGTCTGAGAAACACCACTCTCATGGGTTCCCTATTTCATAGCTTTGCCAGAGACACTTAAATTTTTATTCTTCCAACTAGGTTGGAGAGAGTTGACAGACAGGCTAGATAATAATCAAAATATATAATCAAAGTCAATTTAGTCACTATATATTTTCTTCAAATATGTCTCTCATGAAGACATAACAAGATTATTTTTGTGTGGAGTAATATATATCTGATTGCTGACCTTGCTTCTGTTAAACAAATCTTAAATACAAATGGCATGGATTCTATAAATAACATGGTTCTAGGAAAACAACCTATAAAGAATCTTTATACTTAACACTTAGAGAATGGCAACCCCACATGGACTGCTTAAAAGAATATGAAAGAGCTTGCTGTTACAGCTTAAATTTCTTCGGAGAAAAAGTGTGAACTCTTACAGGTGGCATCCAGATGGGGAATTAGTCCCTTCTCACTCACAGAAAGAAAGTCTGTAAAACCTCTTCTACACAGTGGAGGAAAGAGAAGATAATCTGTGCCAGGAAATTTTACACCCTATGCATTGGATGAGTGTTGCAAACCTTGGGAGCAACCCATATTAGGTGTAACCGTGTAGTGTTAAATAGAACAGATAACTAAGCTACAGAAACTGAATTGATGAAGAAGCAATATTTCAAAGTCTAAACTTTGAACAAAGATAGACAGATTTCATGACTATGTCTAGTTTTGCTCTTAAAAATGACCAATGCATCACAAACCCACATGGGTCAACAAGCGATGCAGAAGATGAGTTATGGATACAAGTCCTTTGTCATATACATATGCACAGACATCAATTCATATATATATATTATCTATAAATTCATAAGAACATACACACATTCATATATATAGTCACGTATCTCCAGAACAGAACTAGGATGACAATAGGAGAAGATCAGTCACAACTTGCCAGAGACCCTCCTAGCCTCTCATGGTTAAGGATTCGCTGACTTGATGGACATGAGTTTGAGCAAGCTCTGAGAGTTGGTGATGGATAGGGAAGCCTGGCATGCTGCAGTCCACGGGGTCAAAAATTTGGACACGACTGAGTGACTGAACTTACTGAACTCCTTAATGAGTCAAACTGACAGTTAACCCCAGGACAATATGGAGTCGCATCTGAATGCAATTGTTTATAGATTTTTCTTTATGTGTGTGTGTGTGTGTGTGTGCGCTGGTTACTTAGTTGTGTCCGACTCTGCAACCACATGGACTGTAGCTCACCAGGCTCCTCTGTGCAGTGTGACATCCCATTCTCAGTAATTCCTTTTAAAGACTTTATAGCCACTTTCACTGTTAAGAAAAAGTAGTCAAACTAGGTGAATCCAATCAACAACTGCAACTGTGATAACAGCATCTCTTTTTATTAGTGGCTCTTTTAAAATTTTAAAATTTGTTGTGAGTGCTTTAATCTAAAAAATAAATCATTTGAATATGAATTCAATTAAACAACTCAGAAAAGGACTGCACAAGTTTGGAAACAAATTGATGGTCATTTTTAAATAATTAAATTAATAAAAAACACATTAGTAAGATCAAAATAACAAACACATTAATAAGATCAAAGAACCTAGTAGATAAAGTTAAAAATTAAATTACTGACTAAGGGAAACATTTGAGAAAATCAAATGAATGCAAAAAAATATATAAAACCTAACACAATTATAAGAAAAATAACATATATAGGAGGCAGAAAAGGTAGATACATGCAACAGAAAAATATCCAAAGACATGGTGCAACTAAACTTCTCTGATAATTAAGGGGAAAAGAATTAATCTGTATATTGAAAGCACACAATGTCAATTCCAAGAAAAAATTGATAAGCAATGATCACCTGCAAGAAAGACCTTTGGCTACAAATTTTCCCCCAACTTCAAGGGTAAAGAAAAACAATTTAGTTATCAGTTCTTGCTGTCTATTATTCTACCTTCACACATAGAGAAATTTTTAGGACGGTAACCATCAAAATTATAATGACTATTTCTGGGAGTAGAATTTGAGGTGGGCAATCACATTTTTCTTTGCACCTTCCTCTATTGTTCTTATATTTATAATGAATATATACTACTTTAACAAAAGCAAAACATTATGAAAGGAAGGACGAGAGGAAGGAAGGAAGAAGGGAGGGAGGGAGGAAAAAGACTACGGATTTGCAAGGTACTGTTTTATCACTTTTCTTGTTACCTAATCTTTACCACACACACCCCCTCCCCAAAAAAAAGAGGAGGAAGAAGAGAGAGAAAGAAAAAATAATCATCCATTTTGTATTGATCACAAATCATGTATGTGAATTCTTGGGAACATCTGCTTATATCTGATATATTAGAATTTTACTCAGTGATTTTGCCTGATATTTGTCTCTAATTTAGAGTATCTGAAAGAGAACTCCATATATATAGAGACCCAAGTGTGCTACTGATTAAAAGAGGTCTGTGTTCCCTAAATATTTACATTCCAGTCTAGGAGAACACAGAAATAATTTAGTGTGCCTGTTTTTTTCCCATTGGAACATACTCTTCCTCAACAAAACGATTCTGGATCATTTTCTACATCCAATTATCTTTTCTACTAGATCTCTGGTAGAATGTCAATTCCCCGAAGACATAGGCTGTGTTGTCTCTTTGTTTCAGATAATGCGTGGCTTTGCATGGTGGAAGTACTAAAAATAAAAAATAAAATTGTAAGCTAATTGACAGTTATGGTGATGATACTGTTTCAAACCCCTAAGGCCAGGCTGTGAACTGTCTTGACCAGACATATCTCCAAACATCTGATATTTGTAAGCAGCAGATCTAAGTGACTTTGCCAAGAACAATTCTGTTTGCAATGAGTCTCTTAGAATTATCTACTACCTTCCCATTTCCTCTCTTGGCATTTCACTTAGAATTTTAGCAACTGGCTCACTGGGAACCTTTCTTCCACTATGCCAGGCATTATTTTTAGTAACTTGAATATGCCTTGTTTTCTTTCTCCACTGTGCTCATTTAGCCAACACCAAACCCTACCTACTCCCCACTTGCACCCCAGTACCTGAAAGTGGCTGGGAAAAAAAACACACACTTGAGTTACTTGATCTCATTTAAACTTTTAAGGAACAATTTTAAGAAAACCATTCCTTTTATAAAAATAAATGATGACCATAAATCTCAAGAAACACCTCATCACCATTCAGCATCCTTCTGTGCTTTTATTGTAAGTTCATTTCCTACTCTACCAAAAAATTTTATGTACTTTTCTTCTCATCTCAAGCCCTTAATACTCTCCCTCTGCCTCTCACTCTGGGCTGATGACCTTGATTTCTAGTTCACTGAAAAATGCAAAGGAATCAGAAAAAAAAGATCCTCATTTTCTTATCACTGAATCTTCCAGCCTTATTTCACATGACCCATACACTTGGTCTTTCTTCCCCATACAATGGAGGACTTCTCCTAGGTCCATTTAAACCAGTGCCCTGGATTCCATTCCTTCTCCCCTATTGATAAATGTTGTTACTGAAATTCTACCCTCCTTTTCTGCTCCCTCTTCATTTCCCCCTCTCTCAACTGGGTCATTTCCATCAGCCTGTAAACCAGTTATAAAAAGTCTCTAATCTTGAAAAGCAAACCAACAAACTAAACTCCCTTGACCCTATTTGCCCTCCAGCTTCTGCCCATTTCTTTGCTTCTCCTTTGGGAAAGAGTATCTCCACTTACTCCCATTCTGTCTTTAATCAACTCAATCAAGCTCAGCCTCCACCTCTGCCACTGCTGCTGCTACTGCTAAGTCGCTTCAGTTGTGTCCGACTCTGCGAGACCACATAGACGGCAGTCCACGAGGCTCCCCCGTCCCTGGGATTTTCCAGGCAAGAACACTGGAGTGGGTTGCCATTTCCTTCTCCAATGCATGAAAGTGAAAAGTGAAAGTGAAGTCGCTCAGTCGTGCCCGACTCTTAGCGACCCCATGGACTGCAGCCCACCAGGCTCCTCTGTCCATGGGATTTTCCAGGCAAGAGTACTGGAGTGGGGTGCCATTGCCTTCTCCGCCCTCTGCCACAGAGCTGTTCAAATCAAGGTCAATAACAACTTCTATCTTGCTACATCTGTCTCCAAATTATTCAACCTCTCAAAAGTGTTAACTTAATGGATAATAGCTTTGTTCTTGAAACACTTGGTTCACTCCGCTTCCAGGAAAGGATGCTTTACTGGTTTTCCTCTCAATTCTTCAGTGTTTTTTCTGTTTTCATTGCTGGCTCCACCTGTTCTAGATGTTAGCATTCTCAAGAACTCAGACCTTGGCTCTCTTTCCTTCTATACTTACTTCTTCCTAGATAATCTCATCTAGTTCCATGATACCATATAATTACCAATAGGCTAAATATTCCCAAATCACACAGCTATTATATGGTCCTCATATTCCATATTCAAATCTTTGTATTCTATTTCCAGGTTTCCATCTGTGCCCCAAGTTCACAATTCTTGGTGTCCTGCTGCTTCCTATTCAACGTCTCCACTAGGTGGTCTAATAGACTCTTATACTAACGGCCAAAGAAAAACTCTTTCTGTCTTCTGCAAGTTCTGAACCTCCCCCAATTATGTCCATCTTAGTTATCAGCACCAGGACCAAAGTGAAACCGTTTGTTATTCACAATTTTGATCGGAATATAATTTTAACTATCCCTTTCCCTCAATCCTGATTCATCTCATCAGCAAATTCTGTGGACTTTGTCTTCATAAATCCAACATTTATTGTCACTTCCAATGCTATCACATTTGCCTAAACTACGTCATTTTTCACGTGGACAACTGCAGTGCTTCCTAACCGGTCTCCCTGTTTTCATTCCTACCTCTCTATATTCCATTCTCCATTGAATAGTCAAACTGAGCTTTTAAAAACAGAGACTAGATTGTATTATTCCCCTTTGAAAACTGTAATTGGTATCCATCCACTGACACTTTTTTTGAACGTAATTCACATAATTCCTTTTTTATTGGAATATAATTGCTTTACGATGTATATTAGTTTCTGCTGTACTGCAAAGTGAATCAGCTATATATACACACATATATGCCATCCACCTTTGATCTCTCCCCTCCCCATCCTCTCGCCTAGCCCATCACAGAGCATCAGGCTGAGCTTCCCGTGCTGTGCAGCAGGTTCCCACTAGCGATCTATTTTGCACACGGCAGTGTATACACATCAGTGCCACCTCCCCAGTTCATCCCACCCTTCCCTTCCCCCCGCCCCATGTCTGCATATCCATTCTCTATGTCTGCATCGCTATTCCTGCCCTGAAAATAGGTTAATCTGTACTATTTCTGGTTTTTTTAGATTCCATATATAGTAACCATCAATTGACTCGATGGAATTTAAGAGTCAAGAGTCATGACTCACAGGGTTCCACATAATCTGGCCTTTCCTTACTATGTGGAACTCATTTCCTGATCACTCCATTATATTCCTACCTCAAAAACATACTAAATCTCCATCTCTCAGGACATTTCCAATGCTGTCTCCTGAAATTCTCTCCCCTAACATCTTTTCATAAATGGACCCTTTATATCACTCAGATATCCTCTTAAAACACTCAGATATCCTCTCCAGCATCATTGTTGCAATGAGGTCTTGTCTGACCAGACTATGTAAAGCCGTGATGTTTTACAGTCATTCTATGTTCCTTTTTTCTGCTTTCTTTTCTTCATAACACCTACCAATGTTTATGAGATGTCTTCACCATTAGAATGTAACTCCCATCCTGCACCACCTTGCCTCTGACTGACTTAAAGAAGCATTCTTCTAGAAAATCTCAGAAAAACTTGGATCAAAAAACCAAAAAAAAGTGGAAGAAGGAAAAGAAATATGGGCTGAAATTTCAACTGTCTGCATTTTAAAGCACATTCATCTTTATAAATATTGCACTATTAAAATTCTTCCTCACACCTCAAGATGTAGGTACTAAATTATCTGTGATGTATTTGTGAAAAGTATGCACTGTGTTCTAAATTATTTAAGAATATTTACATTTTATGTTGAAATCTAATCTCTCAGTGTTTGTTCAGATTAACTACTAAAAGTAAAACATTCACTGAACTGTGTTTTTGCTTGTAAAAGCATTGCTGCTTGATTTAGTTTACATTTGTTAATTTTAAATCATTTAGTAGTTACAAAAACAAAATTCAAAAATTCTAAGGCCACTTTAAAAACAGCCTCTGTTCCCAGTTATTCTAAAGCATCAAGCATTGGTCGTGAGAGCGTTTTCCATATATTTTTAAGCTGCCTTCTGTATAGCATAAATAAAGGATATATCCACTGCTTATCCAGGGAAAGCAGTTAAAAATCACCTGTTTTGATTTTTCAGTATTTCCAGTATGTTCATACCTATATCAGTGAAATAAATTACTTATGAAAATCATTAGAAAATATTATATAACACAAGTTACCATCACAGCTTAAATTTCTAAAGCCTCTCTTTCATTTGCCTTCTTCCTTGTTTAAATCTGCCAGGCTGAGTTTTGAGCCACGTAGCTTTTCCTGAATTGACAGGGGAAACCAATGATGCGGAACTTACAAGTTTGCTTTCCCATCCCTGCAAAAAATCATTTTGACTTTGATTAAAGTGACTGACCACTGGGGGGCTGACCGAATTGATAGACTGTTATTTTACCTGTTAGAAAATCAATTCTTTCAATCAAGAGGGTTAATCTGATCGTGTTTCAGGTATGACTTGAAATAATGATCTTTATCAATGTTGAGATAACCAGCCCAAAGCAATCGCTAAAGAATGAAGTATTTCAAAACTTACATTCTTAAACTCATTATCTATCACTACATTAATTAGGAATTTTGATCATCTAGACTTATTTTCTGTTGGGTGAGTTTCATGAGACACTAAAGTATTAATAAAATTGACACATGTATGTATCTTGGGAAAACTCTGCTAGCCTTTGCCTTGCTTCAGAATTTTGCTAACAGAACACACTGGTCATAGCAAATACTCTCTTCCAACAACACAAGAGGTGACTCTACACATGGACACCACCAGAAAGTCAATACCTAAATCAGACTGATTATATTATTTGCAGCCCAAGAGGGAAACCTCTAGAGTCAACAAAAACGAGACCTGGAGCTGACTGTGGCTCAGATCATGAGCTATTTATTGCGAAGTTCAGGCTTAACCTGAAGAAACTAGGGGAAAACACTAGACCATTCAGGTATGACCTAAATCAAACCACTTATATTAATACAGTGAAGGTGACAAATACATTCAAGGGATTAGATCTGGTAGACAGAGTGCCTGAAATGTCTGCAACATTATCTAAGAGGTGGTGACCAAAACCATCCCAAGGAAAAAGAATCAAGAGGAGGCAAAGTGGTTGTCTCAGGGGGCCTCACAAATAGTTGAGAAAAGAAGAGAAGCAAAAGGCAAAGGAGAGAGGGAAAAATATACTCATCTGAACTCAGAGTTCCAAAGAATAGCAAGGAGAGATAAGAAGGCCTTACAACTCAAAAAAAAAAAAAAAAAATAGAGGAAAACAATAGGATGGAAAGATTAGAGATCTCTTCAAGAAAACTGGAAATACTAAGGGAACATTTCATGCAAAGATGGCCACAATTAAGGACAGAAATGGTATGGACCTAACAAAAGCAGAAGAGATTAAGAAGAGGTGGCAAGAATACATAGAAGAGTTATACAAAAAAGCTTAATGACCCGTATAACCATGATGATGAGGTCACTCAACTAGAGCCAAACATCCTGGAGTATGAAGTTGCTGGGCCTTAGAAACATTACTGGGAACAAAGCTATGGGGGTGATGAAATTCCAGTTGAGCTATTTCAAATCCTAAAAGATGATGCTGTGAAAGTGCTGCACTCAATGTGCCAGCAAACTTGGAAACTCAGCAGTCCCCTCAGGATTGGAAAACATCAGTTTTCATTCCAACCCCAAAGAAGGACAATGCCAAAGAGTGTTCAAACTATTGTACAGTTGTGCTCATTTCACATGCTAGCAAGGTAATGCTCAAAATTCTTCAAGCTAGTCTTCATCAGTATGTGAACCAAGAACTTCCAGATGCACAAGCTGGATTTAGAAAAGGCAGAGGAACCAGAGATCAAATTGCCAGCATCCATTGGATCATAAAAAAGGCATGGGAATTCTAGGAAAATATCTACATCTGCTTCATTGACTACACTAAACCCTATGACAGTGTGGATCACCACAAACTGTGGAAAATTCTTAAAGAGATGGGAATACCAGACCACCCTACCTGCCTTCTGCGAAATCTGTGTGCAGGTCAAGAAGCAACAGAATTGAACGTGGAAAAACGGACTTGTTCAACTTTGGGGAAGGAGTACATCAAGGCTGTATACTGTCGTGTTGGGGGCCAGCGTGAGAAACTCCGCCCATGGCAAAGGTCATGAGGAAAGAAGCTTGGCATACGCAAAGGCATGATCAAGCCTCAGGAAACCCCCTGTTCCCGAGCATCTACCCCCAAAACCAGAGTACTTTACGGGGAGTGCTCCCCCATAATCATTTCTCTCAGAGAAGGAGTTAACTTGCAGCTCCAGTTAATAAAAATTCCTGGGCGTGATAAGAGTGTTTCAACTTACGAACTCTGAAGGTTCTCTGGCCTGCCTGATCAGGCTCGTCCGGCCGCATGTGATTGTTTACAGCCTCCCAACTGTGAGAGGCACGGGATGTTTTAAAACTTTCTAAATACAGAGTCTTTTGAGAAGTTAGAAGATCATTAGTATAGTATTAGTAGGTTGATTAGGAATTATATTGGTGAAGGGTTTTTTCATTTGTCATGCCAATAATTACTGCTAATTCCCTGCCCTGGGTGTGACAAGGATGTCTCAGGTCAAACCTCTCTGCTGACAGACTAGCTTGTGTGACAGCTTCTCAGCCATAAACAGCACAGAAAGTTTGGAGTATTAGCATAGGGCTTTTTTCATTGATGAGTCAATGATTGCCATCAGGCCTCCATATCCTTAGGCACCTGGGAATATATTAATCAATGTATTTGGAATATAGAAAAGGAAATATAGTAGTTTTTGATGTTAGCAATACTAGACTTTTGAATTAATGAATCTTCTCTTTTGTTATAGATCACTGTACTTTGTTATAAATCACTAAAAATCACTATGCTATGTAAAAATGTAACTTTATCACTATCTTAGGACAAAATAGATCTTAAGGGGAACAGTGGTGAACGGTTTACATTTGTTGAGCCAATATTTGCTGCTAAATCTCCATATTCCTGCCCTTATAATGAATATAACTAGCATATAGGAGAAATAAGTATTAACCTTTAAGATTAATCATGTTAAACCTTAGGTTAAGTAAATTCCTTTCTTGATTGTAACTCACTACACCCTCACTCTATAGGAATACAACTTTATTTGGAGGGTGGTGCCTGATTTAAGAAAAAATCACCCCTGGAAAAATAAGTTTTCTGGTTAACTGACCGGTATCAGAAAGGGCCATAAAATGTCAGCAGACCTCATGGCCAGAAGATGATGAAACTCATAAGACCTTTGTATAATTTTATATGAAGCACCTGATTGTGACAAGGGTCAGGTCTGCTGACCCCCGCGTGACTCTGTATTCATCCCTATGTATAACAAAAAGGTATATAAACAAACCTGAAAAATAAAGAAATCAGATCAGTTTCTGGAAAGACTGATTCCCCCATGTAGTTTCTTTCTTGCTCCTCGCTTTCCTGGCTGAATTCCCATCTGAAATGTGGGTACTCACCAAGCCTGCTAATTCTGCCTGGGCTTCTGAGATCGGACCGGGGAGGCCTCAGTGCCTCCTCTCCTTCGGGAGAATGGAAAGACGCCTGTGGCCTACGTAGGTGGTGATTGGTATTCCATGTAAACCAGTTATTCAGCCTCTTTTCTCCACTAATTCTCCTACTACACTATCTGTTTCTAATCTCCCTCTATATCTGTAATTAAATAAGTTTTTTCCAGGACGCCGACTCCGTTCCCACCTTCAAATTACCCTGGATCCACCGGGGCTAGACCCCGGCACTGTCACCCTGCTTATTTAACTTATATGCAGAGTACATCATGCAAAATGCCAAGCTGGATGAAGCACGAGTGAGAATCAAGACTGCCAGGAGAAATACCAGTGACCTCAGATATGCAGATGACACCACCCTTATGGCAGAAAATGAAGAGGAACTAAAAAGCCTCTTGATGAAAGTGAAAGAGAAGAGTGAAAAAGCTGGCTTAAAACTCTACATTCAGAAAACGAAGATCATGGCGTCCAGTCTCATTACTTCATGGCAAATAGATAGGGGGAAAGTGGAAACAGTGGCAGATTTTATTTTCTTGGGCTCGAAAATCACTGCAGACAGTGAATACAGTCCTGAAATTAAAAGATGCTTGTACCTTGAAAGGACAGCCATGACAAACTAGATAGTCTATTCAAAAGCAGATATATCACCTTGCTGACAAATGTCCATAGAGCCAAAGCTATGGTTTTCGTGTAGTCATGTACTCATGTGAGAGTTGGACCATAAAGAAGGCTGAGCAGCAACAAATTGATTATTTCAAATTACGGTGCTGGAGAAGACTCCTGAGAGTCCCTTGGACTGTAAGGTGATCAAAACAGTCAATTCTAAAGGAAATCAACCCTGAATATTCATTGGAAGGACTGATGCTGAAGCTGAAGCTCCAATACTTTGGCCACCTAATGCAAAGAACTGACTCACTGTAAAAGACCCTGATGCTGGGAAAGACTGAAGGCAGGAGAAGAAGGGGAATAACACAGAGGATGAAGCTTGGACGGCATCACCAACTCAATGGATATGAATTTGAGCAAACTTTAGGAGATGGTAAAGGACAGGGAAGCCTAGAACACTGCTGTCCATGTGGTTGCAAAGAGTTGGACACAACTTAGTGACCGAACAACAACAATGTATGTACCTTAACTTCATGAACACTATCTAAAATGATATTCACTATGAAACATTAATGATATAAAAAGTATAAACCTGACTCAGCATATAGTACCTTTGTAGAACCCCCAAACATTGCTTATATGACCCAGAGGGTACGAAATAAGTCCACAGAAGGAAGATGGATGCTTCACTCTAAACTATATTCTTAACTTTGTATGTGTTCAATCAAATGTTTCCAACAAAGTTTAAGATGAAGAGAATGTTTTTACTTTATCACAAAAATTACATAGCCCTAAAATTTCACAAGTTATAGCCCCACTAGTTTGGGATTATGAAAAAAAACCTGGATTATTTTTTTCTTGGTTGAAGTTTATGTTTGACTCAGTGTAAAGAGAAGTTACTCTTCTCTGGATTCTTTTTCAACCCTTCTAACATGGCCAGAGATCAAAAGACGCAGTTCAGTGTTGGCATGTCTTTAACTCTTCTCTAAAGCTTGACAACTTCTCATCATTTTAAGAAAATTTAAACCAGGCTCAGTCTTTCTCCAGGCAACAGAAGCTCTCTAAAATTTAATAACGTCATTTTCATCACATTATATTTATTTTTATAGTTGCCTTCTGTTTTCAGCAGAGGATACTGGTTTCTATTCACAGTACTAATATAAAGTTTTCTCTTTAAATAAATTTAGATTGCAAAGTGAGTCAATTTAAAGAAAATATGCAGTAATAACTGTACAGGTGGTAAGCAAGAATGTCTCAAAATCAGGAAAGTAGTAAAAAATGGCTATATGTTGGGAAGTCAATATATAAAAGCCAATACATTTAAAAACTGCATACAAAATGGTAGGAAGAAAACCATCCACTTGGGTGAACAAATTAATTTCAATCTTGTTCCCAGTATTTATTTGCATAACATTGTGTTAATTCTAAATGACTCTTCTATTTATTAAAGTGGACCCATCAAAACCTTTACTCAACAGCATTTTAATAGCTTCTTGCTCAGAACTGTACAAACTTCAAAGTTATGACTGAACACCCTACAAGAAAAAAAGTTTCTAATTCAAAAACTTTATTCAACAAACGCTTATCAATCACTAAGTACATCCGACAGGGCAAGCCAGATTTGGGGAGGGATAATAATATTTATGTGTCCACTCATTATTCAAAAGCTATTTTTCTGAGTTGCTATGATGCTCAATGTCACTTGCTGTATATGATGTAACTAAAGGAAGAGAACAATAAAGATGCAGAGGGGAGGATCCTGAACTCAAAGAGATTACCATCTCATTGATTACTATTTATCATTGTCCTTGAATTTCACATATTGTCCTAGATACTATTTCATTTTCTCACATATTTCTTCTTTTAAAAAAAAAGTGAATGTATTATTCAGTCAGAGGTAATATTTAAGAGACAGTTCCTTTGAGTGTCAGATTCTATGAACCTCAGCAGCAAATTCATGGAATACAAAACAGCACAACCTTAAACCCATGATAATGTTTATAAAATACTGCAGACTCGGCCTTTCACACATTCTTTGTGAAAAGGTGATGCTGCCCCAGAAAGGAAAAGATTTAACATTTAGTAAAATTAAGTCACAGTACCAACTTGAACATATTCATTTAATATGAAAACTCAAATGTGACTTGAGGTTTAATTAACTGCATAAGTTGAAATTTGTGGAAGGAAGCTGCTATCCTTCACAAAACATGAGGCTTCCAATTTTACTAGATTTGTACGTCTCACTTAGGATGAATGGAGTTGTGATTCTGCATTACATTTGTTTGGCTCAGTGGTAAAGAATCCTCCTCCCAATGTAGGAGATACAGGTTCGATCCCTGGTTCAGGAAGATCCCCTGGAAAAAGAATTGCCAACCCACTCCAGTATTCTTGGCTGGGAGATCCCATGGACAGAGGAGCCTGGGGCTATAGTCCATGGGGTCACAAAGAGTTGGACACGATTTAGTGACTAAATAACAGCAACAATATATTCGTTAAACTACTTGCATTTATATTCTTGTCTTCCTCTTTAATCTGTCTCTGAGCCTGTGAGGATTTCTCCTACAGATAAAAACCCCAAATCTATTGTGTTCTAAGGAAGGATAATCATGTTTTATATGAAGATAAGATTTTGATGCTCAATGCTTGAAGTGCATTCTGATGCACTAAAGGGAAATTTTTTTTTAAGTTTTGTACCATGTGTACTCACACAGCATTATTTTAAGAAATAAAAATCTTAAAGATTACAAGACTTTCTTAATATCCTACATTCTGTGTAACAGTATTTTCTGTAGTTTGTATCATGGCACGGGATCCCTTCCCTATGCATTTTAAGTGGACGATGTAACTGGAATAAATATTGTAGATAATCCAGCTTCACAAAAGGATTATAAAATAGCTAATCAAGCTAGTCAAGACAAGTATCAGTCACCTGTGAATCCACATTTACCATTTTATTACTTAATTTCACTTAGTAGTATGGAAAGAGAGGTAAATATTTGGTGTCAAAGAAATTGAGCCAGAAAGCTGGTCCTACAAGGGAACAAGGGTCCAGGGATCCAGCCCTGTGGGGTCTCAATCTTCTGGGTCATTTCATCAGTTTCTGGGGCCAATTCAAGTCTTCCCAGGTGGCACAGTGGTAAAGAATCTGCCTGCTAATTCAGGAGATGCAGGAAACTTGGGTTCAATCCCTGGGTCAAGAAGATCCCCTGGAGGAGGAAATGGCAACCCACTCCAGTATTCTTGCCTGGAAAATCCCAGGGACAGAGGCACCTGGCGGGCTACAGTGCATAGGGTCACAAAAAGTCAGATACAACTGAGCGACTGAGCTCACAGCTGGGGCCAATTCTGTTCCCACTGCATCAAATGAGGAAAATACAGGTCCAAACATTAGTAACCTCTCCACTCCATCTGCAGTCCATCTACCTCAGTTCTGATAACCGGCATGGGCTCCTTCCACGCTGGCCAGTCCCCAACCCCAACACCCCCACAGCGTTCCTCAGTTCCATTATCTGCATCATTTCTTGTCCTCTCAGATGGTGTTTCAGGTACTGTGTTAGCAATGGGAAACAAAGAACAAGTACCTTAGGGCGGCAGTGCTCACTAATTCCTAAGATTTCAGATATCCTGTCTCCTGCGGCAACTTCATTTAATTTTGCTTCCTATAAAAGTAAAAATATTGTTATTTTTTTCTTAATGTGAAAAATTTTGCCATATTCCATAATTGCAGCCATTTGGGTCTTCAATTCCACTTAAATAGCATTTTACTGCCTCAGATGTTATAATGAACTGAAGGCTTTTACTTTTTCTTCTTGCAATGTTTTTGCTTTAGTTCTTCCTACAGCCTCTACGATGGACTTGGATTGCTGGTTTCCTTAATTAACTTCTCATCACATAGAATCACTGGAGTATCCTGCTAATTGGACACGAGTATCTCAAAATTATTTTTACCATAAAGGGCTTTTCTTAGCACTACTCTGTAAGATGCACCATTTCCCTTTTATTCCTTAAACTCTCTATTTAACTTTAGAGAGTCTTTCCTTCAGGGAAAAAAAAAAAAAGGAAATCCCTGGCAGTCCCATGGTTAGGGCTCTGAGCTTCCACTGCAGGGGGCCTGTGTTCCATCCCTGGTTGTGGAAATAAATCCCATATGCCATGCAGTGCAGCCAAAAAAAAGAGAGGGAGAGAGAAACCAGGGTTTCCTGTCACAAATCCAGGATATTCTTGAGGATTTGGGTGGTGAACTAATTTCCTGCTGTTTAGATCTACTGAAGCTTTCTTGTAGCCAGAAGGGGAAATACTACTTACTCACACTCTGAGGGTAACAGAGAGAGAGAAAGTAACATCTGGAATCACTGAGCCCATTGATAAAACAGGGAGCTAACACTGGGCTTCTTATTTCCAAACTTTCTGTTAAGTAAACAATAAAGATCCCTGTGGTTTTACAGCACTTTTGATCACGAATTCTTTTACCTGAAACCCAAGCATCCTCTGAGATCCCTACAGGCATAGCTTGACCAGCTCACCAGTTCAAAAAAGGATGAATGGGAAGAGACACAGACTGGGACAGAGAAGGAGGGAGTCTTCTGCTGTTGTCTCTTCCACACTTCCTGATCAAGTTCTCTCTGACGATTTTCTGTTTGGCTTTCTACAGTGAACAGAAGCTGTCATCTTCTGCTCAGAGTCTCAGGGCAGCAAAGACCTGGAGACTGAAGCAATGTCCTCACCTCAACCTCTTCCCAGGTGAAGACGTTTGGGTCATGCCATTAGTTAATCCACAAAGGATAAGGGAGAGCAGTTGTCTGTGGACCAAAGGAAAGGCTGTCAACAGGAATGTCCTGGTAAAATGGATCTCTGAGAGTGAGAGTAGATGGAGGGGAGCCTTGATATTGTAGCCCTTGCCAATTTTCCTAGTATAAATAATCCTGCCATAGATGTCAAACTACCAACAGTTTAATAGCCAGCTGACAACAGTTCTGAATATTTGACAATCAACTCTGGAAAGTCAGTCCCAGATATTAATGGGTTATCTTTTTTTATTTTCTGAGAAACCACTGAATACCAACAGGAGGCATTATTGAAGGAAAGTGAAGCACACAAAACTGATAATCAGTTCTTCTCTTTGTAGAGCTTACCATTTAACTGCAAGTTCAGCAACATTTGTAAAATAAAACTAAAAATCATTTCTAAGACAACATATTTAGAAGTGCAAATTAACTGAAAGCAAAGTGATATCTAAGCACCTAAGACATAAAGAAAATGAGTACAAGAATCCATCTCATAGGGTGGTTGAAAGGCTCAAATGAGATCACGGATGAGATCTTGGTTGAGTTACTGGCCACTATGCTATGCTATGCTATGCTATGCTATGCTATGCTATGCTATGCT
>NW_024070202.1:91546157-91878141 GCF_014754425.2 Oryx dammah
CTATGCTATGCTATGCTATGCTATGCTATGCTATGCTATGCTATGCTATGCTAAGCTAAGTCGCTTCAGTCGTGTCCGACTCTGTGCGATCCCAGAGATGGTAGCCCACCAGGCTCCCCCATCCCTGAGATTCTCCAGGCAAGAATACTGGAGTGGGTTGCCATTGCCTTCTCCAATGCATGAAAGTGAAAAGTGAAAGTGAAGTCACTCAGTCATGTCCAACTCTTAATGACCCCATGGACTGCAGCCTACCAGGCTCCTCCATCCATGGGATTCTCCAGGCAAGAGTACTGGAGTGGGGTGCCATTGCCTTCTCCATACTGGCACTACAGATCTATAAAGGATCATTCCTCTTAGTGGAGTGAGGCTAATCTAAGAAGCCAATAACTGGGCTCCCAGAACATACTAACTGATGATGACAAAGTCAAAGATAGAAAGGTAGGATGCCTCAGGATACTGGGAAGACAAAGCCGCAAAGAAAGTCCACTGACCTCAGACAGTGGATGAACTGTGTTCACAAAGCCAAATCATTTCCTACTACACACCACTGACTTTTTCATCCCAGTAATTATACAACCATGACCAAGACTTTAATTCCCCTAATGGCTCAAAAGTTGCCTCTTCAAAACTGTCCTCAAAGGGTTTCTTTTTAGGATATTTAGGATAGAGACCTGAATGACCTTCAAAACAGGCTTCTCCAAATTCAAGGTCTGGCCGTGGATGGTTTCATGGGGTAGAACCATGTCCTATGGGACAAAATTCTGCCTCTACCACTTGCTAGCTGCATATCTCATGCAAGCAACTTAAACTTTTGATGCCTCAATTTCCTCATCTGTACATGGAGACAGTGGTTTTTAAATCATAATGTGACTTTGCAGGTTAAATGACCTAAGGCACATAAATTATCTAACACAATCAGCACATATTAAGAACTCAATAGTTGGTAGAGGCTATTACTATTGATTTTAAAAGCATCGCATTCAAAATTTGGATAAAAAATTTAAATAAATAGTAAAGAAATAATAGGCATAAAGTGTTACCAACTGTTTTCAAGTGAGACGGTTTTAAATTATCTAGAATACTTTCTTTCTACCACTTAAGGTGTCAACTTCACCTTACAACCAACCTTATTGTGACTGAAAGTCTGTGGATCATTAGCAAGAAAGCTCCTTAGTACTTCCTGCACATCTGATAGGAAAGGGAAGGAAGGAGAAAGAGAGCAACGCAAGAAGAGAGGGCAAGAGTCCTTCTGACGCTCCAACACCTGTCTCCTCTTGTCAGGTCACATATTCATCCCAAGACCAATCCCTGTGCCAGAGGGTTGGGACACGCCAGTTGGCTAGAACTGGAATGTTTGAGAAATTAGTGTGGGAAGGAAAAAGGAAAGAGGAAGGTAGATACTAGGCAGATAACCTAAAAAAGAGTTTCCTAGGTTTAAAACCCATTTTCTTTACTCATCTGTTGCCTTCAAACCATAAGATACAGGCCATTAAACAAAAGACATGATTTGAACTTTGCTTCGAGTTCTGGTTCAGATAATATTACATTCAAAACATGATATTGACTGCTATCCGCTCTTACCATTGAATTTTCCACTGCCATAAAAATGGGAGAGAGAGAGTTCCATACAAACAGAATATCTTGCTAGCTCCAATATTAGTTGTTACTGTATCTTTTGATAGAGCTGATTTTCCTATTTTATTACAGTGACATATATCAATGTACCAAGGTTAGTTAGATATGCAAAAGCACACCAACCCAACCAGCTATAAAGGGAAGAACTTGCCAGCAGTTTTATTGCTAAATAATGACAATCAATTTGAATGATGTTAGTCAAGTTGATGAACTGAATTATAACTACTTATTTTAAGGGATCCATGAAGATGAGATGCAAAGAAAAATATTAGGCACATATTTTTGTATCTCTTCCATGTCTTTTACTCACTGTTTTTATCATAAAAACAAGCTTAGATTTTTGACTTAACACTGCTCCAGTTCTCAAGTCTCAAGTTTCTCCTTATGACAGTAGCTTTCTAATATTATGATGGATGAAAACCAAAATAATATTTATTCTACCCTATTGGGGAAAAACATGAAAATGTCCAGAGGAAAAGAATCTCTAAAAGTAATAAATGAAATACATCCACCAATAAAGGGGAGAAGGATCTTGGTCTCTGGTCTCCTTTTCCAGTATTATTCCTCCTGTGGGAATAAGACTATGGCAAATATCTAAACATGCCTTAATTCCTATATCTCAATGCCAGATACATTTAAGGGGCCAGAATTAGCTGAAATAAATTTAAAAGGAAACAAATGCTTTATCGATCCCATAGAGAGGGGAAGAGTCCTTCCTCTGTCTGTATGTAATCCCCATAATCAAATGGATACTTAATGAAAAAGGGAAAAGGTATAAAATTAGGAAAATTAAGAGTGAAGTGAACCTGTTGTTGATACCAGCTGTGCTTCTTTGCCTCTGCACCCTATATATCTAAACCTCTATCTATCAAAAGAACATATCCTAAACAACAACATGGTGACAGGGATGAATTTCAGTCTGACAAATGCAGGGAACTAAAAAATGAACTATATCATAAACCATTACTCCTTCTCAGTCCAAACAGGAAAAAAATTCCTAAAGAACCTTACATTCTCTGTAGGAAATAACCAGGGTAATGTGGAAAGTGTTCACTAAATTTCTGCATACTACATGGCCAATCAACCTCAAGCCATGTAGAAACTATCCTTTCACAAAATAATTTTACAAGTTTTATGTTAAAAGATAACTTTGTTTGCTCACAGCTTTTCCAAACACTGGGGGCTTTTTTTCAACAACTAATAGAGTTTTAGACTGCAAATGCTGAATAGAAAGGATCAAAGTTTGTCACTTCTCAATCAATCATTCTGGCCTCATACATACACTGCCATATCCATTTATTCATTCAATATGTCCGTATGAGTCACTATTTTCCTGTAAAAGAAAAATGTCCATCTTGATTAATGGGGTAATCTGTGAAGCAATTGTGCTAACTTTTCTAAATTTCATCCCTATTAATTTTAATAAATTTCCACTAATTTCTGCATTATGAAATTGATTGAGTGGGAATATTTAATATGTCTTTACAAAATGCTTTACTACTGCAACTCTACTTCTGCCGTTTTTTAATACCGTTTTGCGATCTTTTCACCAGAACTGCAAAAACTGTCCATACCTACTATCATAACATGGTCCCCCTATTTTAAGCAGTTAAACTCTCTCAAATTTTACTGCAGAGTAATCCCAGGTTATCAAGCTGATTGTGCCACAAGTCATGAGCATCAGCCTATGGTGTTTAAAAGAGTATAATGTGAGGGGTGGAGCCAGGGGGAGAGGGAGAGAGGTCCAAGAGGGTGGGGATATATGTATGCATATGGCTGGTTCACTTTGTTAAACAGCAAAAAACCAACACAACATTGTAAAGCAATTCTATTCCAATTTTTAAAAGTCAAAAAAGAAAAAAGAGTATACAGCCATAAACTGGCAAAAGCCTCTAATCTGCCCCATTCTTGACGGAGAGCATTTGGCCATTGACCCCTGTCACCTTTGACCTTGTCATCTCCCGTATACCAGTACCCACAAACCCTACACATTGTATACTGGGGTGGTGGCAACAAGAATAGAGAACAGCTAGAGCTATTTGCCAAGATAAAGAAAATGCAACTTAATTATGTAAATAAATGATCCTACAAATGACACTATATTTTCAAGCTTAAGTAACTAGAAGGAGGTATCATCACTTTCAGACACTAGAGAACTGAGAATTAAGATGTGCTTCTGATGACTGTCATTTAGAACCTGTTGGGTAGAGGGTGATGGCGAGGCATTCCAGATAGAAAATAGCGGGCAACTGAATGTGGGATACAGACACCTGAGTAAGAAAACTAGGGTAGACTTATAGAGTTGTGAATAAAGACAATACCGATCCGAGAGAGAGGAAGCATAACCTAGAGAGACACAGAGACAAAAAGTAAAGACATACAAATGAATGGATAAATATATATGAGAGTACTTAGAGAATGTTTAAAGTTAGAATGGAGGAGCAGGATAAAAAAGATGCATAAAGAAAAGGAAGAACAGCAGGTGAAGGAAGAAATTTATTCAGGCATTATCAATTCATTCAAAAAATATTTACTGAGGGTCTGCTCTGTTGTAGGCACTGTGCTAGACACATAAGGGAGGAGTTTATAGTCTAATGGAAAAGAGAGCCAGAAATTCAACAATTAACAAAACTGCCCCCCACCTCTCACAAATAAGTATAGTTGTGATAAATGTTCCAAAAAGAAGAAAAAAAAGATCTCACTCCAAGGGGCATGAGTATGTGCTTAGTCGCTCAGTCATGTCTGACTCTTTGTGACCTCCTGTACTGTAGCCCACCAAGCTTTTCTTTCCATGGAATTTTTCAGGCAAGAATACTGGAGCGGGTTGCCATTTCCTCCTCCAGGGGATCTTTCCAACCCAGGGATAGAACCAGCATCTCTTGCACTGGCAGGTGGATTTTTTACCACTAGCGCTACCTGGTAAACTTAAGGGGCATGGGGGAGTTGTCTATTCTTTTCTGAAATGTCAAGGAAGGTTACTCTAAGGAAATGGCATCACCTGGCAAATGAGTAATTAGAAAAAGAGAGAAAGAGAAAGTGATAATCTAGCCAATCAAAGGGAACAAAGATATTCTAACACCAAGGAAGAAAAAAAAAATCACACAGTGCACAGCTAATCAGAAGCCCCTCGCAACCTTGAGAAAGCCTCCTTTTCTCTACTTTTGCCTCTAATCCCAAAGCCAAGCATAAGCACACAGTTCACGCTTGGGGTTGGGGCGGGCATATGTACAGTTATATACGCAAAATCTATTCACTGGTTCCGCCTTACTAATAGAGTCCTAAGTTCTTTAGAGTGACAATGAATCCAGCCAAAATACTAATTTTGTCAGACTGCCTTGCAGTGAGGGTTGACTTCTCGATAGGTTTCACCAGTAAGACATAAGGGAAAAGCTGTTGCAGGTTTCTGCAAAGTTTTGCCTTCGCAAAAGAAACACCTCTCCTTCCTGAATGACCCTGGTTTTCTTTTTCCGACCTCAAATGACACTTGGGTCTGGAAGTAAAGCAGCCATTTTGTAATGGGAGGCAGTTGTTAAGAGTGAACGTTTCATACTAAGGATGACAGAACTGGAAAGCAGAGGGTGCCTGGAATTTTGAGAACATCCTGGGACCACTCTACCAATTTGAGACTCTCTACCCATGGGCTTTTTGTTATGTGAGAAAAGCTAACTCTTACTTGGTTAAACCAAGGCAGACCAGTTTCTGCTGTTTGCAGTCAAATATAATTCCTAATTGGAACAAGGTTGTAGTGTGGTAGGAAGTGGAGCTATTGTTTTTTTGTTTTTTTTTTTTTCAAAAAGCTAAAGGTAACTGCTTAAAGAACTGAAAAAGGGGAATTCCCTGGAGGTCCAGTGGTTGGGATTCTGCCCCTTTGCTTCTGCAAGTCTGGTTTCAGTCCCTGGGGAGTCAACATCCCACAGCCCACATGGTACTACAACAACAACAACAAAAAGAAATAAAGGCAATATTTCATCAAATAGAGAATATTAATAAAGAGAAATTATTTTAAAAGAAATACAAATTCTGGAGGCAAAAGTATAATAAATTAAAATTTTTAAGTATTAAAGTAGATGTGAGATGGCAGGAAAAAGAATCTATAAATTTGAAGATGAATCAGTAGAGATTATGCAATCTGAAGAACAGGGAATAAAAAGGAAGGAGAGTTACACTGTTAAAGGTGATCAAAGTAGAAATGACATGGATGCAAATAGGAATCAAGAGCCCTTTCCAGTCCTTATTTTACAACATAGACTCTGTGATTGCCATAAACCCATGGGATAATCAGGTTTTTCATTAACATAAACACTACCTTATTTAGCATAAGGCTTTGGGAACTATTAAAATTTTCCTCTAGAAACTTTAACTTATACAGAAAACGGGGGTTATCTACAGACATCAAGTTGTCACATCATAATATTTTCTCAAGGAAAAAAAAACTACTTTATCCATCATTGTACATTAATCAAGACCATCTGAGGAAGTAATGACAGTGTTCTAAGAACTCAGCCACGCACTGTAGCACGTGGTGGACATTTACACGGCATTATTTATCATAAGCAGCATTTAAGGAGGATCTCAGAGTCTCTGATCCAAAAAATGTATGTCAATTTGGCAGGTGACCAGTGCTTTTTTAGTTACCAAAGCATAAATAGGTTTCCAACATTTTCCTTTCCCTAATTATATACACTGATTTGTCATGATGCTCCCTTTGTGAAGGTTGATCAAGAATCATTATACTGACACATTCTATAATGTTGTCCATTGGTGCACAAATTACCCTGAAAGTGTGTTCAATCTGATGTAACTTTGAAGCCAAAAACCTTAGGATTTCAATCCTATCTCTAGAACAAGCTAATTGTGTTACCTGAAGAATGTGACCAAATCTAACTGAGCTTTGGTTTCCTGAATACCTACATTTTGTGAGTATTAAATGAGATCCTTTATAAACAAACAGTCTATACTAAGGCCTACATGGCTGTAAGCTCTCGACAAATATTATCTCCTTTCTCTTTTGCCTGTTCTTATACTGACCTGCATTTGAAGAGTTTTCATTAAGCTGGTAAAATCTGTTCCTACAGTACAGATCCCAACCTAATTAAGTGTAACAGGAAGAGACGATTTCTACTTAAATTCTGAAGCAAAGATACAACACACAGAACCTTAAATTCTGAAGCAAAAATTAGCCACATACAGAGGGTGGTAAAAATCACTTGCTCCCATGATCAGAATATTATACAAACCATAAAAAGAATATCTTAAGGACCATTCCCATTTTTGAAAGACTAAGTTGGTATTCAGTTCAGTCGCTCAGTCGTGTCCAATTCTTTGCAACCCCATGGACTGCAGCACATCAGGTTTCGCTGTCCATCACCAACTCCCAGAGCTTGCTCAAACTCATGCTGGTATTATGTAATCACAAAGCCCAAAGCACAGATCAGAGAAAAGAATACTCAGGACTCAATCTCCTTTTTCCTATAGATGGGGGTGGGGTGGGGGGTAGGATATGCCTGGGTACAGCCCTAAGCAGAAAGGGTTAAGAATGGAAGATTCTTCCTGATGAATCCTTCTGCTCCCATCACCCGGTGACCCTTAAATTAACAGCCGTCTGTCTCCCTCACCTTGAATCAGTCCAGAGAGAGAGCAAATATCTCCCCAAGGAAAGCAGGGAGAGCCCCTCAGCTCTCCCTCTCTCCATCACCTCCCCAAAGAGTCATTTCTCTGACTCCTTCACTCCTTTTAGAGCAGTTTGGCAGGCAAAGAACAGTGAGAACAAAACATTTATAAGCAGGACCCTAGTAATAAAACAATAGCCACATTTATGGACACTGAGAATTCATTTCTTTCTCTTGCAGGAAATAGCAGTGATAACATTCCCTTGGTCCATCTCGAAAATGTCAATTCATTTGTTTGTTAATACAAATGCATTGCCTCATTCATTCTCTCATAGGAAGGTTGAGAGGAGTGGGGAGAGGAGAAGAGGAGAATCATCGTTATCGCCCTGTAATTATTCAGAGGATGTTTCATTTTATTTTATGTTAGAGTGGCCAAATTTGTATTATTCCTCTGTTGCCCTAATCATCATCATAAATCAGGAAACAAGAATTTCAATGTCCAATTACCATTCAGAGTAGATACAGGAAGGAAATTAAAGCTTTCCTTCTAAGTGGAAGAAAGGGCAATTCCACAGAGCTTCCTCGGGGAATGTACACTGTGCTGAACAGTACATTACTGAAAAGAGATAAGCAATTGTGTGATGTACAATTGCCAACACTCTCTCGTCTTTCTACTTCTGTTCTAAATGCTTACCAGGAACAATATCTTCACATTTTTCAAAGGCCACTATAGGAGAAAGCCACTTAATGCTCACTTATATTCACAAGTATTGCAAATACAGCAGTTATTACTTAAAGAAGAGACACAGAGACAGAGGCCAAGACAAACAAAGAGCCCAAAGTCTTGGCTTCCACACTGTGCAGTGCCACGGACAGGAATGTTTTCAACAAAACCCTATCCTCAGCATCAGGCTCGGGGTCCCAAGCCAACGGCTTAAGGACCTCAAGCCAGAGAGCTACTTCAGAGGAAGATTTTTTTTTTTTCTTCTTCAAAGAATGAACGTCTAAGAAATATAAACCAAGCCTAAACTCTTTTTAATTTTTTTAAATTGGAGTATAATTGCTTTGCAATGTTATTTTCTGCTGTATGACAAAGTGAATCAGCCATAAGTATACACATATCCCTCCCTCTTTAAACTCTGAAATTATTTTCTTTCCTTGGTAATTCTTTTTCTTTTTCTGCTAATAACAGTGACAGCTAAGTGACATGAACTTCCAGCAGGTCAACTGTATATGAGTCAATTTAGTCACCATAGTTGTACATCTGTAGGGGTAGGAAAAAAAAAAAAGTGCAATCCAGTTGCTTGGATAGTTCTATCAATAAGTCAAATTGATAGCTCTGTGAAATTATATCTAAATTAAATTTCCCTAAGTAGATCTTGATTTGAAAAAGGCAATATCTCTCTTACAATATTTCTATAAAATCTACTACCTGTCATGGTATTTTAACACAGGGATGTCATCTATTCACACAAAAACATTTTTAGAAAACAGATGAATGTTGTTAAGTTTGCTAGGCTAAATCCCACCACTTCTTTAAGGTAGGAAATAGAATGTTAGATTCAGATTAGAGAAAGTACTATAAAATATTATGAAAAGATATGGACCATTTTTCTCTCTCTTGCTTCTGGAAGATTTTGTTTGTTTCCTTCTATTCCAGCTTATAATTGAGTTGAAGCTGATAAAAGAGTATGTAATCCAAACCTAAGTCCTATGTTTTAGGCAATTAGTAATTGGCAACAATATTAAAATTGCACTTAAGAGTTCTAACTTTTCTATCTAGGAACTAACTGGCTCACAGCCCAAACTGACAGTTAAAACTGTGTGTGGACCTTCTTAGAATAATACCACTTATTATCTTTCTCTGCATTGATGTTTTTTTGTTCCCCCACACCCAACATAAATTACAGCTGCATAGATCACTGCATGGTAAATTTCTGATTTCTAAGTAATCTTTTTTTTAAAGGAAACTTTTTCTTTTACATTGGAACGTAGCCAGTTAACAATGCTGTGACAGTTTCAGGTGGACAGCAAAAGGACTCAGCTATCCACGTACATTTGTATGATTTCTGGAAACCCATCTGTGTCCTTATTCTTGCACATGTACTGTCTGTGAGTAGCTGAATACTTTCACTTAAAGCTATCTTTTCTCTCTAATACTGAGAAGGAATACTTCTTTTATATTTTCAGCCATACTTTGGCTTTCCAAACTATTTTCTTCATAACAGGCTTTCTCTGCTTTCGTCATGAATTTTTTCTTTATTTAGAATAAAAAATGTTTATGAATTTTGTTTATTCGTACATTATTTACAGTTTCTTATTATGGCAAAACATATTTTTAAGTCTTCTCATGATCAGTTTTTGCCAACAGCCCTCATGCTCTTTGGAAAACCACACAGCATCTGTACTAAGGGGACAAACACTGAGAATACTTACAGGAAAAAAGGTCCGTTAATTTCTAAAGCTGTTTAAACATGTTTTTAAATCAGAAATTTCTCTTTCAAAATATTCACAACAACTGGTCATCTTCTGAAATCTAAAACCGTGATTATTTCTCCTTTAAGTTTTAAACTATTAATTTTACATTTCAAAGGAATGTTCGTTCAGACGAAAAAGGCTTTGATCATTTCATCAAGCAAAAACTGTAAAATTCAATTCATGGAGACAGACCAAAAAGCTCTCCTTGGCTGACAAAAAAATTTCCAATTTAAATCCATGGTCATCTCTCTCATTCAACGTTTGCACATTTCCACAGAATCTTGTTTGCTTATTAAAGCAAGGCCCTCCGTAAATAGTGGGTCCCAGTGTGGTTTTTCTCTATACGATAACATTTCAGTATATTAAAATCTTTAACATCTGAAGGGCATTTTAGAAAATAATTCGGTAATTTTTCTGAGATGTATTCCTGATGATGTCTGTAACTTCACAATATCATTGCATCTAGAGAAGAATATTTCAAGTGTCCCTTTCAATATGAAAGTCTGTAAATAAAGGATTTGTTTAAAAAGATGGAATTTAGTCAAATATGGAACTGGTTTTAAATCACTGCATGGTTAATCATTTGCTTGACTAAACTGATAGCTTGTCAAGTCTTATATTTGGTTATTAATAGCCGCCATCTCTTCTACAGCATTTCTGGTGAATATTCTTATGAGGACTAAATAAGGTAAGATTAATTAACATGCCTAGCACAGGGCATGGCACAGAGTAAGAACTCAATACATGACAACTGTTAATATTTTAATAGAAATTATTTTGCAATTGCTATTAAACTGAAAGAAAGTGAGCTGTCCAGCATTGGTCAGGATGAGCTTCCAGTTTTTTCCCCATCTTATCCCTGTTCATCATTACTGATGACACTAACAGCTGAGGTTTAACACTTTTTTGCCTATTTTGACTGAGAAAATAGAACTAGTTGTTGAATTGGTCACCCTGCTTCCACTCAAGCCCTCATCCTCACAATTCTCCATGCAGCCCTCAAATCATCTCATGTCCATCAGACCACATCCCTCTCCTGAATGAATACTGCAAAGACTAAGCTTTACACCGAGAATAAAATCCAGCTTTGCTCTTTGTGGGCAGGACATCTACCAGGAACCAATCCCTGATCTCATCTCGGGCCATGTCTTCCTCACTTCTAGTCTTGTTGTTGTTCAGTAGCTCAGTCATGTCCAACTCTTTGCAACCCCATGGGCTGCAGCACGCCAGGCTTCCCTGTCCATCACCAACTCCTGGTGCTTGCTCAAACTCATATCCATTGAATCGGTGGTGTCATCCAATCATCTCATCCTCTGTTGTCCCCTTCTCCTCCTGCCTTCAACCTTTCCCAGCCAGCATCAGGGTCTTTTCCAACAAGTCCCTTTTTCACATCAGGGGGCCAAACTATTGGAGCTTCAGCATCAGTCCTTCCAATGAATAGTCATGATTGATTTATTTTAGAATTGATTGGTTTGATTGAGTCTTAGTGGCCTTTTTTCTGTTGCTTGCCTTGGGCAAGCCAGTTCCCACCTCAGGGCTTTAGTACCTGCTGTTACCTTTACCAACAAAGCTCACTATCCACGAGCCCCTCACACAAAGATTTCAACCCAAAGGCTACTTCCTCAGGACAATGCCCATCCCCCAGAAAGGTGTCCAGGCCTGCATCTCACCTCCCCGCATCTAGTACCCATTTTGTTTCCTTCACTTCTCCATATAACTTTTTTACAAGTAATCGATTTATGGAGAAATCTCCATTTATTGGGATATAAATATGAAACAGTACCCCAAACACTGCCATGTCAGCCCCGCTTTCTCAAGAGGAAATGGTGCCTTTATGGCATCTTGGCCAAAATCCATAGCATTTCAGCCACTGTGGTTGAGAACTGTCTCACTTTGATTTCTAAGACTTAGGCCTCTTCATTTTCAAATACTTATATCAAAATTAATTCAAAGCTAATCTCGTCCCCGTCCCCATCACAGGCTAGACTATAGGACTGTATGGGAGAGTGTGGAGTGAAATCCACTCTGTTTACACCCTTTTTTCTTTCTTTCAGTTTCTTCACTCTTCTGCCTCCAGACACTGGACTCTCAGAGAACCTCAGTCTCACCCACAATACCCAGGAGAAGGAAGTCAGTCTCTCTCATTTTGTTTGACTTTTGGAATAGGACAGCATTTCCCTTCATCCTCCTCCCCACCAATGCATGATACTTCACTTGCACGATGTGCTACTTCAGGCATCAAGAGCCACCTGCTTTTTGGCTCACCAGTTCCTCTGTTCATTCATTCACATAAGCAACCATGCATGAGGTGTTTGACATATTCCCCAGGTGTTTGGCATACATGGAAACATTATTCAGTCTCCTATATCTTAACATTTACTTCTTCTTTCTCTTACAAGTCATGTACAGCTCACTGGTAGTCAATATCCTGTCCAAAGACAGTTCACAAGATAGCAGACCAGAAGCAAACTCTATTATCTGTTAAGTCTTTAAAATTCTGAAAAATAGAGGAGCTAGCCTTGCTTTCAATAAAACTGGCTATAGCTGCTCTCGTTTAGCAATTAAAATCCTGTCAGACCTCAACAACTCTGTTAGAGGGAGCCTTCTGTCAGATAAACTATCGTTGTTTTTTTTAATAGACTTTAATTTTTAGAGAGGTTTTAGGTCTACAGAAAAATTGAGCAGGAAGTAGAGAGAGTCCCCAGATGTCCCTGACTCCACAGAGACACAACCTACCTCACCATCACTGAATAGAACTTTTGACGTGTCTGGACATGTGTTGGTGGTAAAAGGTTTTCTCTGTCTTATTCTGATTCAAGATGGTTCAAAGGAATCTGCCGAGATGAGAAGTGGGGTTTTCTGAGGGACGTGCTCTTCTGCCTACCTTTCCAGGAAAGCAGCCATGAAACCTTTTAACCTTTTCCCAAGTTACGAGCCCTAAACCATACTCGATCCCATTCCTGCACTCAGCTACTCCCCAGAGGCTGCAAGTGGAGCCACCCTAACAACTGGAGTCCTCTCTCCCCATCTTGATTGCTGCCAATAACCAGAGTGGTGTAAACACGGCCCTGTCTCCCCAGTTATACCACACTCCCCTGTCCTGCGCTCTGCCAGTGGACTTCCAGCCTCTGCCTCTAGACAGCTCCCCTAATCTTCCCAGTGGCACTAGTGATAAAGAACCCACCTGCCGATGCAGAAGAGGTAAGAGACACGAGTTTGATCCCTGGGTTGCGAAGATCCCCTGGGGAAGGAAATGGCAGCCTGCTCCAGCATTCTGGCCTTGGAAATCCCATGACAGAGGAACCTGGTGGGCTACAGTCCATCAGGTCACAAGAGCTGGACACGACTTAGACTAAACCACCAGCACAGGGATGGAGCCTTACTGCCAGGCTGCACCTTACTCTTCTTAGTCTACTCCAGGGACAGCATCAAAAAAGACCTCCAGTCCTGCCAGGGAATGAGACCTGAGTCTACCATTCTGAAGGCACCCCCAAAATTGGTTCACTCAGAGCCCTGATCACCTGGCTCCAGGGAGGGGAAAGGCTCTCCTACCTCTCGGTGACAGGGAGGGAAGGGAACAGTCAAGCTCTGAACATGCATCCTCCAAGTGCTGGCTCCTACCCCCGACCAGCCTCCTCCTAACACTGGCTGGTGACAGTGGGTGTAGTGGTAAATCTCATGCTTATTTGGTGCCTCCCATAAGCACTGCGGGAAGGCTGTTTTAGCAGCCAGCAGAGCCTTGAACATAGAGTTTCACTGAGTTCTTTAGTCCTCAACTTTGAGCCGAAGCCCCAGCTCCAGGACTAAGAAGGAAAATATCACTGCCATGTAATGCTTTGCTTTCTGTCCATCTCTTCTTGCTCCTTTGTTACTCTCCACCGTCTCAGTCTACCCTCAACACCTAGAGAAACATTTGACACTTCATAAGTGCTCATTAAAGATCGATTAAATAAACTCTTTTTTGAGCTCTTCTAAAACAAGAATTAACATCATAACAAAATCCATTATGTATTGAAGAGCCCTAGTGGTTTGAAGGGCTTCTCAGGTGCCTGCTAATGCAGGAGATGCAGGTTTGACCCCTGAGTCAGGAATATTTCCTGGAAAAGGCAATGGAAACCCAGTCCAGTGTTCTTGCCCAGATTTTCCTCACAGGTTACAGTCCATGGGGTCACAAACAGTTGGGCTGAGCAACAACAACGAAGTGGCTTGAAATCAAAAGAATATGCATTCATTTTATGCATTTCTGCATGATAGACTTTCTTCTATTATCTCTTCCTTACTCTTAGGAATTGCATTAATTGTCTCAGATGACATGACAAACAGAAAGTAATTTTTCCCAGTTCTGGGGGCTGGAATTCCCAGATCAGGGTGCCAGCATGGTTGAGTGCTGGTGAGGACTCTCTTCATTGCTTGCAGATACCCTGAGTCCTCACATGGCAGAGAGGGAAGTAGAGCAAGCTCTCTGATATCTCCTTTTATATGGGCACTAATCCCATGTATGGATGTGAGAGTTGGACTGTGAAGATGGCTGAGCACCGAAGAATTGATGCTTTTGAACTGTGGTGTTGGAGAAGACTCTTGAGAGTCCCTTGGACTGCAAGGAGATCCAACCAGTCCATTCTGAAGGAGATCAGCCTGGGATTTCTTTGGAAGGAATGATGCTAAAGCTGAAACTCCAGTACTTTGGCCACCTCATCCGAAGAGTCGACTCATTGGAAAAGACTCTGATGCTGGGAGGGATTGGGGGCAGGAGGAGAAGGGGACGACCGAGGATGAGATGGTTGGATGGCATCACTAACTTGATGGACGTGAGTCTGGGTGAACTCCGGGAGTTGGTGATGGACAGGGAGGCCTGGCATGCTGTGATTCATGGGGTCACAAAGAGTCAGACACGACTGAGCAAAACTGAACTGAACTGAATCCCATCATGAGGACCCCACCCTCATGACCTCATCTAAACCTAATTATCTCCCAAATGCCCTCCTCCAACACCATCACACTAAGAGATGTGTTAGTATTGTTTCAATCTATGGATCTTGGAGGGATATAATTCAGTGCATAGCAGGAATTAACTAGTTGTTCTTATTATTTATATTACTTATCCTGCCCTTTCCCAATCTGAAGATAATTTGCTCCACTGGAAAGGATGAAACAGTATAAAATTAAGTTTTTGAGTTTTCTTCCTTTTCTCCATAATCTGGCCTACAATACCATCCTCTCTAAGAGGTGAGCCTAGTCTTTCATTAGTTCTTATTCCAAATTTACATCTTGAAAAAGACATTTTATGGTCCAGCAATTTTCAGAGCTACAAGTTCCAAATCCAGCATTGTGAGCTCTTCTTGACATCACTGTGTTCCTCCCAGGAACTCATTCCTCACCTCACCTCAGGTCTCACAGTTTCCCTTTGGCATTTCCCCTGATCTGCCTCTCTACTTTTCCAAGGATTCCACCAGGCAAATCTATCACATTCAACTAATTTTCATTGTTGATTCACTGGCCTCTAGCAGCATTTCAGAAAAACGTTGCCCATCACCCACCCAAGATGCACTGTCTGCAAGAGCTGAGTTTGGAGGCCTTCACCAAAGAACAAACTTCCTGCCATCTTTCTAGCAATGTTCCTTAAAGAAAATTGAAGCCCTGTTCTTTAGAAAGGTTCATTTACAGCCTCAATTTGGGGTACTTAAAAAAATCAATAGCAATCTTAATTCCCACTGGAGATAAATAGCCCAAATCTTTAACTATGCATGAACATAGGAAATTTAAGAAAATATAAAAAGACCATTTAGTCCTCAAATCATCTATTCCCTTTTGAGAACTCTGATTTTCCTAATCTGGATAGCATCCAGATTTGGGTATGAGAGGGGATGAGAGAAATAGTTGTGGTTTTTTTCTATACGATAAGGAGGATAAGAGTTTTCTATTTTTAAATTTGGATTTTGCTTTTTGTTGTTTTATTTCTAGTGAAGGCTGAAGTGGGAAAGATCTTTGCTGTACAATCTGGAGAGCATTTATCCAAAACTTCTCTCAAAGGCCTTTCTAAATATCCTTAATCAGTGGGTCTTTAGAAATTATCTTATGGCCTTTGTTTTTGATTTTTTGCCAACCTGATAACTTGTTTTAATTATATTTTCCTGACCACAGTAAGAATAAGAATCTTTTAACCTGTGAACTGTCTTTATACATTTTTTGCTTTTATCTGTTTGATGCTGTTTTTTAATTGATTATAAAGATTATTTATTTATATTTAGTAATCCTCTGTTTGGTACATGTGCTATGATTTTTGTCTCCTAGTCTGCTGCTTGTCTTTTGACCTTTTCCACAATGCATTCCCACTACAAAATTGTAAAAATATTCTTTAGTGTCAACTTCAATTTATTGTAACCTATAGAACTGAGTAACATATGTTTTGATTTCATTGAAAAAGCAATATACTCTTTCTTAACCTTCATCTTCTCTGTCCCAAAATCTTAAACCTTTTCTTTCCCCTAGTTTCTCCCCCACCCCAGGGTTCTATACTTTAAGCCTTGAGGCTTACTCCACATAATCTCCATGACCCTTGTTTCAGATTTCAACACCTATATCTCTAACAATATAATTCTGTATGTTCAGTCATGTCTGACTTTTTGCAACCCCATAGACTGTAGCCCACCAGGCTCCTCTGTCCATAGAATTTTTCAGGCAAGAATACTTGTATATAATGTATATAATTGCATATTATAGCAATATAGTTTTAATAATAGTAATATCTAATCATGTATTGAACACCTATTGTGGTTCAGTGGTAAAGAATCCACCTGCCAATGTAGGAGATGCAAGTTCGATCCCTAGATCAGGAAGATCCCCTGGAGGAGGAAATGGCAACCCAAATCAGTATTCTTGCCTGGAAAAATCCCATGGACAGAGGAGCGTGGTGGGCTACCAACCATGGGGTCGAGTCTCAAAGAATCGGACAAGACTGAGCACATTGGATAAGGACCATGGACTGATTTGGTTATTTTACCTGCACTATCTCATCAAAGCTCTATAAAAACTTCATTTTATACTTGAGGAAACTTAAGATCAAAGAAGTGAAGTAATTTACTCAAGGTTGTACAAGCCATAAATATTAGAACCAGAATTTAAACATGAGAACTTGGGTTTTCTGTCTCCAAAACCCATGTGCATCATCATAGCATTTCACTGACTATGAAAAATGATATGCACATTTCTCCCACAAACCTCTATCTAGAAGGGACTTTCCTAAACAGTAAACCACAACTTCAAAATTTTAATAAGTATAGTACTGATGACCCACAGAACAAAACTCCTTCATATCAATTCTGGACACATACATTGAAAAGAATAGACTCCATTAATAATGAAAGCTAAAATCACATGTGTAAACACATTGCTTTTAATCTATTCAATTATTTCGCCATAAGTACTAACTGTGCATCACAAATTATGCTGTCTAGAAGACATACCACAAAACTTAAAGCTTGGAAGATTCATTGCCATGGCGTAATGGAATAGCTTTCTGAGAGAATGAAAATTTTGAAACTCCAAGATGGAAGGTCCCTATCCACTGTTTCCTCATTCCATTAATCAAATAGGAGATGGACACAGATGGCAAACTACACAGGGACACTGCTGCATAATTAATTTTCACATCTTTTCATCATTACATATAAATATATTTTCTCCTCGTGCACTTTAATTCAGGAGCTGCAAAATGGCAATGCTCAATAGCCAAAATCAGCCAGCTGAAAAGCCTTAATTGTTCTATCCCAATGAGTTTAGGGGTTTCCCTGGTGGCTCAGATAGAAAAGAATCTGCCTGCAATGCAGGAGACCCGGGTTCAATCCCTGGGTTGGGAAGATCCCCCGGAGAAGGAAATGGCAACCCACTCCAGTATTCTTGCTTGGAGAATTCCATTGACAGAGGAGCCAGGGGTGGAAAAGAGTCGGACTCGACTGAGCAACTAAACAACAAAAACGACAACAATGTGTATCTTCTCCAGTTTGCCGCAACCAGTAAAATCCCCTACTGTATCACACCTGGTCTGATGTGATACATTTATAAACCTGGTCCCTCCCCTAGAGGCATTTGAGTTTATAGCCTCTGAATTAATCACATGATTGTGAAGACAGTGAAACGAAAGCCCAAATTAGAGACCTTATGGTCTGAGTCTACCACAGGCATACCACTCCTGAAATAAACTGAAGAGGTAAAGCCACTATGGCAACTGTACAATCCATCAGCTATCACTCTGCTCTTCTAACCCTAATTCTTCCTGATTCTACTCCTTTTCCTTCACCTACCAAGCCCCAGATGGCAAGGTTTATAGCTGTACTTGTTGTTGACTCAAGCTCAGTCCAGAAGGCTGTAGAGTCAGATTACAAAATTGGTTACACAATTGACGTCACAGAGGTACATCCCTGACTTTCCATAAATCCAGTGTTTTCACTGTGCCGTGTATGGTACAAGCTCCAGGGGATAAAAGCAAAATTGCACTCACTCCTTCCTTTGAGTAACCTTGAACACTGCTATAGAGTGGATCATGGAGACAAAATTGGATTTTTGGAAAAGAACTGAATATCCTAAAAATAGCACTACTGTAAGAAAGCCCATAAAACTTTGAACTTTCACTCAAGTAATTTAAAAGTCCTTGGATAGGGTGGCATAGAAAAAAAAAATCTGCAGAGCTTTAAAAACAGAACCCAGGTGGTTATGGTCACAGCATGGCTTACATCAGTTTCCAGCAAACAGCCACGCAAATAACTTTAGCCTTCAAAAAGAGATTTCAAATATATCTTTTTAAATCTCAGAATTAACATCAATGTTGGAAATATCTGCAGACATACATTTTAGACAGTGAGTAATATAGTCCATTAAAGAAAACAATTCTCTTCTCACCATGGGACAGAAAGTCAAAACAAAGGTAGAGAAACCTAGGAGCCCAGATTCCTTGGATGGTCCCATCAAGTCATTTCAAAGCCAAGGGATTATAATAATATTTGCATTGTTGAGGCTGTGTGTATATGACGCCAGCAAACATTTGATTAGGTTGATGCACTCAAGCAGCCAGTCAATTTAGTGAAACATTTACTCAAGCCCTTGTTGTTTGCCTTTATTAACAATGATTGACTGGCACGTTTGACTGGCTGGTCACTTTGCTGTACCCTGTCTACTTTCCATGTCTCCTTTGGGCACCTGGAGCAGTCCCTCACAACTCTCACTTCTCATTTCTACACTCTGCAGGATCATTACCTAGTGACAGACTATCTCCCTCACTAAGCACTGAGCTCTTTGCTCAAAGGGCACAGATCATTTCCCTCCATCTTCTACCTCCAGCACCTGGCTCAGTGTCAGGGTCTGTAGAGCACAGGGAATCAGTCACTGGCATGGATATTGGCAAGGTGCCCCTGGGAGCAGGAGATAGAATTTGTCCCATCTCTTAACCCTTAAACACTATTTGTTTCATCCTGTGCAAAAGGCCTTATAAAAAAGGTTGGTTAAGTGCTCCCTGCAAAGATGCTGCTCAGTTTCCCATCTCTACACATTTACCTATCAGCACTTACCTTGTACTCACACACAAGCAAGAGTAATAGAGAATCAGGCAATTGGACCCCCACAGTGTCAGACCCTTAGAGCCACACAGTTGTCTCCACTAATGACCAAGCCAAATGGTAACTTGACAAGCAGCGACCTTGTGGGCTCTGACCATGGGTCCTTGCTTAGGATTCTGAGGACTCTGTTGCATTGCAGAATCCCCTTCATTAAGATGCTTGGGAGAGAGTCCTGTCTGGTTTCAGCACCAAGGACAGAACTTCTTCCGAACAGTTTTTCTGATCTTTTCTTGTGGACCCTATGTATGACATTTTTTTAATATAAATTTATTTATTTTAATTGGAGGTTAATTACTTAACAATATTGTATTGGTTTTGCCATACATCAACATGAATCCACCACAGGTATACACGTGTTCGCCATCCTGAACCCCCCTCCCTCCTCCCTCCCCGTATCATCCCTCTGAGTCGTCTCAGTTCACCAGCCCCAAGCATCCAGTGTGACATTTTTAACCAACCAGCTTCCCCTTTTTGGTTAGAGCTAAATTTGTGACCTACCCTAAGCAAGTAAACAGGTTTTATGGTCATGTTAATCTTGTCCCTGATTCTATTTAATGACTCTCATTTACTTTCCTTTTTCCCTTGCTTTGAATTTAAAATGGATAAAGAGAAGGATAAGCCTTCAGAGAGAAGACGGAATACTGCTTATCTCTTGTCTTCTCTCGACCTTCCACAGTCCCAGCTATTAGCACTCCCACAGCACTCTTCCCTATCTCTCCCACATCATCAGCTCAAAAAAAGATTTTTAAAAATTATTTTACATGATGGTGAAAAAGTTTTTAACCATTTTTTGAGTCATAGACTCCTTCGCTAAAAGCATAGATCTTTCCAGAAAAGAATACACTCCCATCCAAAATGACTGAGTACATATCCAGGAGCTTTTGATTATATGAAGCTGGACCCTGATCCATGGACTGCAGGGGATAAACCCTTGCTTGAGTGAATGCACAAGGTTTCAGAAGCCACCTCCCAGGACTGGCGGCATGCCCTGCAGAATGGATTTTCCCAAGCCCGGTCACCAAAGCCTCCGACTCATCTGAGTTTCCCCCAGACTGTAAAGTAATGGTTCCTTAAGACCCTCCTGCTGGGTCCTTGCCTCAGTCCATGCCACGACTTTAACTGGCATCCTAGCCAGTATGAGTTTCTGCTGAGTCCACTAGCATAGTCTCAGCTACCAAAGTGTTGCTGCCTCACATCTTCAGTAGTGGACAGAAGTAAGCAAGGACCAAGGGCTCTCGGGACCTTGTAAATGAGAGGACAAGAGAGACAGAGTGAAGAAATTTCAGAAGCAGAGACTGAAGGAAAATACCTGAGCCCCACAGAGCCCAGGGCTCCCGCAGAATCATGACTGAACAGATGCTGAATTTCACTCTGTGTGTGTGTGTGTGTGTGTGTGTGCGCTTAAAACTGGGGCTTAAAATTACGCTATATATAGCATGAGCAAAATCTGTCAACTCAGATGCTTTTAATACATACCTAAGAATTAATGAAGAGAAGAAAAACTAAAAACATGGTTTGACATTGTAAAAGAAATGGCAATTACAGTTATACATGAAATATATTTACCATTTATGACTAATTACCATATGAAAAATAACTAGGATGGCAGTATACATATATATCATGAATTTTATTATAAATAGAATTTGATTTGCATGCTAAAAGTTTTTTTCCTGTCAGTCAGGCCTCAAGATTTGCTGCTCACAATTTCCAACATTAAGGGAGATGGTGACAGGAACCATATCTTATACTCCTTTGTTTTTCCCTTATCATCTAAATAATCCAGCAGAGATCTGAAAAGTGATAATCTCGTTATGGGGATCAGAGCTTGCATATGTACCTGAAACCCCTGGAGAAAAATTCAGGACAGAATGTGAGAAGGTTACAGTACCCATGATGGGGATGATTTGCAACAATGGGCCAAAGTAAGCCTACATGAAGAAAGCGGGTTTTGATCTTAGTCTTAAAGAAAACCTAGGGCAGGAATATGATAGAGGGCAATCCAGTCCAGGCTGAAAAATTGTTTTCTGTGACACAGAAAATATACAGGATTTTATATAACTCTTTATTTCATATTCATGTACCCCTATATCACAGTGAAATAAGATAAGCTTTGAAGGAATTTTATAAAGAACTTTAAAACATTATTTTTATTTATTTCATATCTTGACTGCTAATTTTTTAAAAGTCAATGAAAAATTCAAAAGCCATAAAGCTGCTTATAAAGCTTAAATAATAAAATGTAATTTGCAGTAAAAATGGCATAAGAAAATCACCAATGATGAATGACACAACCAAACTTACTATTTCTGGCTTAAATAAAGTGGTAGGTTGAGGAATAGTATTTCTTCATCTTGGTTTGAGACTGCTAAAACAATAGCTATGTTTCATCAGATAAGAACTAAAATGAATGACAGTTGTTAGTAAATTCATCTAATCATGAAATCAAAGCAAAATGAAAATGAATGGAATGTTTAAAAGTCTAAGTTAAAGTTGAAGATTTTGGGAACTCACCAGAACCTCTGGTGGGCAAAGAGAACTCTCATTCCACTTGCTCCAATGCCCCAGGGGCTTAGCAAAGTCACTGCACTGTAATCTGAATTCCCTAAGACCGGTGAGGAGACCAGGAGTATTGGTCCAAATCCTCCAAAAAGCAAACACAAAGAGGATTAAATGTGAAAGATACTTACTAGATGTTATGGACTGAATTGTGTCCCTCCCTCAATCACATTCATATTTTGAAGTCCTAACCCCCATTACTGCAGACTGTGACTGAGGCAGAGGAACCAGAAATCAAATTGCCAACATCCACTGGATCATGGAAAAAGCAAGAGAGTTCCAGAAAAACATCTATTTCTGTTTTATTGACTATGCCAAAGCCCTTGATTGTGTGGATCACAATAAACTGTGGAAAATTCTGAAAGAGATGGGAATACCAGACCACCTGACCTGCCTCTTGAGAAATCTGTATGCAGGTCAGGAAGCAACAGTTAGAACTGGACATGGAACAACAGACTGGTTCCAAATAGGAAAAGGAGTACGTCAAGGCTGTATACTGTCACCCTGCTTATTTAACTTATATGCAGAGTACATCATGAGAAACGCTGGGCTGGAGGAAACACAAGCTGGAATCAAGATTGCCGGGAGAAATATCAATCACCTCAGATATGCAGATGACACCACCCTTATGGCAGAAAGTGAAGAGGAACTAAAAAACCTCTTGATGAAAGTAAAAGAGGAGAGTGAAAAGGTTGGCTTAAAGCTCAACATTCAGAAAACGAAGATCATGACATCCAGTCCCATCACTCCATGGGAAATAGAGGGGGAAACAGTGGAAACAGTGTCAGACTATCTTTTTTGGGGCTCCAAAATCACTGCAGATGGTGACTGCAGCCATGAAATTAAAAGACGCTTACTCCTTGGAAGAAAAGTTATGACCAACCTAGATAGCATATTCAAAAGCAGAGATGTTACTTTGCCAACTAAGGTCCATCTAGTCAAGGCTATGGTTTTTCCAGTAGTCATGTATGGATGTGAGAGTTGGACTGTGAAGAAGGCTGAGAGCTGAAGAATTGATTCTTTTGAACTGTGGTGTTGGAGAAGACTCTTGAGAGTCCCTTGGACTGCAAGGAGATCCAACCAATCCATTCTGAAGGAGATCAGCCCTGGGATTTCTTTGGAAGGAATGATGCTAAAGCTGAAACTCCAGTACTTTGGCCACCTCATGCGAAGAGTTGACTCATTGGAAAAGACTTTGATGCTGGGAGGGAGTGGGGGCAGGAGAAGAAGGGGACGACAGAGGATGAGATGGTTGGATGGCATCAGTGACTCGATGAACGTGAGTCTGAGTGAACTCCGGGAGTTGGTGATGGACAGGGAGACCTGGCGTGCTGCGATTCATGGAGGTGCAAAGAGTCGGACATGACTGAGTGACTGAACTGAACTGAAAGACATCAAAGGATTTTAAAGAGATTAAAGGGTCTCTTAGTTAAAATGAGGTCATTAGGATGAGTCTTAATCCAGCAGACCTAGTGTCCTCATACGAAGAAGACACAGACACAGAAGGAAGCAGAAGGAGGACCACGTGAAGATATAGGAAGAAGAAGGCATCTCCCAGCCAAGGAGAGAGGCCCAGAAAGTAACCCTCCTACTCTTAATCAACTATTAGCCACTAAAATTGTGAGAAAATAAATAGTTTAAGCCATCCAGTCTACAGTATTTGCAACGACAGCCCTAGCAAACTAATACATTACAAGGACGTTCCTACAAGAGGAAATGAGGATGGAGCTGCTGAGTGCTGGGAGCAAAGCTAGTCTGACCATGAGTGAAGGAGAAAGAGAAGGAAAGGTAGGTGGAAAGCCTGAGACTGTGGTGCTGATCTAAGGCAAATTTGGCAAAGCCACAGGAGAGTCCTCTACCTCCCAGGAATGGGTTGCCTTGGTACCCCCTGCCATGCTCACTCACTGGCAGAGAACTGCTCCCAGGCAGCATCCATGATGGATTTTAGAGCACAGCAACTGATTTGTCAGTTTACATGCTCCCTACATCTGGAAATCTGAGCAGTACATCTTCACGGCCATCCATACTAAAGGCCATCATGGCTCTGGACAGTTCAAAAAGGACTTTCCAATCAGACAACACAAACGCCCACAGGCAGTCTTCCAATATGGTCACCACAAGAAGCTCCAGAACATTCTATTTCCCCTCAGAAACAAATATTGTTCTAGGCTCTGTAAAAATCCAATGTAGTCAGACTGCATTGACTGAAGAGTTCTGGACACATGGAAGGTATCTGTCCTGCAAGTTACCTCTTTTTCACTTGTGACAAGACAAGCCAGTTACTCAAAGTAATAATGTTAATGAAGACTGTGATGGTCCTGCTGAGGAGCTTCCAAAGCAGGAAGCAACAGGTGGTACAGCCTAGCATGGCTGACCCTGGAGTGGAAAGATTAAAGGGAGTTGAGGTTTTGTCCCAAGATGCCACAGACAAACTCAGCCCCACACCTTCTGAGCCTGTCTTCTTTCCTGGGGATGGAAACTAAAAATGCCCATTTTTTTTAATGCTGTGAGCTAACACTTTAGGAGAGGATAAGAATATAAAAAAACAAGCATTCATGAATAGAGAATTAGAATTTCTCATCTTCCACTCAAATCCAGAATGCAACCAAGTTCATCTGACATGCAGATTCAATCCTCTTATCTCCAATGACTAGCACAGGGACTCAGAGTAGAAGTTCAATTCATGTTACAGGAGTAAATAATGACACTCATATTGAATTATAGAGTTTTATGCTGATTAATAATAAATGAAAGTAGTTCCTGTAAATGATCATAATTAGCATGTCTGTGGTCAGGTATAGGAGGGGGGTAAGTCACCCAGAGTAGAAAGTTACAAGGAGGCATTTCTAAAATCCCCAGACTCCAGAGTCAACCCCAAAAGTGGGGAGACAAAAAGAGGCACAGACAGTGGGCTGGTATCAGCAGATTTTAGGGCAAGGCTGCAAACAAGTATCATCTCAGTACAGATGTCTTCCTGATACAGATAAAATGGAAGTTTCTGTTCATTCATTCATGCAGTATCCATGATCAGGCACTATGCTATGTGCTGGAGAAACACAAATGAATAAAACATACTCTGCTGTTAAGGAGGAACTTACATGTATCAACAGTGTGAGATGTGGTAATAGACTTTATGTCTAAAGAGCTCCCAGAGCAGAGACAAAGAAGAAATAAGTGACTGTAGTGTTGAGTAATGGGATCACAACAGGCTGACACCTGAGCCTGGTCAAGTGGAGTACCAGAAAGCAAGGTTGAGTATTCTATCTAGACAGAAAAGCTGAGAAATGGCAGGTGCGAAGACATGAAGGGCCAATAGTTTTGACTGAGATGAAGTGAGAAGGTATGAGGGGTGATAAGGTTGTGTGAAGGGAAAGAAAAGGTTATAATCTAAAAGATAAAAACCATGGCAAATAGATGGCTCTGGAGTCACCTGTAGGAAATGCTGGGTAGCCCAGTCAAGGAGGCACTGGACTCCTAGAAAAACTCTGGCCAAGAAGCTACAAGAGATGAAGGGCACAGGGTTCTGAAAAGGGAGCTGGAGAACACCAAGAACAAGTTTGCCTTCTGTCCATTATCCTTTTCACATGCCTAGATATACTTAAAAACTTTTCTTCAGTTCAGTTCCGTTCAGTTCAGTTGCTCAGTTGTGTCTGACTCTTTGCGACCCCATGAGTTGCAGCACACCAGGCCTTCCTGTCCATCACCAATCCCAGAGTTCACTCAGACTCATGTCCATCAAGTCAGTGATGCCATCCAGCCATCTCATCCTCTGTCATCCCCTTCTCCTCATGCCCCCAATCCCACCCAGCATCAGAGTCTTTTCCAATGAGTCAACTCTTCACATGAGGTGGCCAGAGTACTGGAGTTTCAGCTTTAGCATCAATCCTTCCAATGAACACCCAGGACTGATCTCCTTTAGAATGGGCTGGTTGGATCTCCTTGCAGTCCAAGGGACTCTCAAGAGTCTTCTCCAACACCACAGTTCAAAAGAATCAATTCTTCAGCGCTCAGCCTTCTTCACAGTCCAACCCTCACATCCATACATGACTACTGGAAAAACCATAGCCTTGACTAGATGGACCTTTGTTGGCAAAGTAATGTCTCTGCTTTTGAATATGCTATCTAGGTTGGTCATAAATTTCTTTCCAAGGAGTAAGCATCTTTTAATTTCATGGCTGCAATCACCATCTGCAGTGATTTTGGAGCCCCCCAAAATAAAGTCTGACACTGTTTCCACTGTTTCCCCATCTATTTCCCATGAAGTGATGGGACCAGATGCCATCATCTTCGTTTTCTGAATGTTGAGCTTTAAGCCAACATTTTCACTCTCCTCTTTTACTTTCATCAAGAAGCTTTTTAGTTCCTCTTCACTTTCTGCCATAAGGGTGGTGTCATCTGCATATCTGAGGTGATTGATATTTCTCCCGGCAATCTTGATTCCAGCTTGTGCTTCTTCCAGCCCAGCGATTCTCATGATTCTCTTAGGACCTAATATTCTGGAGCCATGCCCAAGCCCTTGCTAAAAGTAGAGAGCAAACAGTGACTCTGTCACTCACACACACATACACAAACACACTTCATGAGCTGAAGCAAGCTCATGAGTAGGAGATGCCCAATCCTTCAGTACAAACTAGGCAACCCAACCTTCCCCTAACTCTACCTGCCTGCTGTAGGGAAGGAAGACCCACTTGGATGGCTAACATGCTTCACCCTGGAAATGTTGTCATTGCTTAATTGCTAAGTCATGTTTAGGGATCACATGAACTGTAGCTGACCAGGCTCCTCTGTCCATGGGTTTTCCCAGGCAAGAATACTGAAGTGGGTAGCCATTCCTTTTTCCAGAGGAATCTTCTCAACCCAGGGATCAAACCCACATCTCCTGCTTGGCAGGTGGGTTCTTTACCATTGAGCTATCTGGAAGCCCTCATCCTGGAATAATCAAACTTAAAAAGACACATTGACCTTTTATTGTGGACCTTCAAATGGAGTCTATTTATAAGCCCTAGTATAATTTAGATATTAAAGGTATTTAAAATGAATCCTTCACTGTTCACCTGAATTATGCATACAGTGTCTCTCTATAGGTGCTCTTTAGAACTAGAGTTTAGCTTTAAAAATAAAAGTAATTGGCATGGAATTTAATTTAAGTAACAGAGTTTGGCTCCAAACTCAAAATCCCTTCATGGCGAGTAGGGCAGTAGAGCTAATTCTGTGGCAAAGTCCAGCAGGAATGGAGTCAAATAGACTGAGGGTTATTTAAGGCCACTGTGGGCAGAGAACTAAGTAGGAAGGAACAATATTGGAATGATCAGAGCAAAAGCTCACATTCACTGTCTGCTTTTGTGACTCAGGTATTTTCTTATTCAATCATTTCTATTAATACACCAAAACTCACAAAGGAAAATACACCCATACTTATGTACTCACCATCTGAAATGTAGAAGTCACATTTTGTCATATTTGTTTCAGACTTTCTTAATTTTAAAAAAGTTACATCCAGTAATTTATATTTTCTGAATCTCCTTTCCCTCCCTCTCTTTCCAGAGTCAGATACTAGGTGGGAAATCTGGGGCACAGTCAATTCTATTTTCATGTTTTCCTCCATTTATATGTGCCTGTAAACACTAAAGAGGATTGCTTCAAATTTTTGTTTTATTACCTGAAATTCTCTTTTGTCAATTCAAATGTATGATTTCAAAATCTATTACTGTTGATTAACCTATTCAATTTACTCATTGATTTTGTTTATACTCCATTGACTTTGCATTAAACTGTAAGAGAAATGGAAAGTTTTTTTTGTTGTTGCTGTTTTATTCCATAACGTACCCTGAGCACACAAAAAGCACTTGCCATATAGTAGATGCTCAGCAAATATTTGTTGAATGAGTAACAGAAATTCAGTTATTTATTGAACTTCTAGAATAATCTATCTTATGCAGGCTTCAGAAGTTATCTATCCATTTATATACTAAGATCTATTGAAATTCTTCCTAAGTTTTTGATATCATAAGCAATATTGCATGAAATCCTTGCATCCATATGCAAAAGTCTCCCTAAGGCATTTATGTAGGGCACAATTAGTAGGTCAGGGATATACGCACTTTAAACCTTACTAAATGTTATCAAATTACTCTCCAAAGAGGTTGACCACCATGCACTCTCATTGCTTTCAACTTGCTCATTAACACTTGGCATTCTCCGATCTTTATTTTTTCTAAAACATAAAGTAAAATAGCAGGACTTCCCTAGTGGCCGAATAGTTAAGACTCTGCACTGCTACTGCAGGGAACACAGGTTTGATCCCTTGTCAGGGAACTGAGATCCCACATACCATGTGTTGCAGCAAAAAAGAAAAAAAAAAAAATAGGGAGAGAACAAGATGGTGGAGGAGTAGGTGGACACAGAGTACGTCTCTCTCCATGGAGACATCAGGAATACACCTTCAGACACAGAAGTGCATGCAGAACAGCAGCTGAGAGCAGACAGGAGTACCTGACCAGTGGAAAAGAATACATAGAAACCCATGAAAACTCCAGATCAAGCCTCAAGTCTTTGAAGTGGGAGCACTGACTTCAAGACCCTAGACTACCAGAGAACTGACCCCAGGGAGTATCCAATAGTGAGAACTCACACAAAGGAAACCACTGGAACACAAGACCCAGCATCACCCCACCACCAGTAGCACCCTGTGCAGGACGCCTCATCTAAACAACAAACAAAACAAATATACAAACCCAGTCATCAGCAGACAGGATTACCACCTCATTCAGCTTTGCCCATCAGAGGAGAAACAAACAAACAAACAAAAAAAAAAAAACTCAGCAAAAATCTCACGCTATACAAAGCTAACACAAACTACTGGACCAAACTTAGGAGGGCAGAAACCAAAAGGAAGAAAGAATTCAACCTTGAAGCCTAAGAAAAGGAGACCTCAAACACAAGAAGTTTTAAAAAAATAATAATGAAAAGCCAGAGAAATACTACACAAATGAAGGAACAAACTACAAACACAGAAGTCCAAATAAATGAAGAGGAAATAGGCAAACTACCTGAAAGAGAAATCAGAATAATGACAGTAAAGATGAGCAAAAACCTTGCAAACGGAATGGAGAAAATGCAAGAATCAATTAATAAAGCCCTAGAAGAATTAATGAATAAACATACAGAGACAAACAATACAATTACTGAAATTAAAAATACTCTAAAAGGAATCAACAGCAGAATATCTGAAGCAAAAGAATGAATCAGTGAGCTGGAAGATAAAATGGTGGAAATACAAATACAAGAGAAGAAAAAGATCTACAAAATCAAACCCCAAACAATTAAGATAATAGCAATATAAACATATATATCAATATTTACTTTAAATGTAAATTTATTAAATGCTTGAATCAGAAGTCACAGACTGGCTGAATGGGTACAAAAACAAGACCCACATATACGCTCACTACAAGAAATCCACTTCAGACCTAAATCCACTTCAGACCTAAAGACACATATAGACTGAAATGGAGAGGATGAAAAAATATATTCCATGCAAATGGGAAGCAAAAGAAAGCTGGAATAGCAATCCTCATATGAGACAAAAATAGACCTTAAAATAAAGAAGATTACAATAGATAAGGAAGGACATTACATAATGATCAAGGGATCAACCCAAGAGGAAAACATAACAATTGTAAATATCTATGCACCCTACATAGGAGAACCTCAATACATAAGACAAACACTGGCATACATAAAAGAAGAAATTGACAGTCACACAATAATTTTAACACTCCACTCACACCAGTGGACAGATCCTCAAAATAGAAAATTAATAAGGAAACACAACTCTTAAATGATACATTAGATGAGATGGATCTCATTGATATCTTCAGGACATTCCATCCAAATCTAGAAGAATACACCTTCTCAAGTGCACACGGAACATTCTCTAGGATAGAACACATCCTGGGTCACAATCAAACCTCAGTAAATTTAAGAAAATTGAAATTTTATCAAGCATCTTCAACCACAACACTGTGAGACTAGATATCAATTACATGAAAAAAACTGTAAAAAAAAACACAAACACCTGGAGATTAAACAATACATTTTCCAAATAACCAATAGGTACTGAAGAAATCAAAAGAGAAATTTAAAAATTTCTAGAAACAAATGACAATGAAAACATGACAACTCAAAACCTATGGGATGCAGCAAAAGCAGTTCTAAGAGGGACGTTTATAGCAATACAATCCTACCTCAAGAAACAAGAAAATCAGAACAGATAACCTAACCTGACACCTAAAACAACTGGAAAAAGAAGAAAAACAAATAGCAGTCGGAAAGAAATCAACAAATTTAGAAATGAAAAAGGAGAGGTTACAACAGACAACGCAGAAATACAAAGGATTATAAGAGAGTATTGCAAACAACTATATGACAATAAAACAGACAACCTGGAAGAAATGGGACAGATTCTTAGAAAAGCTCAATCTTCCAAGACTAAACCAGGAAGAAATAGAGATTATGAACAACCTAATTACAAGCACTGAAATTGAAGTTGTGATCAAAAATTTCCCAAAAAACAAAAGCCCAGGACCATATAGCTTCACAAGAGAATTCTATCAAATATTTAGAGGAGAGCTAATGCCTATCCTTCTAAAACTCTCAAAAAATTACAGAAAAAGGAACACTTCCAAACTCATTCTATGAGGCCACCATCACCCTGATATCAAAACCAGACAAAGACAACACACAAAAAGAAAATTATAGGTCAATATCACTGATGAACATAGATGCAAAAATCCTCAACAAAATTTTAGCAAACAGAGCTCAGCAACACATCAAAAAGCTCATACACCATGACCAAGTTGGGATTATTCCAGGGATACAAGGATTCTTCAATATATGCAAAAAAAAAAAATCAATGTGATACATCACATTAACAAATTGAAAGATAAAACCCATATGATCATCTCAATAGATGCAGAAAAAACTTTGACAAAATTCAGCACCCATTTATGATTAAAACTCTTCAAAAAAGTAGGCATAGAATTAATCTACCTCACCACAGTAAAGGCCATATATGATAATTCTTTAGCAAACATTATTCTCAATGGTGAAAAACTGAAAGCATTCCCTCTAAGATCAGGAACAAGACAAAGGTGTCTACTTTCACCACTATAATTCAACATAGTTCTGGAAGTCCTAGCTACAGAAATCAGAGAAGAAAAAGAAATAAAAGGAATCCAGATCAGAAAAGAAGAAGTAAAGCTCTCACTGTTTGCAGATGACATGATACTGTACATAGAAAACCCTAAAGATAGGATCAGAAAATTAGTAGAACTAATAAGTGAATTTACTAAAGTTGCAAGATAAAAAATCAATACACAGAAGTCACTTGCATTTCTACATACTAACAATGAAAAATCAGAAAGAGAAATTAAGATATCAATCCTATTCACCATTGCCACAAAAAGAATTAAATATCTAGGAATTATCTTAGCTAAGGTGACAAAAGAACTGTACACAGAAAATTATAAGACACTGATGAAAGAAATCAATGACATAAACAGATGGAGAGATAGTCCATGTTCCTGGATAGGAGGAATCAATATTATGAAAATGACTATACTACCAAACACGACCTACAGATTCAATGTGATCCCTATCAAATTACCAATGCCATTTTTCACAGAACTAGAACAAAAAATTTCACAATTCATATGGAAACACAAAAGACCCCAAATAGCCAAAGCAGTCTTGAGAAAGAAGAATCAAGCTAGAGAAATCAATCTCCCTGATTTCAGATTATAATACAGAGAGTCATCAAAACAGTATGGTACTAGCACAAAAACAGAAATATAGGCCAATAAAACAAGATGGAAAGCCTAGAAATAAACCCATGCATCTATGGGTACCTTATTTTTTAAAAAGGAGGCAAGAATATACAATGGGGCAAAGACAGTCTCTTCAGTAAATGGTACTGGGAAAACCAGACAGCTACATGTAAAAGAATGAAAATAGAACATTTCTTGACACCATACACAAAGATAAACTCAAAATGGATTGAAGACCTAAATGCAAGACCAGAAACTATAAAACTCTTAGAGGAAAATATAGGCAGAAAACTCAATGACATAAATCAAAGCAAGATCCTCTATGACCCACCTCCTCGAGTAACGGAAATAAAAACAAAAGCAAAAAAGTGGGACCTGATTAAACGTAAAAGCTTTTGCACAGCAAAAGAAACTATAAGCAAGGTGAAAAGATAACCCTCAGAATGGGAGAAAATAATAGCAAATAAAACAACTGACAAAGGATTAATTTCCAAAATATAAAAGTAGCTCATACAACTCAATACCAGAAAAACAAACAACCCAATCAAAGAGTGGGGGAAAGACCTAAACAGACATTTCTCCAAAGAAGACATACAGATGGCTAACAAACCCAAGAAAAGATGCTCAACATTGCTCATTATTAGAGAAATGCAAATCAAAACAACAATGAGATATTACCTCACACAAGTCAGAATGGCCATCAGCAAAAAGTCTACAAACAAAACACACTGGAGAGGGTGTAGAGAAAAGGGAATGCTCTTGAACTGTTGATAGAAACATAAACTGATACAGCCACTATGGAAGATGTTATGGAGATTCCTTTAAAAAAAAACTAGGAATAAAACCACCATATGATCCAGCAATCCCAATCCTAGGCATATACCCTGAGGAAACCAAAACTGAAAAAGATACATGTATCCCATTGTTCATTGCGACACTATCTACAATAGCTAGAACATGGAAGCAGCCTAGATGTCCATCAACAGATGAATGCATAAAGAAGCTGTGGTACGTATACACAATGGAATATTACTCAGCCATAAAAAGGAATGCATCTGAGTCAGTTCTAATGAGGTGGATGAACCTAGAGCCTATTATATAGAGTGAAGTAAGTCAGAAAGAGGAAGATAAATATCATATACTAATGCATATATATGTAATCTAGAAAAATGGTACTGAAGAATTTATTTGCAGGGCAGCAATGGAGAAACAGACATAGAGAACAGACTTATAGACATGGGGAGAGGGGCGGAGAGAGCAAGATGTATGGAAGGAGTAACATAGAAACTTACATTATCATATGTAAGATAGATAGCCAATGGGAATTTACTGTGTGGCTCACGAAACTCAAACAGGGGCTCTGTGTCAACCTTGAGGGGTGGAATGGGGAGGAGGCTGGTGGGGAGGTTCAGATGGGAGGGGATATATGTATACCTATCACTGATTCATGTTGAGGTTTGACAGAAAACAACAAAATTCTGTAAAGCAATTATCTTTCAATTAAAAAATAAATAAATTGAAGAAAAAAGAATGATAATAGAAGCAAAATAAAAACAACAAAAAGAGTAAAATGGCATCCCAGTTTTCTGTTAATGTAATGTTAGTCCTGATTACTCACTAGTTTGAGCTCATCTTCATATAGGTCCTGGCTCTCTGAATTTCCTCTTCTATATGAGATCTATTCATACTCTTTGCCTATCTTTCTATTTGACAAGTATTTGTCTTTTTAAAAATAACTTCTAGGAAGAGTCTTTGGTCTGATATATATGCTAGTATCTTCTACCAGGATGTGGCCTACATTCACCCTTTTCACGGGGTCTTTAGTCATTCAGATCTCTAACTTCAAGAAGTCCAATCTGTTGGTCCTTCCTTACCGTGATGTCATAAAGACATCCTCCACTATTCTTATCTATCATCCATGTTGCAACTGTATTTCCTACATATAGTTTAAAAGTTTTCTTTTTTACATATGCTCCTTAATACAGCTTTTAAAAATTACTTTTTATTGGCGTATAGTTGCTTTACGAGGTTGTGTTAATTTCCACCATATAGCAAAGTAAATCAGCTATATGTATACACATATCCCCTCTTTTTTGGATTTCCTTCCCACTTAGGTCAACAAAGAGCACTGAGTAGGGTCCCTGAGCTATACAGTATGCTCTCATTACTTATCTATTTTATACATAGTGTCAATAGTATATATATGTCAATCCCAATCTCTCAGTTCATCCCACCCCTCTGAATACATTTTAAATAAAAAGAAATGGTATAAGGTAGTAACCTAGTTTAATTTTTTCACAAAAATATCAATGAAAAAATCTATCAATGAAAGAAAGAATGATAATCCCACCTCCAGCACATACCAAGGTCTCATGTGTGTAAGCACTTTGTCAAGCTATCTATTCTGTTCTATTTGATGTATTTTGCCTATCCCTGTGCTAATTCCAAAATCCAACTGTGCCATTTGCTAAAATCTTTTTTATAAAGCAATATATAGGCAAATCCTTTTTTTTTTTTTTGCTTTTTACTTGTTTATTTCAGAATGTTATGGCTATTCTTGCAATGTTACGTTTGTATCTGAGTTTTAGAATCTGTCAAATCTCACACACACATACACACATCATTAACATAACTCTGAAGTATTGAAACATCTAATGTGTGAATTTAAATAAACATTGCATTATCTCACTAATTATTCAGGTCTTCTTGTTTATCTCTCAATAATGTTTATATTTTCTCCATAATGATTTTATAGATTTTTCTTACATTTATAACAAAGAACCATATCATTTTAGTTGACATCATGAAAAATACTCTATTACATTTTTAATGGGCTATTTCTCTATTTCTGGTATGTATGAGGAAGAGAAGCATTATCACAAATTCTAGAGTCAGTTCACCTTGATATCATCACATACTGTTAGCATGAACAAATTCGTTAAACTCTCTGAGACAGTTTTCTCAGATTTTAAATGGAAATAAAACAGTGCTACCTCAAGATGGTTGTGAGAAGTAAATTAGTTAATATACGCAAAATGCCTGGTGCATAAAAATCCAGTGTAAATGTTAGCTTTTATTATTAATATTATAAGAATATTATCAATTTGCATAAATTGATTTTATATCTGGCAGCTTTGCAAATTCTCTTGTAAGTTCAGAGTTTGCAGACTATCTCCAATTTCATTTCAATAATGATTTAACCTGCAAGTAAAAACAAACTTAGTTTCTTCCTCCTTCTTTATACCTATAAATATGTCTCTTTCTTGTCTTACTGTATAATCCAAGACTACAGATTCATGATAAGTAGAATAGGAAATAGGAACATACCTGTCTTACCCTCTTCGAAAGATATTCTAAAGTTTCTCCTTTAAGATTTATGTTGCCATAATTTTTTGTTAGATACTCTTTATCAGGGTAAGAAAGACCCATTGTATTCCTAGTTTGATGTGTGTTCTTATCATGAATGAGTCTTGATACAGATACTTAGATTTTCCTTCAATTAACCCCTACACTGCAGTTTACAAGGAACATTTAGCAACAATATATGTTGGGCCAGAAGTCAGAAAACGATAGCTTAGACTTGTTTTGCAGAAAAATTTAAAAAAATTAAAAGCTTATCGGAACACAGCCACACCCATTTGATTACATATTATCTGTGGTTGCTTTCAAATTATAATGGCAGAGCTGAGTAGTTGACAGAGAAAAAATGGCCCACAAAGCTTGAAGTATTTACCATCTGGCCCTTTACAGAAGATGTCTGCCCACTCTGACATACACCAGATTAAATCTAACAATTTCACCCTACATTGAGGGTCTGGGGAATAAGCAGGGAAGCAGGCCAAAGTGGCTTTTTAAAACAAATATCCTATATTAATGAATATATACGGAATCTAGAAAAATGGAACAGATGAATCTATTTGCAGGGCAGGAACAGAGATGCAAACACAGAGAATGGACTTGGGGACACAGCAGGGAAAGGAGAACGTGGGGCAAATTGAGAGAATCAGTTCAGTTCAGTTCAGTCGCTCAGTCATGTCCAACTCTCTGCACCCCCATGAATGGCAGCACGCCAGGCCTTCCTGTCCATCACCAACTCCCAGAGTTCACTCAAACTCACGTCCATCGAGTCGATGATGCCTTCCAAGCATCTCGTCCTCTGTCGTCCCCTTCTCCTCCTGCCCCCAATCCCTCCCAGCCTCAGGGTCTTTTCCAATGAGTCAACTCTTCACATGAGGTGGCCAAAGTATTGGAGTTCCAGCCTCAGTATCAGTCCTTCCAATGAACACCCAGGACTGATCTTTAGGATGGACTGGTTGGATCTCCTTGCAGTCCAAGGGACTCTCAAGAGTCTTCTCCAACACCACAGTTCAAAAGTATCAATTCTTCAGCGCTCAGCTTTCTTCACAGTCCAACTCTGACATCCATACATGACTACTGGAAAAACCATAGCCTTGACTAGACGAACCTTAGTTGCCAAAGTAATATCTCTGCCTTTGAATATGCTATCTAGGTTGGTCATAACTTTCGTTCCAAAAGTAAGCGTCTTTTAATTTCATGGCTAGCACTGACATATATACACTACCGTGTGTAAAATAGCTAGCTAGTGGGAAGCTGCTATAGAGCACAGGGAGCTCAGCTCTGTGCTCTATGATAGAGGGATGGGATAGAGGTTGGGATAGGGGAGCTCAAGAGGGGAGGGATATATGTATAGTTATAGTGGATTCACATTGTTGTACAGCAGAAACCAATATAACACTGTAAGCAATTACTCTCCAATTGAAAAAAAAAAAAGTCCCTTTTCTAGCTCTCTAATCTCTGTTCCCTCTACTATCTCTCAAGTCTATGGTTCTCTTTCCTCTTCTCTCCTTTTCCCTCTTTCCTTTCTCCCTTCTTCTCTTTTTCTTTTTTTTTAAATTGCTGTTCCATATTTTTTAAAAGCAATGCAAGATCTCTTCCACTCATTAAATCAAAAAGAAAACTGACCATTTCTTCAATATCTAGTATGAGCCAGATGCCGTACTAAATTTCTTCATTCAAATTTCAGTCACTCACCCAGTACACACTGAACACTGTACATAAACCAGGTACTGTTCTAGGTACTTGAAATATATCAGTGAACCAAAGAGAGATTACTGTTCTCGTGAAGCTTATTTAACAGAGGGAAGCAAACAATAAAAAGCAAAGCAAATAAGATATCATGGACGAAGAGTAGATAGAGGAGGGGATGGGATTGGAGAGGCGGCAGGAGTAGAGTACTGCGCCGGGTGATCAGAAGACCTGGAGAAGATGCCATCTGAACAAAGCCCTGAAGGAGGCAGAGGGACCCCAAAGGCCCATGGCCAGTGTTCCTGGTGTGTTCAGGGCACACCAAGGACGCCAGTGCTGCCGGGACAGATGAAGCAGAAAGGAGATGAGACCAGAGCGCTTATAGGGCCAAATGTTGGAGGCCCTGGTAGGCCTTGTTGTTGTGCAGTCACTAAGTTGTGTCCACCTTTTTGTGACCCCATGGACTGCAGCACGCCAGTCTTCCCTGTCCTTCACTATCTCCCAGAGTTTGCTCAAACTCATGTCCATTGAGTACAAACCCAGCCATCTCATCCTCTGTCACCCCTTCTCCTGCCCTCAATCATTCCCAGCATCAGGGTCTTTTCCAATGAGTCAGTTCTTCACTTCAGGTGGTCAAAATATTGTAGCTTTAGCACCAGTCCTTCCAGTGAATATTCAGAGCTGATTTCCTTTAGGATTAACTGCTTTGATCTCCTTGCAGTCCAAGGGACTCTCAACAGTCTTCTTTAGGACTACAATTTGAAAGCATCAATTCTTCAGCACTCAGCCTTCTTTATGGTCCAACTCTCACATCTGTACATGACTACTGGAAATACAAGAGCTTCAACTATATGGACCTTTGCTGACAAAGTGATGTTTCTATTTTTAATACACTATCTCAGCTTGTCATAGTTTTCCTTTCAAGGAGCAAGTGTCTTCTAATTTCATGGCTGCAGTCACTGTCCACAGTGATTTTGGAGAAGAAAATAAAGCCTGTCACTGCTTCCACTTTTTCCCCTTCTATTTGCCATGAAGTGATGTGACAGTAGGCCTTATATGATGATCTTTGTTTTGTGAATGTTGAATTTTAAGCCAGCTTTTTCACTATCCTCTTTCACCCTCATCAAGAGACTCTAGTTCTTCTTTGCTTTCTGCCATTAGAATAGTATCATCTGCATATCTGAGGTTGTTGATATTTTCTCCTGGAAATCTTGATTCCAGCTTATGATTCATCCAGCCCAGAATTTCACATGATGTACTCTACAGGAGTTGGTGATGGACAGGGAGGCCTGGCGTGCTGCGATTCACGGGGTCGCAAAGAGTCGGACACAACTGAGTGACTGAACTGAACTGAACTCTACACAGAAGTTAAATAACATGGTGACAATATATAGCCTTGTTGTACTCATTTCCCAATTTTGAACCAGTTAGTTATTCCATGTCCACTTCTAACTGTTGCTTCCTGACCTGCATTCAGGTTTCTCAGGAGACAGATAAGGTGGTTTGGTATTCCCATCTCTTTAAAAATTTTCCACAGATTGTTGTGATCCATACAGTCAAAGACTTTCATGTAGTCAATGAAGCAGAAGAAGGTGTTTCTCTGGAATTCCCTTGCTTTCCCTATAATCCAGTGTGTGTTGGAAGTTTTATCTCTGGTTCCTCTGCCTTTTCTAAATTCAGCTTGTACATCTAGAAGTTCTCATTTCACATACTGCTGAAACCTAGCTTAAAGGATTTTGAGCATTACCTTGCTAGCATGCGAAATGAGCGCAATTGTATGGTAGTTTGAACATTCTTTGCATTGTTCTTCTTTGGGATTGGAATGAAAACTGATCTTTTCCAGTTCTGTGGCCACAGTAGGTCTTACTCTGATAGGAATGAGGACCCACTACAGGATTGTGAGCAGAATTAAATCTTCTGGCTGATTTTTAAAAGAGTCACTCTGGCTATTAAGGTGAGGACCACAGTAGAAGCTCCAAGGCTACCCTAGAGGCCATTATAATACTGAGGGAGAGGTCATGTTATTTAATCCCCAGAGTTTGTGTCATTTAATCCTCAGGATTAAATGGATGAGATGACGATTCTTATTATGCTTTTATACGATGACTCATATCTTTTCATGGATGAGGAAACTAAGGCCATAAAAAAGATAACTGCCAGGTCACACAACTACTAGAAAGCAGAGTTGGTTTAAACCTGGAGTCTGTCCAACATCAAAGAGTGGTATCTGGAGTCAGACCAACCTGGACTTCACTATATGAAAGCACTTCATGAATAAGGGCATATAATATAGGACATAATTATTTCCAAAGTTCATGATTTTAGATTAATCATACATTATTTTTGACTCAAAATCTTTTAAATAGATCATATTTCTTTTAAAATACGGCTTGGATGCTATAGATCTAAATTTCTAGGTTTTATTCTTGATTCACTTATTGAAGAAATAAACCCAGATTTTCAAATATTAGTTTGATATTAATTTGATTCAAATAAACTTCAGGACCTGGAGATTTATTTACTCTAGCCCTAGAAATGAGAAGCACAAGATTATGTTCCTATAGCCCTATAGAGTCTCAGATTGTGTTCTTTAAAATTCATTTCACCGCTTAAGTGCTGATTCTTCTTTGTAAAATCTGCTGACTGACAGGTACCTTCCTAAGTTCAAATCCCATCTGGCACTCTAGTAATGCTGTCTTCTGTAATATTACTGGTAAGAAAGACAGTCAGACAGAAAGGTTTACTAATGAAATGTTTCCACTTCCTCTTCAGCTTCCCTGGTGGCTCAGATGGTAAAGAATTGGCCTGCAATGTTGGATCCCTGGGTGGGGAAGGGAACAGCTACCTGCTTCAGTATGCTTGCCTGGATAATTCCATGGACAGAGGAGCCTGGCAAGTGACAGTCTATGGGTTGCAAAGAGTCGAATACAACTGAGCAACTTTCACTCACTTTCTTCAGGGACAAACTGGGTGGCTCCCGCTACTCAACATAAAATGTAAACAAATTGAAAATAGTTCATGCAAATTTGACCTCTAGTCACTTCCTCTTGAGTTCTTAAACCAGCCACATTGGCTCAGGTGTATAGGTAAATAATGTTGAGAAATTCAAATTGGGTCTGGATGTGTCTGTGTATGTATGAACAATCAATATATGGGTTGCACTGGGTCTTAGTTGCAGCATGTGGGATCTAGTTCCCTAACAAGGGATTGAACCCAAGACCGCTGCTTTGGGAGTGCAGGGTCCTAGCCACTGGACCACCAGGGAAGTCCCAAGAATTTAAATCAATCAGCCACAGACATTTTTTGCAATTACTGAGTATTCCCTCAGTACGATCTTAGGCCCTGGGCATTCAGTGTTGAGAATAAAAAAGGCCAGGACCCCTGCCCTCATTAATCCTACAATCCTGAAGGGGAAGCTAACAATAAATACTGGGTTGACTAAAAAGATCATTTGGGTTTTCTGTAAGATCTTATGGAAAACCCTGAACAAATTTTTGGCCAATCCAATATATAATTGGAAGTATTAGGGGCACCGCCATGAAGTAATAGGGAGGATAAGAGCTGCTCTTATGGATCAAACCCAGCATAATGGGAAAAGGATGTTCAGGGAAGCCTGCCTACAGAAGTGATGCTTCAGCTCCACTGAAGACAACTGAGCAAGAAGAAGCACAAAGGGGTGGAGTAGGAGAGGACTGTCAAATAAAGAAAAGAATCTGTGTAAGGGCTTGATACAGGAGTGAATCCAATGGCTTAGGGGAAAAAAGAGTGAGAAGTCTGGTGTGCTTTCTGGAAACCAGGATAGGATGGGGACTGCAGGAGGTGGAGCTGGAGACTGGCAGGGGCCAGGTCAGGTCCGGCTAAAAGTTTAGATTAACTCTAAGAGCAAAGAGAAGCCACTAGGGGGGATTTTAGCCATGGAGTGACACATCTAGCTCTCGTTACTTAAAGGTCAGTCCCGCTACTCTGTGAAGAATAAATCAGAAGAGAGAACAGGAATGGAGAGCACTTAGGAGCCTATCTAATCACCCAGAGGAGAGGCTGTGGGACATGGATGGAGCCGAGGGCAGGATGGTGGACAGAGATGACAGATTCAAATCAGTAGGGGCTGTGTAGGGGGCACAAGCAAGAAGAAGCAACAACGAGCCCTCATTTTCCAGCTGGGGGGAGGTAAGGGCCACTCACCAAGATGGGAGACACGTAGCCTCTTCACCCCAGCTGTGGGTCTATGCCAAGTATACTTCAGGGGTGAAGGAAAGTCAATGAACATCTATTTCAGCACCACTTCTCTCTACCAGCCTGAATTGTTGCTTTTGAAAGATTTTATTTCATTGACCTCTTCTTACTGAAGGTACAAGAAGAGAGTCACCCTTGCAGAAGAAGAGAGACAAATGTCTTTTGAGAAGAGCAGGGGAAAGTTCTGAAAAGAGGAGAGTTCTGAAGATAGAACTTAACCAAAGCAGGCCGAGGACTGGATGCAGTGCAGGAGGAGAACAGGGTGCAACTGTAATTTATAATCAGAAACATGTATTTGGTCTTCATCCCCTTTTTTGGCATAGAGTTCTAAAAACCCTTGTAATTTCCTGAGTGATGAGAGCAATCAAGGTGTCTTTTGTTATGTAAATAAGGTGACTTTCCTAAAGTACCTAAAAATGTGTTGCCAGCATGGCTGGCCAACCAAGTGATGAAAGGGTTGGAACTTCCAGCCCCATCTCTTGACCACTGGGGAGGGGAGAGGGGCTGGAGATTGAAATCAATCACCAATGGGCAATGAATTAAGTCAATTATAACTATATAATGAAGCCACCATAAAAACCCAAAAAGGATGGGGTTTGGAGAGCTGCCATGGTGGCGGACACATGGAGATTCGGGGGGCGTAGTGCACTTGGAGAGAGTGTGGATGTCCCTTGCCCTTTCTCCATGTCTTGCCCTATGCATCTTTTTCCATCTGACTGTTCCTGAGTTATATTCTTTAATAATAAACCAGTAATCTAGTAAGTAAAATGTTTTTCTGAGTTTTATGAGCCACTCTAGCAAAGTAATGAAACCCAAGGAGGAAGAGGTTGTGGGTATCTCTAAGCTATAGCCAGTTGGTCAGAAGTACAGGTAACAACCAGGGCTTGTAACTGACATCTGAAATTGGGGGCTGGTGGAGTGATTTAGTCGTGAGACTGAGCCCTTAGCCTATAAAACGTGAAACTATCTCCAGGTTGACAGTGTCAGATTTGAACTGAACTGACAACAGGCTAGTGTCCTGAGAATTGCTTTGTGCTGTGTGAGAAAACCCCTCAACACTCAAGCTGAAATAGGGTGTTCAGAATACCAAAAGAGATAGAAACTGGAGTAGACCTCAAGAGGAAGGCAACTGAGCCAAAGAAGGTACACAGAGAAGAACATTCTGATTACAACTTTGCTGAGATCTGACAGTGTTCTAATAGTAACATTTCCCTTTTTGCTTTCCTTCCTTGGTATGGGTGATGTACGTATTGATTACACAATAAAGATAACAGGGGAAGGAAGGAAGGACTGCTTTTCTCATTCAATTGTCTTTTTAAAGCCTTCTTCCTGGTTCCAAACACCCAAAAGGGAATATAGAATTTGCAGTTAAAGGGAAGTTGTTTCTGAGCGTGATTAAATGCTCTTCATCAACCTTTCACACAAAAGCTTGCAAATACTGAGTTATTTGATTATACAATTATATCATTCTTTTTTTAAATTATATCCTAGGTTATATAATATACTAACATGATCAAATATTTTTCAATACTGGAAAGGAATCTGAGTAATCAATTGGAACTTCTTATTCAATTCCTAAGGGGTTTCCCAAAGGGCTCAGTGGTAAAAGAATCTGCCTGTCAATGCAGGAGATGCAGGTTCGATCCCAGGGATGGGAAGATTCCCTGGAGGAGGAATTAGCAACCCACTCCAGAATTCTTGCATGGAGAGTCTCATGGACAGAGAAAGCTGCCAGACTACAGTCCATAGGGTTTCAAAGTCAGACACAACTGAAGTGACTGAGCACACACACACTCAGTTTCTAAATATATACCCTAGTGGCTCTCAAATGTGGTCCCCAGACCAGAAGCATTAATGTCTCTTGGTATTTTGTTAGACTGCAAATACATGGGTCTCACTATAAACCTACTGAATCAGAAATTCAGGAGTGGGAGGGGCCAGCAGTCAGTTTAGCAAGGTCTCAACATGATTCTGATATACACTAATGTTTGAGAACCACTGAGTTCTTCCCAACCTTTTCACATCTCATGCAAATATAGAAAGTGATGGTATCTATACTGTATCCCCATGTTAAGAAGATGGAGCTGCTAGTGACCTCAAGTCACTAGTCCCAGCCCTGTTCAGTAGCATGGCTTGAGCAGCTCACTATAACCCTCTCACAGGCCCACCGGGAAAACTCTGACTTAGAGAAACTCACATCAGTGCAAAAGGAGATACAGATGAATGATCACTGTAGCTTCATCTGTCATGATTTTTGAAAATCAGGACTCACCTGGATACCTATCAGCAAAGAAGAATGGAGAAACCATGGCATGTTTGTGCACTGGAATGCCATTAACAGTTACAATGAAATCACTGGAGCTACAGGTTTTAACACGGAGAAATCTCAAAAACATCATGTTGAGCCAAAAAAGCAGGTTGCAGAAAAATACATAGAATTTGATAATGTTTATTATCAAACATTATATATTTGATAATGTTTATTATTATTTATAATAATAAATAAGTAAGAGTTCAGAGTACATCATGAGAAACTCTGGACTGGATTCTTCCACAAGCTGGGATCAAGATTGCCGGGAGAAATATCAATAACCTCAGATATGCAGATGACACCACCCTTATGGCAGAAAGTGAAGAGGAACTAAAAAGCCTCTTGATGAAAGTGAAAGAGGAGAGTGAAAAAGTTGGCTTAAAGCTCAACATTCAGAAAACGAAGATCATGGCATCCAGTCCCATCACTTCATGGGAAAAAGATGGGGAAACAGTGGAAACAGTGTCAGACTTTATTTATTTGGGCTTCAAAATCACTGCAGATGGTGACTGCAGCCATGAAATTAAAAGATGCTTACTCCTTGGAAGAAAAGTTATGACCAACCTAGATAGCATATTCAAAAGCAGAGACATTACTTTGCCGACTAAGGTCCGTCTAGTCAAGGCTATGGTTTTTCCTGTGGTCATGTATGGATGTGAGAGTTGGACTGTGAAGAAGGCTGAACACTGAAGAATTGATGCTTTTGAACTGTGGTGTTGGAAAAGACTATTGAGAGTCCCTTGGACTGCAAGGAGATCCAACCAGTCCATTCTGAAGGAGATCAGCTCTGGGATTTCTTTGGAAGGAATGATGCTAAAGCTGAAACTCCAGTACTTGGGCCACCTCAAGCAAAGAGTTGACTCATTGGAAAAGACTCTGATGCTGGGAGGGATTGGGGGCAGGAGGAGAAGGGGAAGACAGAGGATGAGATGGCTGGATGGCATCATTGACTCAAAGAAAGTGAGTCTGAGTGAACTCCGGGAATTGGTGATGGACAGGGAGGCCTGGCGTGCTGCGATTCATGGGGTCGCAAAGAGTCGGACATGACTTAGCAACAGAACTGAACTGATTATTATTTATATTCAATGTTTGCAACATGCTGAATAACATTGGGTATTGTGTGTGGCGTGTCTGTGTGAAGTAAAATCATAAGGACATGCAGAGGGATGATCTGTGTTAGTCACTCAATTGTATCCAACTCTTTGCAATCCAGGGACTATAGCCCACCAGGTTCCTCTGTCCATTATAAACAGCCCAGAATACTGGAGTGGGTTGTCATTCCCTTCTCCAGGGGATCTTCCCAGACAGCGATTGACCCTGGGTCTCCAGCATTGCAGGCAGATTCTTTACCATCTGAGCCACCAGGGAAGCCTAGAGGGATGAGAAGCAGCATAGTCAGGGCAGGGCTTAGCTCTGGAAAAGGATGATAAAAGGAAAGCAGATCGGGGATGTATATTAATAAGGCCTCAACAATTTTAATTCTTAAAAAAAAATCTAAAGAGAATATAACAGTAAGTTAAATTTGACATGAGGGGGAATGTGTACCCTGGTGTTTTTAATATTAATTTTCATACTTTTCTGTATACATGAAATTACATTCAAAACTTGATAGCAGGACTTCCCTGGTGGTTCAGTGGTTAGAACACCATGCTTCCACTGCAGGGGGAATGGGTTCAATCTCTGGTTTGGGAATTAAGATTCTACATGACTTATGGTGTGGCAAAAATAATAATAATTATAAGGAAAAAAAATCAGTTGGAATCTGCTATGAAATTACCTCAGTTTTAAGGCCAACTCTGATAACAGATCTTTGGTACTGGGCAGATTATTTTTCTCTTTGGGCCCTCAGTTTCCTCATTTTGCAAAATAGAGAAGGTTGAATTCATCCTCTGTGATCTATTTTTGTCCTCAAAGAGAAAATCCCCAGCCCCTTGCCATTTCAGTCTCCACACATAGACTGCAGCGTCCTCAGATCTTGGTCACCGTCCAGCTGTCCGCCCCAATAGTCCCCTGTTTACAATGGCCTCACAACTGGGATGGGCAGTAATAACATATCACAGAGCGGGAAGCAGAGAAACTGTGTTTAAGATGTATTTTTAAGGCAAAAAGAATAAAAGTAAAACCAAAAAATTCTGGCACACAGACAAGCTGTGTGAGAGTTAGAAAATGACCTTGAATTTGTAAGCAACCTTTCCTTGAAGGAGAATCTTATCCCTAAGCATGGATTTTACCAAGTGGAAGATAATTTTGAATCAACATTACAGTGACAATTCGCTGCTTTATCCCTAGTCTTTTTTTTTTTTAAGGTGGTGTAATGTGTTTTTTTTTTTAATTAATTTTTATTGTAGTATCAGTTCAGTTCAGTTCATTTCAGTCGCTCAGCTGTGTCTGACTCTTTGTGACCCCATGAATCGCAGCACGCCAGGCCTCCCTGTCCATCACCAACTCTCGGAGTCCACTCAGACTCACAGTTGTTTTAAAATGTTGTGTTAGTTTCTGCTGTAAAGCAAAGTGAATTATCTATACATATATCCCTTCTTTTTTGCATTTCCTTCCCGTTTAGGTCACCATAAACACTAAGTAGAGGTCCCTGTTCTATAAAGTAGGTTCTCATCCGTTATCTGTTTTACACATAGCAGTGTATATATGTCAGTTCCAATCTCCCAATTCATCCGATGCCCTCTTTCCCCCCTGGTATCCATACATCCTTTCTACAGGTCTTATCCCTATTCTTTGGCTATCACTTCCACCTTCTTATCCTCCACTTTGATATCAAATATGACTCAACACAGCTAACTAGATAACTTTTTCCACAAAGGAAAACTTAGCTTCTCATTTTCCATGGATTCTTCTGAACTTCCTTCAAGTTATGCCTTTGAAGAGCAATTCCCTTTCTAAATAGGTTTTTTTTATTGATACTTTAAATGTGATCAACATTGTAGTAACATGGACACCATAAGACTGATGAACCATGCCTACAAAGAATGATCAATTTTAACTAATTTATTATTATAAAAGATTTCAAATACACAAAAAGTATACCCACCACCAAGATTTGTCATATCTTTTTAAGTTTTGCTATATATCCAAATCAGCAGGCCAGGTTGAAATCACATTTTCATCTTTGAGGTTTGTGACACCAAATCACATGTTTGAGGGTTTCAAGCCCCTTTTGAAGCATCTGTTCCATGTGATATGGTAGGACACATAACTAATGTTGACTAACTAGTAACATGAGGCAAAAACAAGCAAATCTGATTTTAGCTCTAGGATGTAATAGTCTCATGACATTATCTCTTGGCCTCAGTTTCCTAATCTATGATATGAAAAAGTTGGATTTAGTTACTTGTAAGGTCCCTCTAATCTCTGATACCCATAGGTTCCATGGAATGACCAAACAAATCTGGCCTTATATATACAGTCTCACTCTAAGTTTTCAAACTTTTTGGCTGAACAATGAAAAACTCAGTAACAAATCATGTAGACTACAGCTAGAGCCAATGCAGTGTATATACATATTTACTTATACAAAATGTATATATTTCGGATGGGAAAAATAAACACTGCTCAGTTATCGTGCAAAAGATTGCCCAGTCTCTATTACATGATAGCCTATAATTAAGGCTTACTGAATTAATAGGATAAATTATTAAGCTTGTATTATAACAGGGACTATGTTTAGGTACTTATGACAACTTCGCATTAATCCTTACAGCAGCTCTGAGAGGCAGATACTACCTATCTGATATAGACCACGGAACTATCAAATACCAGTCAGGATTCTAAGTCTGTTTTAGTCCATTACAGTGACAATACTAATACCCCAAAGATAGACATGTGCTTGGTAAATAAGCTTTTTAACAACTTCACCTTGTATTTCATTCTAACAACTTCTAACCTCCACTCAACATTGACCTACAACTTAATATTTCTTACTCAAGTACTTCCCTGACATCTTCTATTATTCATTGTTATGAGGATATGCCTCTCTGGTAATGAAAAACAAAACTAAAATAATAGAGCCTAGAACAAGAATTAGTCATTGGGACCCACCTAAACCCTATTTTCACGGAGACAAATACAGTTGGCTTTTCCTACCTTATGGGTGTTGACTTTGTGAATTACCTGTGGTACCTATTTTATCTTCACCAAGCTTCTTAATATATGATATTATGTATGCTAACTTCATAACTTTCTTTGACATGACTAGTAGTCTGGTCAGAAAATGTAGCCAATAATGTGCCCTGGATTACAGCAAAACATCTAGCAGAGGCCTTCATACCCAAATGAAGTAGATGGAGAAATGTGGATTGAATGTTAGGACAACTAGTAATTGGATCAACAGCTATACTCAGATTAAGAAAAGAATCTCAACCTGGAAAAGAATCATGCTGCAGGGTTCTGTCCTTGACCTTTTTCTATTCCCAAATATATTACCAGTGGCTTTGATGAACAGACAGCAAGGTCCTAAAATGTGAAAATGACAAAAAAAATGAGTGGGATAATAAATGGATTATATAAGCCAAAATAGATTTGACAGGGTGAAGCGATGAGTCAAGTCAAAACAAATTGAAATTTAACAGAGATAAGTTTAAGATCTAAAAAGTAAACTTGTTAGGTACAGGATGATTTTTAAAAATGGTTTGGCAGCTACCATAAAAGAGACACAGGAACCTTGGTTGACAGTAAATTCAATATGAAGCCACAAGATGACTACCCAAAAGCTGGGGCCACCCTTAGCAGTAAAAGAAATAAGCCATTTCTGCAATAACAGAATATAAGAAAAGTATCTCACAGAAATAAAACCATAGGCTTGCTCTTCTTGGCTCTGGTAATTTACTTCCATCTTGCATGTGGATTTTGATGTTGAATCTTAAAGATACAAAGTGGTGTTGGAACTTGAAAATGTGGACAACATGGACATTCAGTTTCTCAACAGGAAGAGTCCCATGTCAGATGAACAGACATTTTGAAAAGTAATAATAATTATTTTCAAAGATCTGTTTAGGCTGGAGGAAAGAAGGATATGATAGCTATCTTTAATACTCTGAAGGACCCAGAGAGGTCAAATGAAAATTAGGAGGTTCAAAGAAAATGGATTATAGCTTGACATAACAAGGAAATTTACATACAAGATGATGAGATTGTGAGTTTCCTCATGCTAGATAGACTGAGAAGGCTATTGGTGGGTTACTGTACAGGGGAACCCCTCAGTGAGAGTCATCTCCGTGAATCTTGGAATCCCCATGAAAATCTGAAGGAAAATGAATTAACAATCCACAAGTTGCGCGAAAAAAGAAATGACTGTTAAAGATTCACTCTTGTTATCAATAGTCTCAGCAAGATATGGTTTGAAGTTTAAATCTGCTACCCATCCACTTCCCAAATACGTATATACACATACATAAAGAAAATATGATTCTTGTCAAAATGGAATGAACAACAAAGTCTCACGAGACCAGGTTCTACTATTTGGAATTTCTAATAATTCAGAGGGGAACAGAATCAAAATTTGCCATCTCTGAGCCACCCTCTAGGGGAAAACATGTTTGCAAAGAAAACTGTTAGTATAAACAAGACTTTGGTAGGAAAGCATGGCTTACATCTAAAGTCAAGAAAACACACCATTAAAAATAGTTTATGATTTCTGTACAAATAAATCTTTCCAATTTCTTAATGATGCATTCTTCACCTCAAGTCAGGTTGGACTTATCAGTTGAAAGTACTTTATACTTGTTAGCAGCACTTATGCTGAATACTGTACAAAATTGAAAATAACAATTTTTATAATGCTAAAAAATCCAGCTTTCATGTGAACTAGACATTTCCCAAGTTTAAATTAAGCCCCATTAATTCAGTTTATTATGAGGCTTTTTTTGATGATATGTGACTTTGAGTTCTTCTTATCTTACAGATAAGCAAGAAATGAGGATAGACCCTTATTAACCAAAACAAAGTAATTATAATCTAGACAGAGATAAAAGTGAGTATTATAAACACTCTAAAACTTACAATTAAAGGATCCAACCAAAGCGAGAGAGATCACAGACAAACTGGCCATAAATTATAGAAACTGTGAGTCTGCACACAGGACCGAAAGCTGTTCAAAGCATGACTGGCAGGGCCACGTGGCAATGCTACATGTACTTGCGGAAGGCCCTGCACTTAGGGTGGCCTTGAGCTCAAAATGGCTGCACACTTGCTTGAATGCTCTGCTGTCAATGTCTTGAAAGCGGTATAATTTTTTTTATTTAAGTTGATTTACAATATTGTGTAATTTCCAGGTGTAGAACAGTGCCTCAGTTAACACCTATATTTTTTCAGATTCTTTTCCAGTAAAGGCTATTATAAGATATCAAGTATAGTTCCTGTGCTATACAGTGAAGTCTTAATAATTTTTTTAATACTGGGCCCTACAGACTATGTTGATGGTCGTGGAGATTGGTACCTCACAGCGAATACAAAAGGCTGCAAGCAAACAAAATATGCACTGGCAAGATCTAAAAATAACTCCCTTTATTAATGAGCACCAAAATCCTGTAATCAAGAAACAGCCTGTTGGTTAAAGTTATAAAGAATTACTTTGCTTGTTGAATGTGTAAACCCAAGCTAATTCACAAATTTGCTAATTGTTTTTCTCTGCTGCAGATGTGAGCGGCCAAGCAGTGGAACTTGAATATTCAAAAGTAATCAGCCACCATTTCAAACGCCATCAAGAAGTCATGTATCACTTTCAGAAGGCACGGAATTTGGGTCCATTTTTACTGGAGTTCCAGAAGGAGTGATGAAGCAAGTATGAATTTTAAGACAACAAATAAAACTTCATTTCACTACTGAAATTAGAAGTAGCAAAAGAATCCTGTAGCATTTCAGCCTTTTTCAGTACTTTGTAGATTGTGAATTGCCAAAGCTACATGAGAATGACAGAATTCTGAACTTTTGCTCAAATTACATTCTCCTTGATGTGGGTTGTAAAGCTCCTTTCACCAGTGAAAAACATACACCTTCAATCCACATTTACAGAGTTTCCAAAACGTTAAAGATCAGAAGCAAAATCTTGTGCATATCACTTATCTTCTCTACATCAAAATCTAATTCATTTCCAGACACATAAATCTATAAAGGAAATGTTCAGGGAAAAAGTCACAATGAAGTATCAAATGTGAAACCCATCTTAGTTTTAACTCACCAAAATTTTCCCTATTTGATTTCAAGTTCATAAGTAGAGTCTCTATAGCCCTAGAGAAGGTGTTTAACAGTACCCTCAATTTATATAACAACATTTGTTCCAAGAGCACAAGGAACATTCACATATAGCATATAATTTACTCATACAATATCCCTATAAAAATCAGGAAAAAAATGCATTATCCTCATTTTTTAAATGGTAGAATTGTGGCACAAAATAGATAAAAGCTTGCCTAAGATATCACACACACACATACTATTTTACAATTCATTTCTCCTTTTTAACACTTTCATAATATTAGACCCTCAGTGCAAGATTGCTATTATGAAATGTATGCCTACAAAAGCTATTAGGTACAATTTCAATTATAAATTATAATTCAATTATAAGTCACTTTATTCAGAGCTCTATAAGGTACTAAATAATTTTAACAACTATGCAAATTAAGAATAGATTATATTTTCTTAAACTTATTCTGGGATTATATTTAATTTTAGCACCAGCTCATATTCCACAACAAAAGAAAACTAATATAAGTACAACCTCTGACAGGAGCAGTTTATTAAAATTATATTTTTATTTTAAACCTGCCTTGCAAAGAACAGGGGCTACAATTCCTGGAAGGAGCCATAAACAAATAAAAAAGAGCCATAATTCATTCAAAGAAGCATTTTCTAATCTGTAATTTACAGTTTGGTTGCCTCACCACCTTGTAACCCAAGTCCTGAGTCAAATAATTGTAGGTTCGTTGCTCAATTTGAAAACCTTCCTATTCTAGCAATCAGAATCCAACAACACATTAAAAAGATCATACACCATGACCAAGTGGGCTTTATCCCAGGGATGCAAGGATTCTTCAGTATCCCCAAATCAATCAGTGTAGTTCACCACGTTAACAAATTGGAAAATAAAAGCTATATGATTATCTCAATAGATGCAGAGAAGGCCTTTGACAAAATTCAACATCCATTTATGATAAAAACTCTCCAGAAAGTAGGAATAGAAGGAACATACCTCAACATAATAAAAGCTATATATGACAAACCCATAGCAAACATTATCCTCAATGGTGAAAAATTGAAAGCATTTCCCCTAAAGTCAGGAACAAGACAAGGGTGCCCACTTTCACCACTACTATTCAACATAGTTCTGGAAGTTTTGGCCACAGCAATCAGAGCAGAAAAAGAAATAAAAGGAATCCAAATTGGAAAAGAAGAAGTAAAACTCTCACTGTTTGCAGATGACATGATCCTCTACACAGAAAACCCTAAAGACTCCACCAGAAAATTACTAGAGCTAATCAATGAATATAGTAAAGTTGCAGGATATAAAATCAACACACAGAAATCCCTTGCATTCCTATACACTAATAATGAGAAAGTAGAAAAAGAAATTAAGGAAACAATTCCATTCACCATTGCAACAAAAAGAATAAAATACTTAGGAATATATCTACCTAAAGAAACTAAAGACCTATATATAGAAAACTATAAAACACTGATGAAAGAAATCAAAGAGGACACTAATAGATGGAGAAATATACCATGTTCATGAATTGGAAGAATCAATATAGTAAAAATAGTATACTACCCAAAGCAATCTACAAATTCAATGCAATCCCTATCAAGCTACCCGCGATATTTTTCACAGAACTAGAACAAATAATTTCAAGATTTGTATGGAAATACAAAAAACCTCAAATAGCCAAAGCAATCTTGAGAAAGAAGAATGGAACTGGAGGAATCAACTTGCCTGACTTCAGGCTCTACTACAAAGCAACAGTCATCAAGACAGTATGGTACTGGCACAAAGACAGAAATATAGATCAAGGGAACAAAATAGAAAGCCCAGAGATAAATCCACACACATATGGACACCTTATCTTTGACAAAGGAGGCAAGAATATACAATGGAATAAAGACAATTTCTTTAACAAGTGGTGCTGGGAAAACTGGTCAACCACTTGTAAAAGAATGAAACTAGATCACTTTCTAACACCACACACAAAAATAAACTCAAAATGGATTAAAGATCTAAATGTAAGACCAGAAACTATAAAACTAGAGGAGAACATAGGCAAAACACTCTCCGACATAAATCACAGCAGAATCCTCTATGATCCACCTCCAAGAATACTGGAAATAAAAGCAAAAATAAACAAATGGGATCTAATTAAAATTAAAATCTTCTGCACAACAAAGGAAACTATAAGCAAGGTGAAAAGACAGCCTTCTGAATGGGAGAAAATAATAGCAAATGAAGCAACTGACAAACAACTAATCTCAAAAATATACAAGCAACTCCTGCAGCTCAATTCCAGAAAAATAAACGACCCAATCAAAAAATGGGCCAAAGAACTAAATAGACATTCCCCAAAGAAGACATACGGATGGCTAACAAACACATGAAAAGATGCTCAACATCACTCATTATTAGAGAAATGCAAATCAAAACCACAATGAGGTACCACTTCACACCAGTCAGAATGTCTGCGATCCAAAAGTCTGCAAGCAATAAATACTGGAGAGGGTGTGGAGAAAAGGGAACCCTCCTACACTGTTGGTGGGAATGCAAACTAGTACAGCCACTATGGAGAACAGTGTGGAGATTCCTTAAAAAATTGCAAATAGAACTGCCTTATGACCCAGCAATCAATCCCACTGCTGGGCAAACACACCGAAGAAACCAGAATTGAAAGAGACACATGTAACCCAATGTTCATCGCAGCACTGTTTATAATAGCCAGGACGTGGAAACAACCTAGATGTCCATCAGCAGATGAATGGATAGAAAGCTGTGGTACATATACACAATGGAGTATTACTCAGCCATTAAAAAGAATACATTTGAATCAGTTCTGATGAGATGGATGAAACTGGAGCCGATTATACAGAGTGAAGTGAGCCAGAAAGAAAAACACCAATACAGTATACTAACACATATATATGGAATTTAGAAAGATGGCAATGATGACCCTGTATGCAGGACAGCAAAAGAGACACAGATGTGTAGAGTGGACTTTTGGACTCAGAGGGAGAGGGAGAGGGTGGGATGATTTGGGAGAATGACATTGAAACATGTATACTATCATGTAAGAAACGAATCGCCAGTCTATGTCCGATGCAGGATACAGGATGCTTGGGGCTGGTGCACGGGGATGACCCAGAGAGATGTTATGGAGAGGGAGGTGGGAGAGGGGTTCATGTTTGGGAATGCATGTACACCCGTGGTGGATTCATGTCAATGTATGGCAAAACCAATACAGTATTGTAAAGTAAAATAAAGTAAAAATAAAATTTTTTTCTAAAAAAAATAAAAAATAAAATAAAAAGGTTATGTATGTGATTATCAAAAAAAAAAAGAAAAGAAAAGAAAACCTTCCTGGAGTCATGTCTTTAACTGGCCGTTGTGACGTCTTACGTCATGATGTTGCGTCACCACGTGATGACGCTGTGCCATCACACACATCATCGCATATTGACACAATGTCATGGCATAATATCATCAAATTAAATTCATCAGCCTGGCTCCAGGAAGGGTGAGAGGGATTAAAAGATTTCCTTTGCTCTTGTCAACACTCCTGGTTTGTAGGAAAGAACAGCAGCCTTCACTAATTATTTCCTGGTCTCCTAAAACTTCCTAGGTCTCAAATTAGAGGTATTTAAAAGTTACACGGAGAGTTTATGGTGATGGTTTTCACAAGATTGATTTTCATGGGTGTTCTTGCTTTGGCCCATAGCTAATAACATCCAAACCCATTTTAAAGAGAAAATTTTACTTATATTAATATCCCCTTTCTTCAGGTCATAGGATAGTTTGTGGGCTGGTGGCAAAGACAAAAACAAACAAAACACCTAATTCCTTGTTTCCTCATTTCTTGCCCTCATCATCCACATTCTTCCAATTCTTTTGCCTCTTCTCCCACTTTCTTCTCTAATGTTCTGAAATGGCAAGTGATGGGGAAAAGCAAGAGGCAGATGCAGTCAATAGTTTTGATGAGAAACATTTATGGTTGGAGGGAGTGTTGAAAGCTGTGATAGGAGACCTTTGGCCATCTCAGCCTTACTAATGAGCAGAGTCTCCATCTTAGTGTTCATTATAAACATGGGCATTTGGATGAGACATATATTATCCAGACGCTATCCAAACAATATCTGAATGTTACCTAAATTGACTTAAGTAGTTGTGGCTGTGGTTTAGTTGCTAATTCGTGTCAGACTCTTATGACTCTATGGACTGTAGGCCACCAGGCTCCTCTGTCCATGGGATTTCCCAAGCAAGAATACTGCAGTGGGTTGCCATTTCCTTCTCCTTCTTCCAACCCAAGCCTTCCAAAAAGATGTAGTTACCAGTTCATTAAACAGGACCTGCCGTACCTCTCTTTCATGGAACTCAGTTGCTATTGCCTAGCACTGTTCTAGGTACAAGAGTTCAAGTTGAGCAGAAGAAGCAATGTCACCTCAAGGAGCTCACAGAGCAGTAAGGGGGACGGGTGAGCAACAGATTTCAAGACAGTCTCCTAAGAGTTCTAATGATGATAAGACAAAGCGTTCTGGACACTCAGAAAGGGAAAAGAATAACTGGAGTTGCCAAGAGGATCCCACAGGGAAGGGAACATGCTTTTGAATCTTGATGATTTGGGAGAATGGCATTGAAACATATATAATATCATATAAGAAACGAATCACCAGTCTAGGTTTGATACAGGATACAGGATGCTTGGGGCTGGTGCACTGGGATGACCCAGAGGGATGGTACGGGGAGGGAGGAGGGAGGAGGTTCAGGATTGGGAACACGTGTACACCCGTGGCGGATTCATGTTGATGTATGGCAAAACCAATACAATATTGTAAAGTAATTAGCCTCCAATTTAAATAAATTTAAATTAAAAAAAGAAAAATGAGTAGGCAGAGGAGAGAAAAATTCCAGACTCCAATTTTTTTTTAATGAGCATACGTGAGACCCCAAATTATTAGGCCAATTAATGCGTTTGTAGATATTTTCCCGACATGATCCATTCATGTAATTGCTATTTTGAGGGGGCTCTGACTCATACACTAACATCACCATAATCCTTCATCATAATTACAAGCAGCTTCTAGATGACTCTGAAATATAATATATGAACTTAGTAGGCTTATTGTTGAGGAGAGTTGTTTTCCAAGAGGCTAAATATGTTATGCTGTCTCTATAAAGAAATAAAAATTGGAAATCAAAGTCACTTATGTTTTCTTGAAAGCATTTGGCCACAAAGATCTCAGTAACCTCTTTTTCTAGTAGGTACATAAAGATGGATTAGAAAAATCCCTACTGATGATTCACCTTTTTATTAATTCAATAGACATTGAAGAATATTCATTTTTTCAATACTATGGGAGAAACAACTCAGCCCAGTCAATGGTAAGTGGTTATATATTCTGACATTCGGTCCCATGTGAAAGTCACTGTTAGGTATTTTCTACTGCTACCATAAGCCTCAAGAGGTTTTTAAAAACTAGACATGACAAGAGAAAAAAATCTCTAGGGGATTTCAGCCCCAAAAGAGTTGACTTCATCTCTCTGAGAATTACATGATGTTGAGAGGCAAGTTTTCAACAAGTTTCTAAAATGCTATTTCTAAGCTAGATGTACACATATGTTCTTGGAAGTCAGCAATTATTTAACTAAATGAAATCTTTAATTTTTAATTTAATTTTTAAATCTTTTTTAATCTACGCCAAATACATATATACTTACATACATGTATATCATTATTCTATCTATTTTAATAAAATAGTATAACAAAAAGCAGAGACCTAGGACATAGGCTCCAGAAAACATTCAATAAATAGTAACTGATGAGAGACAAAAGAAAATTTCTAAATACCAGTTCTTTCTTACATATAGAACATACAAAATTTTATCATGAATAGAATACTAAAGAAACAAAACCAGTAAGAAATTTAACTGAAATAAGTGATACATTTTAAGAAATAAAATATAGGGGATTATGAGGGAAAAGATCTGCAGAAGACAGGAACTCAAATGTATACAAAGGTAGGCTATGAAGTTAATGAACTTCTTAAGGCTTGTTTCCCTGAGAATTTTAAGTATATCTTTTTTAAAAATTCCAACTCCAGGAGAAAAGCATCAGAAATTCTTTGTTTCTACAGATTTATTCAGATGGATATTGATGTACCTTTCATCCAGATAGAATTTATTTTATGTAACAGATACATATGGAAAACAATTTTTACTTGATTTGTACCTTTCAGAGCAAAGAATTTCTGCAGTAAGATAATAACCCACAACTTGCCTATCTGACAGGTTCAATACTCCCTTTCTCAAATGGGGATTCATTTGTGCAAATATGTCTCTGTTTCATATAGTGATGCAGTGGGCCTGGGAGTAAGGGCTTAGAAGTGTTCACATGAGCCTGTTTCCTCCATATTCTATACCTACATGGAGATGTATATTTTACCCCTGTATCGGAGACCTGTACTCATCCTTCCTAGCCCTGAATCAACTTCTTTTCAGATTCCCATGAGCTGGAGAAGAACAACTCACAGGAAGATTTTTAAATTTTATTTACCTACGTGAATAATTTTCTTTAAATTATTGAACTCAGGGAAAGGGAAAGGTAAAAGCACCCCCATTTATTAAGGACCTGCTAACTACTAGAAATTGTGTTTGGAGCATTACATATGGTACTTAATTCAATCATATTCTTAATGATCTTAAAGAAGAACATGAGTCTCAACCAGTACAAACTACAAAATTCAGCTGTTTGATTTAATCTACTGGCGTGACATTTTTTTAACAATAGATGTATTATTTATGTAACAAATCCCTACTCTCCTCTTGTCTCTGCTAATGCTTATGGGCAGTTCTGCTCTGTGCCCCAGACCTAACTCTACCATCTGGGTTGTTGGATGCCATTTCTCTACTACTCTTACCGATGACATGCACTTTATCAATGCTATCCTGGCTCCCACCTGGTCACTCCCAGAGATCCAGGACTTCAGATGCCAGCCGGACCAGCATGGAAATGGACTCCCGCTCATCCAGACAGAACAGGGAGTGACTGTGGGTCTCAGACTATAACCAACTAGAAAAAGAGATGCAAGTTGAAGTTTGGGGTTGGTTAGCCTCTATTTTTGAAACACCTTCTTGGCTCCCTGTTTCTGGACTTTCTCACAGTCCCTGCAGGGGAAAGGCCAATTCCTAGGAAGTCAGATCATCAGAGCTACAAGCAATAGGCAGGTGCCTGAACTGCCTAAGCCCAGGTGTACAGGGGCAGAGTCCCAGCCAACCTAGTAAAACATCACTCAACCAGAAAAGAAGCTCCACCAACAAAGGAGTTGGGCTTGAAGCAGCACACAACACAGCGGTAGTGCTATTTGCACAAGAAGTCACAGCATAACAAAAGAGGTGTTGTGGAAAGACTCAGGAGGAACTGGAGGAAGCCAGTTGTTGGAGTCGATAGATACTTGCAAGCGTGAACTGCGGGATTAGGCTGGTAACAGGGAATCCGGGGTCCTACCAGAGACATTCTCAGCAGGACAGAAGTCAGGATTTACAGACATATTGGTTACAGGAAATACTGGAGGGTACTGGAAGACAAATACAACTTTAAAAAGTTTTAGCAAGAGACTACTGACAGAAATGGGAATGTCAGGTGGCTGTGGCGATGGAGATGGTGGATAAGGAAATTGGCTTCAATGTAGATGTGAACAGCTTAAGATGACAACAGGGTAGGCAAGTAGAATTCCCATGTTCACTGTCACTATCATGGTTCCAGAGCCTCAGAGAAGTCGGAGATAGAGATCTATTTCCTGAGAAGGGGCTTCCCTGGTGGCTCAGCAGGAGATGTGGCAGGAGCTGTGGGTTCCATCTCTGGATCAGAAACATGACCTGGAGGAGGAAATGGCAACCCACTCCAGTATTCTTGCCTGGAGAATCCCATGGACAGTGGGCCATGGGGTCACAAAAAAATTGGACATGACTTAGAGACCAAACATCAAACAAAACATCAACATTCCCAAGAAGAAGCTTGACACAAACCTTTTCAACAGCTATTAAAATTCCTAACTGAAATTCACCAAACCCCATTCATTCATTCATGTCACAACAACAAAAAATTAACATGTCTTTCTTTAAGAAAAAAAAATAGTTTTCTCTCTTTTGGCTCAAAAAGCTAACCTTCAGAATATGGTTGAAATCATTCACCACTCTGAAACTTACTGAAAAAGCTTTGATTTGTTGGGGAAAAAAAAAAAAAAAACCTTCAAAAAGGAATAATTCCTTTAACATTCCAGACTGTGACTTCATGACTTTTTTTTCCACAGAGATTCTATTAATTGATTTTTCTTGATATTTAATAGTAGCAAAGTCATCACACTGAAGAAACCTTATGTCATTTATCAGCTTCCTCTCCAGAGCCCTGAGAATACCTGAAGATTATTTCAATCAAACTGATCATTCACTGAACACATAATCATGAATAATTTAGTAGAGCAATAGATCTATTACTTAATATAGTGCTAACCTTTTATAATGCTTCTACACAGGGAGAGGACTAATATCTGTGTCACAGAATAACTTATATCAGGCCTTAGCTTTTGGAGGTAACATTGTGACTCATGGAATACCTAAACACATGCAATTATAAACCACATTATGGGAAAATAGTTAACCTTTGTGTAGCATTTAAGAGTTTACAAAGTACATTCTCAGACATTATCTCATCTGATGCTCAAAACAACCCTGGGAGAGAGGTGTTATTAACCCAACCTATTTTATAGGTGAAGACGACATGGAACAGAGAGGGGAAGTGATTTGCCTAAAGGTATCTAGCTATTAAGTAGTGGCACTGAGATTCTCAGGCTTCCTAGGTGGCACCAGTGGTAAAGAATCTGCCTGCCAATGCAAGAGACATGAGAGACGATGGATTCAATCCCTGGGTCAGGAAGATTCCCTAGAGGAGGTCATGGCCATCTACTCCAGTATTTCTTGCCTGGAGAGTCCCATGGACAGAGGAGCCTGGCGGGCTACAGTCCATAGGATTGCAAAAAGTCAGACACAACTGAAGCGACTTAGCACACACATACTGAGATTCTCCCCCAAAAACCTCTGTTCTGTCCTCAGCACCCACAGTTCTCTAGCAGCATGATCAATACTGATACCAACGGCTTTTAAAAACAGGCTCTGTGTTCCACAAGCACCCAGCCATGCCTGGTTCAGCTCTCTTCCCCATCTTTCTTGGCCGCCTCCCACTGGTGGCAGAGGGTTTTCATGGGAGCCCCTGCTAGAGAAACTTCATAAGCTCCCATTTCTAGAGAGAAAATGCTTCTTGTCTAAGGAATCAAATCACTTGCAAGCATTTTTTGCAATGCATACCCATCCTCTATAAGCCAAGGAAGCTGCACATCTGGTAATAACAGGTGCTGTATTTATTCTGAATAAATGATTCCTGCCATGTGATGGTTCATGTAAACAGCAAACAGATTTCTACCCAATCAAGAATTACTCTTTATTTCAAATTCTTAAAGGAGACTCGCCTCACTGTAAGCTAATTTTGTGAGAGTTCATTTTGCCCATTCAATACTTAGCTTGATTGGAGAAACTATCTGAAATATTCTTTTTAGTTCTCTCTCCCTCCTCCTCCTTCTCTTTCTCACCAAGACTGCCTATGGTGGATAAAAGCAATGCTTCAGTTCTATAATCTGCTCCCGAGAGTACCTCATTATGCTTCAATGTCTCCCCTTTGTTTTAAAGTTTATTATCCTGCATTAGATGCAAGCAATTAGAAGTGTCATTAGAGAAAACTGACATTTCTTTTACGGCAATAGTAAACTCCATCCAATTTAGAACAATATGTCAGGTCCCTTCTTAACCATCTCCATAGTAAATCATTTTGTTATAATAATCTTTATTTTCATCTCAATCCATATTATTAAATTTTTTAACCCACAAAAAACAACACTCTAAGGATCATGTAAAATATGCTTTTAGACAAAGCTCAGGTAAAAAGTGACTTGTGATTTAGGGAGAACAAAGGGAGATATGATTTATAATTGTACATAGTTAGCTAACTGTACACGTCCAATCCCTTTAGACCCATGAAAGCAAACAACAGAGCAGTGTGCTTTCTCACTAAATAAAACATTTAACCTAATATGCTCAAACATGAGGTTTCCCCACCTCTTCCATCCCCTCGTATTAGTCAAGGACAACTTCCCAAAATACCTCGTATTAACAGTACTGTTTAATGGATTGAAATTTTAATCACTTAAAATTCCTGCTCAAAAGATGTGGATGGCTTGATAATCCAAATCACATTCTTTCCGGGAATTTGCAGCCAGCCCAAGTTCAGTTTATCAATGCACTCAGCAATAATTAAAGAGTATTGAAGCAATTTAATTTGAGGCTTCAAACTTAACAAGAAACAAGAAACGTGCCAGGCTTAATGCTACAAGGATTCTGGACACATTGTCCATACGTGGGCTTCTAGGGTGACTGATCATACTGAAATACCTAGGACTGCAAGATTCCCCAGGATATGGGACTTTGGGCCATAAAACCGAGACAGCCCTGGACAAAGCATGTTGATTTCCCGAGATTCAGGTGGAGGGAAAACCTCCAAGTGGAAGTAAAGCATCTATGTAAGAGAACTCGCTCCTGCAAACAGGGCAAAAGCTGAATCTCTGGATCCAGAAGACAAGTTTGGAGCTGGGCTAGAGGCCTTGGTGCCATACTTAGTTTAATCCACGAGTACGAAAGCTTTAGGGCTTCCCTGGTGGCTCAGTGGTAAAGAACTTGCCTGCAATGCAGGAGATACAGGAGATGTGGGTTCAGTCCCTGGGTCGGGAAGATCCCCTGGAGGAGGGCATGGCAACCCACTCCAGTATTCTTGCCTGGAGAACCCCAGGCAAGTGGACAGAGGAGGCTGGTGGGCTACACTTCATAGGGTCCCAAAGACTCAGACATGACTGAAGAAACTCGGCACATAGGCACATGAAAACTTTTACTTCCCTCCACTGAGAATAGGATCTACCTCAAAAAGGCAGGCTGAGTTTGCAGTCGGGGTACAGACAGCCACACAACAGAGCCTGGAGCAACAGGGGGTGAAGACATCCAGGAGTCTAGGCTCCACACCTAGCTCCCCTTGGGACTCCTCTGTTAGCCCGATCAGCCAGCTGTTCTTATCAGCCTTCATTTAAACCCATTGCACTACCTTACACTTGAACATGTGTGGGTAGAGTCAGTCTCCCACGTCAACACTGACATAGGGAGATCAGAACCACACGAGAGTAACAGGGCGTCCCTGCTTTTGTGAGGGAAACCTCTCTACCTGTCACTAACATCCCGAAAATGTAGCACTTCGTTGGAGTTTCTATTGTACTGAAGTGCTTTTCACTGGAAGGCAACTGGAGTTCTTCTCCACTCTCTCCACAGGCAGCCAGAGTTCCCTGCTGCATCTATTATAACCAGGATTAAGAAACCTCCCTCTTGTGCTTAGATAATCCTGTTTTCTGCAAAAACAGGAACCTAACAATGTGACTTGGGGGCTGAGTGGTGGTTGCATAGTCGGGGGAGCAGATGAGAGAACCCCCAGGGGAAATGTCAATGTTCGACTCCTCCCACCAAAAGTTTCCTCTCTTGTTAACAAGGGAAGCCCAGTGATACTCAAAACACTGATTTATTTTCACTAAAGGAGCTGACCCATTTTGCTGTACAGTAGAAACTAACACAATATTGTAATGCAATTATACTCTAGTAAAAAAAAATTTTTTTTTAATTAAAAAACTTCAAGGAATTAGATCTGATAGACAGAGTGCCTGAAGAACTATGGACAGAGGTTTGTAACATTGTACAGGTGGTGGTGATCAAAATCATCCCCAAGAAAAAGAAATGCAAAAAGGCAAAATGGTTGTTTGAGGAGGCCTTACAAATAGCTGAGAAAAGAAGAGATGCTAAAGGCAAAGGACAAAAGGAAAGATATACCCATCTGAATGCAGAGTTCTAGAGACTAGCGAGGAGAAATAAGAAAGCCTTCTTTTTTTTTTCCTTTGTTGATAATTTACTTTTCTTTTCTTTTCTTTCAAATATACATTTATTTATTTTAATTGGAGGCTAATTACTTTACAATATTGTATTGGTTCTGCCATACATCAACATGAATCCACCACGGGTGTACACGTGTTCCCCATCCTGAACCCCTCTCCCACCTCCCTCCCCATATTAAGTGAACAATGCAAAGAAATAGAGGAAGACAATAGAATAGGAAAGACTAGAGATCTCTTCAAAAAAATTAGAGACACCAAGGAAACATCTCATGCAAAGATGGGCACAATAAGGGAGATAGTATTTCTTCACAAATGAGCAACAATATGCTGTTATGACTGGGGCACTCACTACTCTACTTATGAATATAGGACCTCAACTTGTTTCTCATAATCATCATGAAACAAACTTTCCCCATCTGAAATGGCCAGCATAGCTCACAATCAGCAGGGCTTTGTGAGAATTACCTAAGAAACAAATGTAGACTTCTACCTCTGACGCTGGTAGATATTCATCAAATGTTAGTAATTTTCCTTTCTTTTTTCCCTGCCAATATCCAGTATGCAAATGAACAAATAGGTCACTCAAATTTGGAATAAAAATGTTCATTATCACCATTTATTATCAATCTCAGTAGCAGCATGATGGGAAGTAATTCAGTTCATTTTTCTTTGTCTTTTACATTTATCTTAACCTTCAAAATCTAAATGTCTTTTAAAAATACCATTTATCAGAATAAATGGATATCTGGAAGAGACAACCTGATAATTGTACTTGAAAAGTTCTAAAATGCACTTGTAGAACCAATTCATCTCCTCACTTACATGTGTGTCTTTCTATAAGTCAGCTTGTTTCTATGCAAGGATCATTCGACACAACAATCTCCATTCTGAACATCTCACTGAATGTGATTATCCTCTAAGTAAAAACCATGATTTTCAGGTAGAAGGAAGAATACTACACTTAAAAACCTCTGAAGCTGATTCTTACTTATATCCCCAATCCAAGTATCAAGTGAACAATGACAGAGTTCACCACCATTTTTGAACAATCAGCAAAATGACAGAAAGCAGGAGTCCTTTCTGTAGTAATATGTAAAAGTCAACACAGTCAATAATTCTTCTCATACCCAGTCCATGTAAAGACAGTCCTAGTCCCTGGAAACCAGGATGCATCACTGGAGCTTGTTAAAAAAGGAACTTGCACAGGGATTATTTTCTTTAATTTTGATGCTTATGATTGCTGAAAATTAAGAACAATTACCATGTGCCAGGGACTGACCCAAGCACAGTAGATAGATAGATAGATAGATAGATAGATAGATAGATAGATAGATAGGTAGATAGATAGATAGATGATGTATAAATTGAACACAAATAATTCTGGGCTGTTGGGACTATGAGTATCCCCATGTCACAGATGAAGAAACTAAAACTTGTAAAATAGCCCAAGGTCCCAGAGTTGGTAACATCAGAGATAAAGCTTGAACCTGTGTCTATCCATCTCCAAAGCCTATACTCTTAAGCCATTAAACTGTATAAAGAAAGGAATTTTCTTCTCCTTCTTGGTAACATTATAATCCTAACCAAGGAAGGTGTTGGACAATGTAATTTCACCTAATACTTCTAATGGCTTTCAATGATGTATCATAATAGGTATCTTGGTTTTACCTCCCATACTGTCTGCATACCAGGATCTATCTGTAGGCTGTTTTCTATGAGTTTTAGGTTCTATAGATCATGCTTACTATCCTATAGAAAATACCATTACTGCCAAAGAAGGCTTTTCTCCAAGCTAACTTCTTAGACTTGACAAGTAGTTTAAGCCAACAGGCTTTCATGTTCTCTTCATCATAGCTGGGGAAAAAAAATTTTTAAAGCTCTGAGTTTTACTTACTTCAAAAACTGATTCTCAAAGGATTTGAAAAAATGGTCTCGTTTTCAACTCAATTTTCAAAGGTTTTTAATGGTTGATCTGATATCCTAGAGTATTCAGCAGTATCCCTTAATGAGCTTAAAACTGGACTTTTTCTTACAGACTCGGTTTTCAGATAATGATTTAAGACCACCTCATCCTGTCTCCTTTGTGCATTGATGTCATTAGGCTTGGTCAAAGTCAAGCATGAGGTGAACAGATATTAATTTAAGACCATTTAAAGCTACAGTCTCTGTATCACCCACAACAAGCCTCCTTTATTAGCCCTTGATGGGGCCTTCATTAGTTGAAACAGATCAAAAGCTAGGTGGAGACAACTCAGTCTGGCAACTCAGCTTTCTTTCCTAGTCCTCTTCATATTTGTAGAGGTCAGTTCAGAGATAATGAGCAACACTGTAACTCAAAAGAGAATGATGTCTCTGAATGTAATTCAAATTAGTAGTTTAAAAATATGGCGATGGTTGAGATTCATGTTTGACTTTTCCTACACCATTTTTGTTCCCCCTTTGGGCAGAAATAAATCACACTGACCTTCTCTCTGTTCAAGATATTTCAAATTGACTATCAGACACCACAATGGAAACTAAGCGTGGTAACAACAGAAATATCTGTCTTTCTGTTCAGGATTTTCCCTCTGTGTCCCCACATGCCCAGCAGTGCCATGAGTGAAGTGCCACAGAGACTGCTGATAAATATCTCCTGAGTTGATGAATTTCTCTCCACTCCCTTTGATGGTTCAGTTCTTAAGATGTCCTAAGGGCTGCCACTCTGCCCACTGAGATGCAGAGAGGCTTATGCTCTGTTTCCAGGGCTTTAGCCTGGCTTCCCGCATCCTGTCTACAGCCTCCCTTTCTCTCCACCCACACTCACCTGCTCGATGGATACCTGGTCCCCTCAAACATCACTCGGCATGATCTACATCTACCTAAGCAACCCGCTGGGCTTTGACGAGCATCTTCTTTTCTTCATTGTCATCACACTTGATTTGAACATCTCCAAAGCCTATCCCTGCTATGAACAGGGAAATGTTTTTATTGACATTTTACCAAGCTACTTCCTTCACACCTGCATAGCTCTTGTCTGCTCATCTCTTCCAACAAGATGCTTTGAGGGTGCTAAAGTATTTGCAAAAAGTTTCCCACTATCTATAGAATAAAGTACAGCTCCTGAGCCCGGTTCTCCAAGGTCTCCCAGCATTTGTGGATTTTTTTTCCCCACTGACTTCAGATTATATTGATTTCCTTTACTTGGAAACTTTTTAGCATTTATATTTATAGCATTCTTTTTTTAAGATTTTTTTTTAAACGTGGCACCATTCTTAAAGTCTTTATTGAATTTGTTACAACATTGCTTTAATATTGTTACAATATTGCTTTATGTTTTGGGTCTTTGGCCCCCAGGCATGTGAGATCCTGGCTCCCTGACTTCCGGGAGCCACCATGGGAGATCCCACCCATGACAAAATCATGTGGAAGAGAACTGTTAAGCAAGGCTTCAGAACTCAAGGGGCTCCCTAGGCTTTCTCGAGCATCTACCCCAAAACCAGAATCTGTCTGTTTTACTGTTTCATGACTTTCACCAACTCCTCTGACATTAACAGGGGGCTAACCCTGACCACTTTTCTCTGGAGGAAATCAACTTAGGGCTATAGCTAATAAGTCTCCTGGACATGAGAAGAATATTTCAAATCAAACCCCCTCTGTTAGCATTCTAGCTTGCTTGGCAGGTATATCCAGACCCTTATAGCTATGCATGTGATTATTTACAGCCTCCCAACTGTGAGAGGCACGGAAAGCCTAAAACATAGAGTCTTTGAAAGAGTTAAAAGTTATTAGAGTAGTGCTAGTGCTGATGTAGGATTTCATTATTGGGCCAATGCTTGTTGCTAAGTTCCCATATCTCTTATCCACTGTGCACCTGGGAATGCATTAGTTAACATAGTGAGAATGCTAGAAAAACAAGTGTAGCCTTGAATTTAACCATATCAAACTTTTGAGCTAATTGGTTCTTTCTTGTAACTCATTGCATCTTTGCTCTGTGAAAAATGTAACTCTGTTTGGCATTTTCTGAGGCTGACATAGATTAGAAATATAAAGAAAAAAACACTTTGAGGGAAAACAAGTTTTTTGGTTGAGCAGCCTTTATCAAAATAGGGTCATAAAATGTTCACAGGCCTTCAAGGCCAGAAGATACTGTATACAACATCTTTTGTGGAAAAGGTATGCAGAAAAATCATGGTTTCGATAAAGGCAATACTGCTGGAATGTTGGGCTGACTCTGTATGACCTTGCATCTTTCATTTCCTCTATGTACAAAAAAGGTATATAAGTACCGTTTAAAATAAAGCTATGGATCTCGCTCATCAAAGCAGCTTGATCTCCTCGTGTCAATCATTTTCCTCCTCTTACTCTCTCTTTCAGGCTAGTTCCCATCTGGAGTACAGAGATCCGCCGTGTCTACTTATTTGCCTGGGTTTCTAAGACCTGAACGGGAAGGTGCCCTGCGCCTTCGCTCCGCTGGGAGACTGGGAGGGCACCTGTGGCCTCACGTAGACAGTGCAAGTCTCTTGTCTTGAGACTTTATTGATTTTCTGTATAAACCAAGGAACTCCAGCCTCTTTTCTTCTCTCTTCTAGTTTCTTATCTACAACATTCTTATCTATCTCTATCTCTCTCAATCAATCGCCGACGCCGTTTCTCCTTCGGGTTTCCCTGGATCCTGCGGGGGCTGGACCCCGGCGCCTGACCAGGAATCAAACCTGCAGCCCCTGCATTGGGAGGTGAGGTCTTAACCACTGGATTGTCAAGGAAATCCCTGTAGCATTCATTCTTGAACTGAATTATTATGTTTCCTTGCACTGTTTCATGGGCTTCCCAGGTGGCACTAGTGGTAAAGAACCCTCCTGCCAATCCAGGAGACATAAGAGATGGGAGTTCAATCCCTGGGTCGGGAAGATCTCCTGGAGGAGGGCATAGCAACCTACTCCAGTATTCTTGCCTGGAGAATCCCATGGACAGAGAAGCCTCGTAGGCTACAGTCCACAGGGCTGCAAAGAGTCAGACACGACTGAAGCAACTTAACACACATGCACACACTGTTTCATAAGCATTTTGTGTGGTTTTTGCCTCTCCTGTCTACTAAATGGGCTTCCCTTGTAGCTCAGTTGGTAAAGAATCTACCTTCAATGCAGGAGACCTGGGTTTGATTCCTGGATTGTGAAGATCCCCTAGAGAAGGAAATGGCAACCCACTCCAGCATCCTTGCCTGGAGAATCCCATGGACAGAGGAGCCTGGCAGACTACAGTCCATAGGGTCACACGAGTCAGACATGAATTAGCGACTAAACCACCAAACCACCACCATGTACTAAATGCTGACTCCTCTTATATCTCTTGTGTAGCTTCTGGCTCAGTACTACATGTGTCATAGACACCCAATGAATGATTATTAATTCAGTAAGATTGAATGGATGAATGAATAAAAAATACAGCTACCCTGAAACATAAAGAAACACAAAGAATGTTTCACAGAGAGGGAAAAAGTACAATTGAAAGTAGAAAGCTCTAGGTGCTTTTCCAGCCCACATGTTAAACCTAAACATTATTTTTAGGCAGGTCTTAAAGAAGGGTGAGTAAGGTCAGATGCTGTTCTAGCTTCTTTCTTTTATTTTGGCAGGGGACCAAAGGAGGTGAAGCTAGCCCACCGATTGCTTGCAAATAAGCCACCCTTTCTTTTTTTCTTTCTCCTTCTTGCTTCAAAAGGTAGTATTGTATAGAGATAGCTCTGAGAGGAGGGGAGGGAAGGTGAAGGGGGAATAAGGAGAGAATAGTCAATCATTCATCACTGCCATAGCTAGAGGAAGACAGCCCTCCTCTGCCCAGGAGGGAGGAACAAACATCACTGCCTTCTAGGCCACTGAGAAGACCTTTATGGAGGATAACACTTCTAGGGACTGCAGGGACCTGTTAGGAGAGAGATCACTTAACAATCAAAGAGGGTCGGCCACACAAAAGGCCTTCAGGGTAGAAGTCTGCCTCTGGGTCAATCTGACCACATGAACAGGAAGAACAGAGTAATGGATCATGACTCCACGGGAGCCAGATGACTTAGCTCAGAGAAAGATGGTCTGTGTTCCATCCATGAAGCCCTGAGGGTGGCTATTGAGGATGTTTTATGATGGGAATAGGTTTGAGCAGATCAATACTTTCAAAGCACTTCCGAGGTGACTGTTAGCTTAGAAGTTTCCACTTACTCTTTCAGGAGTGGCGAAAGTATAGACCAAGGGGACTTTTTTTGTCTGATTGCATAGGCTGGTTGGCTTGGTTTTCCAGAAGTCTGGTCCACTAAAGACTGGTTTCAGCAGAAGCAGCATGAAAGCGTTCTGAGTTGAAGCTTCATAAGCCACGCAGGCTCTTAGCACTCACTGGGAAGAAACAACCCACCAGATCAGGGACCCAGTGAAAGACCTAACCCAGACTCTTGAGCACCAAGTCTCCCTCACACATTTTTATGCACATGGTAAGACTATGTTCCTATAACTATAGACAGAAAATCCTGTTGAGTATGAGTCACAAGCTCTTCAATAATTTGAAGTTTCTGTAATGAATTTTCATCCTTGACAAGTCTTCTGCAGATAGGACTGTAAAATTCATAAAACCTTTAGGTAAGCAAAGGAGTATGCTTTAATTTAACTTGTGCTTCCAGGACTATAGAAGTTTTAGTAATGCTGGAATGTTTCACGTACAAATTGCTGAAATGTGTTTGGTTTAATAAGACTTGGAAATGGAAGTAGTTGCTACTGATAAGCCCAGATGGCAATACAATAGTATGCTGAATTCATCTGATGTTCCAAATAATATTGGGCCTTTTTTTTTTTTTTTTTTTTGATAGCAGAAGGTAGAACTCAAAGAGTTTGCTGATTAATGATGATCCAGAGTACAGGCGCCATTAGTGGGGTAAGGAAAGGCTTTGGGGACTTCAATATAAAACTCAGCCTTTTTGCCATTTATGAAAATTTAATTCCACGTTGTCCATTTTTTACATTTCCAATTCTCATTCACGCATCACATCTGAGCATGAAATTGTGCAATATAGGCAAAGGGCAAGGACAGAAGAGGGTCACAGATGTGTGTGTGGAAAGGGAATGAGGCAGAAAGCTGCTCCGCTCTGGGGACACAGCTTCTGAGATGTCCCCACTTGCCCTATTCTAGGTGATGATCCTCAGCTTTGTACATCCAGCAACTTTGTTAAACACCTGGGAGCTGGCTCACACTAACCAGTACTCACGCATTTCACTATCATTTGCCATGAAAAGATGGTTTTGAGATATGCCTCTTGAGATAACATAAAGCATCTTTCTCCATTATACAAATCACCTTGCCTATAGGGCTGAAAGATTCCATCCAGTCTGCTCACCCTCTCTCCTAAGAGTGCTGAATAGACGCTAACTGCCTCCTATGTGTTCTCCTCCTTCTGAAACATTACATTAATTCCATCTCCTGTTGGCACCTTCTTCTCTTCAGCATTAGTACCTTCCATCCTGCCATAGTTTTGAATCCACTGATACAGGTAAGCTCTGTCTAAAGCTCTACCCTGATCCCTGGATTGGAAATTCCAGAATTCTGGGTACTCTTCGGGTTCTCATTAGTGTCCCATTTACAAACACTCTCCATCGTGGGGTGTTCCAACAGAAGGCCAGCCTTCCCCTTTGTGTATTCTTGAAATTCATTGTACTCTCAGCATAACCTGCATATTTCCTATCCCAAGAGAGGCACACTTAATGTGAAGGGCCCCTACTCAATTTTTCTGGAGGCTTTTTTTATTTTTCCAATATCACTGGGACAGGAAACACTGCCCAGAATCAAGTTGCTGTTAAGGACCTAAGTGGAACAGGTGGGAAATGGGATGCTGGCCATCAGTCTCTTACATTCTCACCAGGTAAGGTTTAAGCTTAAGCTGGTTGCCCAGCTACAGACGAGGTAGCTCATGGACCACACTGCACAAAATGTGGCTGTACCAGTAGTTTAATCAAATGAAATGAATGGATAAGTAAATGGATTAAAATAAAATTGATGGAAGTATAGTAATATATTTACTGGATAAATGCATTTGTATATTGTTTTCATTGGAAAGGGATGGGGGCAGGGGTATGATAACAACAGAGAAACCAGAAATAAATAGGGCTACTTGTCTCATCGTCCATGAGATAAATCTGCCTTCTTGGTTTGGGGATGGAATAAGGTAGAAAGGAGTAGCAGTGACCTACAGAGTCTACCAAGAACTTGTTAAACCCAGTTATGAACATAGGCCTCTCCTGTTTCTGAGGCACTTGCCAAGGGAACTCTTCCCATTACTGGCGGAAGTAGGGACAGGCATGCAAACAACCAAGAGTTGGGCCATCATTATGATCCTGAAGAAGGGAGGCCAAATAAATAAATAACCCTCACACCTATACCTTTAAGCTCCCACTGGAGTTCAAATTGAAAAGGCCAGCATAGCTCCTAATTCATCTTTATACAATCCCAAAACACCTAGCAGAAAGCCTTCCACAGGGAAAATGCTTAAGATATTTATTGAATAGAATTACATGGTGGCAAATACCACATTTTAAAGGTGTTAAAAGACTGTTTGATATGCTTAGTCTAGTCAAAAACATTGTATTTAAGAGACAGAAGTTTGGAAAAGGTGGTTGGTAGCAAGCCAGTTTGGCTAACAGTTCTGAGTGTCTAACAGCTGCGTTAAAAGCAGAAATTGGTAAACAACTTCCCAGAGTGTGGTAAAAGATTCATTAAGGCAGCTCTGAGTCTCAAAGAGGAATGGAAAAGCTGAAAGAAACCAAATATAAAGGCAGCAGGTAAAGTCACTCAGTCATGTCCAACTCTCTGCAACCCCATGGACTATAGCCTGCCAGGCTCCTCTGTCCATAGGATTTTCCAAGCAAGAATACTGGAGCGGGTTGCCATTTCCTTCTCCAGGGGATCTTCCCGACCCAGGGATTGAACCCAGGTCTTTCACACTGGAGGCAGACTCTTTACTGTCTGAGCCAACAGGGAAGCCCAAAAATAAAGCCAACTTGACTTTTCAGAGATGAACTTCATTTTTTTTTAGAGTAGTTTTAGGCTCACAGCAAAACTGAGCAGAAACTATGGACATTTTGCATAGACCCTGCCCCACCCCCCATGCATAGCCTCACCAATTATTAGCATCTCCCATTAAGGGTGCATCGGTGACACTTAATGACCTACACTGACACATCATCACCTGAAGTCCATAGTTTATACTAGAGCACACACTTGGTGTTGTACATTCTAACACATTTACAATGATAGGCACTTACCATTAAGATATCATACAGGTAACTCTACTCTATATTCTATAATAACCTATCTGGGAAAGAATGGATATATGTACATGTATCAGAGAAGGCGATGGCACCCCACTCCAGTCCTCTTGCCTGGAAAACCCCATGGATGGAGGAGCCTGGTAGGCTGCAGTCCATGGAGTTGTGAAGAGTCGGACACGACTGAACGACTTCACTTTAACTTTTCACTCTCATGCATTGGAGAAGGAAATGGCAACCCACTCCAGTGTTCTTGCCTGGAGAATCCCAGGGACAGGGGAGCCCGGTGGGCTGCCATCTATGGGGTTGCACAGAGTCGGACACGACTGAAGCGACTCAGCAGCAGCAGCAGCAGCATGTACATGTATGACTAAATTAGTTTTCTGTACACCTGAAACTAACATAATATTGTAAATCAACTATACTCCAATATAAAACGAAAGTTAAAATAAACTTTTTTTTTTAAAAAGATACCATAAAGATGTGACTTTCCTGGTGGTCCAGTAGCCAAGACAGCATGCTTCCAATGCAGGGGGCCTGGGTTTAATCCCTGGTCAGGGAACTAGATCCCTCATGCCACAATGAAAGAGTTCACATGCCACAGCTGCAAAAGATCCTGCATGCCAAAAGGAAGATCACAGATTCTGCATGCTGCAACTAAGACCTGGCATAGCCAAATAAATTCAAAAGTTAAAAAAAAGAGAGAGAGAGAGAAAAAAGGATATCATACAAAGCAGTTTCACTGCCCTAAAAATCCTCTGTGCTCTGTGCAAAAACAGACTTTTAATGCTTTGACATGCAACAGGAATAGAAATCCTCTACTTCTGTTCCACATTCCTTCTGAAAGCACAGCAAACAGTCAAGGAATCGAGAGGAGAAAGCCAGTTTTGAGTCATGATCTATTCATCAGCAGTGAATAGGTAGTAAAGGGGGTGTGGTTTCAAGCCCAGAGAATGGAGACTGTCCACAAGGAGATGCAGTAGAAGCAGCTTTAGGAAGCTTCCAGAACACCCAGCCTGCTACAGTCTTCTCTTCTGTCCCTCCTTTTTCCTCCTGTGACAACACTCTGACTTTAAAGCCCTTTAAGAAGTCTCTGAAGAGCAAGATCCATCAGGGCTGTCCCATGGGAGCCTCAGGGTGTCATGCGGTCCTTTGCTCCAGGTTTGGCCATCATGTCAATCCCAAATCTGGCGTTTGGCATTAGTTGAGCTGGTTTGACTCAGACTATAAACAGACGTCCTGTCCAAGTGAAGAACAGGAGTCACACCAGTTAGACTTCAGGTTGTTCATGGATTCATAGGATACTAGAACAGGAAGGGTCGATGGCTGGGCAACTAGTCCAACAAGGTCCTTAAAGAGGAAGAAACTAAAGTCCAAAGTGGAGAAATGATTCCTGAGGGTCACACGGAGAATTAGAGGGTGAACCTAAACACAGAAGCCCCGTCTCCTGTCTTCTTGTCAAGTGCTCCGACCACTAAGCACACACTGGAGGCACCCATTGTTCTCCCTTTAGACAGCCTTGTTAGTCTGCATTGCTCTTGGTCCATACTAGTTTCCCAGAGCAGATCTTCAGTGGCACATCTGTATATGCATGCATAAGTGTGTGTCTCTGCTGAGCAGGGCACCTGCAGAGGTCTGGGAGTGCACATGTGCTCACTCTGGCCTTCTTATGTTCTTCTGGCCAAACTCCAAAGCTTTTCATAATTAATAGTCTGTTAACTGGTGGATCCTCTCATATAAGCCGGATCTCAACCAGAGGTCTCCTCCCCCTTTGAGATCTAAACTGTATTAGCCTAATCCTCTGCTTTATTCTCTGTGTACCTTCATGGACAGACCCCAAAGCAGAACCCTGCTCTGACTTCCTGAGCAAGTTCTAGCCTTGTGGTTACCTACGATCCTAACCTCCTTTCTCATGAATAATTCTAGCTGCAGACTAGCTACTGGGACAAATGTGATATTCCTGTTCTATACTGTATGTGGAAGTTAAATCTATTTCAAAAACTCCCGCCAAAGATAAAACCACCCACCGTATGTACAAGAAGCTTTGGGTGAGGCTGTTTACTTTGAAACAAGACAAATCACTTCAAATTGGCCAACAGACATGCCTGTTTTTTAAAAGTGTCTTCCTTCCCTGGTGGCTCAGCTGGTAAAGAATCCACCTGCCAATGTAGGAAACTCAAGAAACTCGGGTTCAGTCCTTGGGTCAGAAAGATCCCCTGCAGGAGGAAAGGGCAACCAACTCTAGTATTCTTGCCTGGAAAATTCCATGGAGATAAACCTGGAGGGTTACAGTCCTTGTGGTGGCAAAGGGTCGGACACGGCTGAGTAAACATGCGCAATATATACAAGTTCAGGCCTCCTCCAGTGAGCTTCTCGGTAAGCCCTTGGTAACCTAACTTTTTAACCCTCTCCCCGACTCCTCTTTCCTCTTCTTTCCCCTTCTCTTGTTCTCCCTTCCTTCTCTTTTTAGGACTGCTTGGGATTCTATATTCTTCTCAATCTACTATCTAGAGCAACAATTCTCACCTTCAATGATTCCCCCAGCCCCCCCCAACCAGAGAACATTCAACACTGTCTGGAGACATTTCTGATTGTCATGAGTTGGGGGTGCTACAGGCATCTAGTAGGTAGAGACCAAGGATTTTGCTAAAAGTCCCACAATGCACAGGACAGGCTTCCCTAACAAACAGTGGTCCAGCCCCAAATGTCATGGGGTTGAGAAACTCTCATCTGGCAAAACGTGGTTGTTGCAAGGGCTATTCTCAAATGCAATGCTAGGCTTATCCAAATTCCTTCCACCCACCTTAGAAAGTGGCTGTCATTTAAAATAGCATCTTCTTACTTCTGTTGCACTAACAAGAGGCAGATGAAACATCACCTGCTCTCATAGCCTTCCCTGATCCTCTTCCCAATCTACCATCTGTGTCTTCATGGCACTTCTGCGCAGCACCATCCTATCAGTCATCAGTTCTGTAAGATTCCAGCTTACATAGATCAATCCCTTTTAGCACCCCTCTCACAGACCCTGGCATACAAAAGGCATTTAATAATGCTTGTGGAATTGAATCCAGTGTTCAATGAGCAGCTTCCCATCTCAGGACCAAGCCTGACAGAATGGTGGAGACTATTGGCAGCAGAGGGTAATCATAACTCCTATTAGATGGAGAAGGCACGTGTGCCCCAGCAATGACTATGTGGTGATGCAAAGCATGGCCTTAGTTGGAAAGGCCACACACTGGTCCTCTTAGTGAAAAGATCCAAGATGACTGAGCACAGCTCTCAGAGGCACCATTGTCAACAGAGGATCTCAACAAGATGAAATGCTCGCCATTCCAATTTTCAGTGATGGCATCACAGCCTGCAATTTGCATTGCAATCAACACTATTTTAAAGAAAGAGGTGTAACAGCCTATCTAAATATTGTGAAAGCACTCATAAATGCCCATTTTTCCTGACTGAGTAATGATAAGTGGTACAATTATTTTAGAATTAGCAGTAATTTTCGAAGGCTTTGTGAGCAGTTCACAAACTAATGGAGTTTCGAACGGTAACTCCTAGATAAACGATTGGTGAGTGAAAAAGAAACAAAAAATTATGCCCCTATAAGAAAGAGCACATATAAAAGAAATAGGAAATTTCATTATCACATTTCTAATCAACCATTTTGATCTCATCTTCCAAATATTGTTGTATTAAGCCATCTAACTGTGACATACATAAGCAAAACAAATATCACGCAACATCAGTTATTTTTTTTTAAAAAAGTCAGTGGCAAACTTTTGATTCTTTCTAAGAATAAGATGCTGTACCACTTTGTTTATTTAAAGATAAAATAAAAGCAAACAGAAAACTATCTGCCTGTGGAGAGGCAGAACAATCAGTGGCAGAAACCATCTGGATTTTGTGTGGCTTCATCCCTGCTGAATGGCTCTTTGCTGCTTATCCAAATACTGATCACCCTTTTTCTTGCCTCAGTTTCAGACCACTCCCATGGAGCAGAACCCTGCTTATCTGTAGACCCAACAGCCATTTCCCCCTCTTCCTTGTCAGTTGAAGTGGCACAGGCCACCTGCCTCACAGCACTTGGCCCCTCCCATGCCCCACTGGTAGATCTTGGTTTAGTTAATCTAATCCAGCATTTCTTAACCTTCTTTCTTTCACTGACCCCTCATGAAATCTCTGTAGACATTTTTTTTACTCAAATACTCCACAAACTCCTCCCATGATATTTTCATACCACAGATATACTGTGCATCTGTTTATATAGCCCAATGAAGGACAATGAGCCATCATCACATGTACGTCTCTTTGTCCCTGTGGAAGGCAGAATAATGGCCCCCCAGGCCTTTCCAAAGAATGCTCAAACTACCGCACAATTGCACTCATCTCACATGCTAGTAAAGCAATGCTCAAAATTCTCCAAGCCAGGCTTCAGCAATACATGAACCATGAACTTCCTGATGTTGAAGCTGGTTTTAGAAAAGGCAGAGGAACTAGAGATCAAATTGCCAACATCCGCTGGATCATAGAAAAAGCAAGAGAGTTCCAGAAATACATCTATTTCTGCTTTATTGACTATGCCAAAGCCTTTGACTGTGTGGATCACAATAAACTGTGGAAAATTCTGAAAGAGATGGGAATACCAGACCATCTGACCTGCCTCTTAAGAAATCTGTATGCAGGTCAGGAAGCAACAGTTAGAACTGGACATGGAACAACAGAAATTAAAAAACGCTTACTCCTTGGAAGGAAAGTTATGACCAACCTAGAAAGCATATTCAAAAGCAGAGACATTACTTTGCCAACTAAGGTCCATCTAGTCAAGGCTATGGTTTTTCCAGTAGTCATGTATGGCTGTGAGAGTTGGACTGTGAAGAAAGCTGAGCACCGAAGACTTGATGCTTTTGAACTGTGGTGTTGGAGAAGACTCTTGAGAGTCCCTTGAACTGCAAGGAGATCCAACCAGTCCATCCTAAAGGAGATCAGTCCTGGGTGTTCATTGGAAGGACTGATGCTAAAGCTGAAACGTGAATACTTTGGCCACCTCATGCAAAGAGTTGACTCATTGGAAAAGACTTTGATGCTGGGAGGGATTGGGGGCAGGAGGAGAAGGGGACGACAGAGGATGAAATGGCTGAATGGCATCTCTGACTCGATGGACGTGAGTTTGAGTGAACTCAAGGAGATGGTGATGGACAGGGAGGCCTGACGTGCTGAATCATGGGGTCGCAAAGAGTTGGACATGACTGAGCGACTGAACTGAAATGATCTGAGGCCTTTCCACAAAGGTCCATATAGTCAAAGCTATGGTTTTTTTCCAGTAGTCATGTATGGATATGAGAGTTGGACCATAAAGAAGGCTGAGCACCAAAGAATTGATGCTGTCAAACTGTGGTGCTAGAGGAGACTCTTAAGAGTGCCTTGGACTGAAAGGAGATCAAACCAGTCAATCCTAAAGGAAATCAATCCTAAATATTTTTTGGAAGGACTGACACTGAAGCTCTAATACTTTGGCCACATGATGTGAAGAGTCTACTCAATTAAAAAAAAAGACCCTGATGCTGGGAAAATTGAAGACCAAATGATAAGGGGGAGGCTGAGGATGAGATGGTTAGACACCATCACCAACTCAATGTACATGAATTTGAGCAAACTCTAGGAGATAGTGGAGAACAGAGGAGGCTGGCATGCTGCAGACCATAAGATCGCAGAGTTGGACATGACTTAGCAACTGAACACAACAGGCCTTTTCACATTCTAATCTCTGGATTTTCTAAATACTTTTGGTTACACAGCAAAGAGAAAATAACGTTTCAGGTGTAATTGAGGTTGCTATTCTGCTGAATTTGAGATGAAGAGATCATCCTGAATTATCCTGGTACATCCAATGTAATCACAGAGTTTCTTAAATGGGGCAAAGGAGGCAGAAGATAAGAAAGAGAGGGAGCATTATGGAAAGATTCAAGTGATCATTGCTGGCTTTGAAGATGGAGCCAAGGAGTGCAGACAGCCTCCAGAAGAGGAAAAAGGCAAGGACCGTCTCCTGAGGAACACAATTCTGGCAATACCCCAATTATGACCCAGAGAGACATATTTTGGGTTTCTGACATCCAAATTCATAAGATAATAATTTTGTGCTGCTTTGAAACTCCTAAGTTTGTCGGGGTTTTTTTAAACATAATTTCTAGTTATTTATTTTATTTTCTTATTAGAATATACTTGCTTTACAATGTTGTATTAGTTTCTGCTGTATAGCAGTGTAAATCAGCTATATGTATCCATACATCCTCTTTCTCTTGGGCCTCCCTCCCAACGCCCCCACCCACCCCAGGTCATCGCAGAGTGCCAAGCTGAGTGCCCTGTGTTATATAGCTAGTTTCCCACTAGCTAGTGTTTCACACATGGGAGCACATTTATGTCAACGCTACTCTATTTGCCCCACCCTCCCCTTTCCCCACTGTGTCTACATGCCCCTTCTCTTTATCTCTCTTCCTGCCTTGCAAACAGGTCCATCTGTACCATTTTTCTAGATTCCACACAGATGCATTAATATAGGATACTTGTTTTTCTCTTTCTGACTTGTTTCACTCTGTATGACGGACTTTAGGTCCATCCACATCTCTACAAATGACCCAATCTAATTCCTGCCTTTTAGATGAGTAATATTCCATTGTATATACTGTGGCACTTTCTATCAGGAACATGAGAAACAGCCCCTCCCTCACCCCAAGCCAATCTCTGTTCCTACGGTGGCAACTCTGCCACCACTGAGCATGCACAGTCTAACTCTATCATTGTATTTCTGCTTTCCCACTGATTAGGAAGAAGCTTACGACAGAATGCTGGCCAAAATATCATGCATAGCAGCCGGGGGGAGACGGGGGATAAGGTGGTTCTGGAGGTTTCTGAGAAAGGGTTTTGCTCAAAAAAAAAAGTAATAAATGAAGATATTCTTAAAGAGAAAAATGCCTTTGTTTCCCTATCACTGTTGCCATCTCCATGTGATACTTGAACCTCCTACAATGAGACAATGAGGGCAGGAGGATGATGAGAAACTCACCTGCTAAGAACAGCAGAGCAGAAATGCAGAAAGAAGCAAAACCCTCGTTGCCTTAGTCAGGCACTGACATAGCCAACCATGGAATTGACATGCCTCCAACCTTCTCGTTATAAAGGAAGAAAAATGCACTTATTATTTCAGCCAGTTTTGGATCAGGTCCAAGGCTTGCTAGCAAAAGCAGCCTTTCTTCCCTTTACCAGAAATAAGCTCATTCTGTAAGCAAAACACCCACCACTAGGTATCCCCTCATTAGCTGAGATTTAATGTGGTGAATAGAAATATTTGAAGTAAAAGATCATTTCAGTCACAGAGATGATAAGAATGAGATGCTAATTAGAGATATTGAACAGACAGTTTAAAAAAAAAAAAACTAAAATAACACAGAAGGTCCTTTCTAAGCTAGCCTTTGCCCATAGTCACAGTCTATTCCCTCTTACTCACTCCATCACCCCAGCCCCTACATAGCGCTCCATGTCACCTGTAACCCAGTCACCCTAAAGAACTTGTCATTGCAAACACGTGCCTCTCCATCCCTGTGTGATTGCACAAAATGGTCACTAGAGCTGTTTTTCCTGGCTAATGCCTTCTCATTCTTCACAGTGCAACTCATAAAGCCAAGCCTGACATCATCCCTACCCAGAGAGTGTCAAGCGTTAGTGACCTTACTTTACCTCTGTTCCCACAGCATCTTAGGCACATCTTCACCTGTACTTCTCCAATTGTTCGGACTGTTGTGATTGTGTGAGTCAACACCTGTCTCTCCCCTCCATTAACCTGGACTCTGAAGGCAAAAACTGTGATCTTCACATGTAACCCCTGCACCTAGCTCTGTACCTGGCCCAAAACAGGAGGGAGGAGAGGGGAGGAGAAAGAGAGAGAAAGGGAGGATGAATATAAATAAGAAAGCTTGAATCTTGAGCACGGATGAGACACCAGGGCGAAGATTTCATTTGGGGAGTCATCAACACACAGATGATGGTTGAAAGTGAAAGCTTCAGTGAGAGTGCCAAGAACAGCGCCTTCAGAAACATTACCACTGGGGTAGGAGGAGGTAAAGGTGCCAAGAGGAAAAGAGAAACATAGCTCAAGGAGCTCTGCCTACTGTTACAGAAGACAGTTTCCAGAAGAAGAAGATATCAGTCACAGTGAAAGATGAAGAGTCAAGGAGGAAGAGCTGGTGAAGGCCTTGGACCTGGCCTCTGAGGGATAGCCTCCAAGACAGCAATTTCATAAGAATGAGTAGAAAAGAGGTTAAACGACAGGAGACTCAGGGAGAATAAACAAAGAATTGGTGTGTCCACACTGACCACACCCACAAGTGCAAATGGTGTGTCCACACTGACCACACCCACATGTGCAATTGGTGTGTCCACACTGACCACACCTACATGTGCAAATGACAGGACCAGAAAAGAAAGAGAACAAAATATACGACTCTGTCTCCTTTTGTTTCTTATTCGTATAGGCTGATAAGCCTGAAAACATCTCTTTTTTAAAAAAAAAATTTTATCTATTTATTTTTGGCTGTGCTGGGTCTTCGTTGCTGCATGAGTTCTCTAGTTGGAGCGATCAGGGGCTACTCTTCACGGCAGCAGCTTCCCTTGTTGAGGAGCACGGGCTGTAGGGGATTCAGGAGTTGCAGTGCGTGGGCGCCATACTTGTGGCGCATGGGGTTAGTCGCTCCACACAGCATGTGGGATCTTCCTGGACCAGGGATCAAACCTGCGTCTTCTGAACCGGCAGGCGGATTCTTTACCACTGAGCCCCCTGGGAAGCCCCTGAAGACATTTCTGGTTTTCAAAATGTTAATGCCTTTACATATTTTGGTCCATTTAGGAATAAGCCCTTTAAGGATTGTACCCAACCAGCTACCAGATGACCGTCAAGCACTTCGCTATACAAAGAAGGGTATAAAATACAGTTCTCTATGCAAGTGGCTAACTTGGCAGCCTGGAGATGGGTCACAAGGTGTGGTTTCAGTGAAGGGGTGTGCTTTGCTCCAAGAGAAAGGGCATAAGACAAGAGCTAGGGCACCTGAGTCCTGGTACTAGATTTTCCACTAACTCATTCTACGACCTTTACTAAGTCATTCATCTCCCTGGGCCTCAGTTTCTCCCTTTCTAACCTGCTGTGTGTCTCTGATTCCACTTATTGGTATTGGGAAGTAATTCAGCCATTCAATGAATATTTACCTTTGAGTTCAATGAGCAAAGCATTAAGCTAAGAGGCTAATTCTTCTAATGGAAAACTCTGATCCCTATTATCACATAAATCCCTCCTGGGAAAAGTAACAATCTGAGCTGTTATTAGTCATTAACACTAATGTGTAAATGTTTCCTTGGTTATAATAATGGAAAGCATTTCTTAAGAGCTTACTGCCTGCTAGACCCTAAGATTAAAACTTTACATGGATTTTCTCTTTTAATCATCACAAGAACAATAGAAGTGAAGACTATTGTTATTCTCAGTTTACAAATGAAGCAAGTTGGCCTCTAAGTCACTAATGTTGTCATACAGTGAGATCACCAGGCAATGGCCAGAAAAGGATTCAGAGCCATGTAGCATGGCCCCAAAGCCTGTTGTATAGTCCAGGTTCAAAGAAACAGAATCAGTAGGAGGTATAAACACATAGAGATTTATTTTAAGAAACTGGTTCATGCAATAATGGAAGCTGGCAAACTCAAAATCTGCAGAGTGGATCAGTAGGCGGGAGATCCATGAAAAAGCTCCCCATGGTGCAGTTCAAGTCTGAAGACTGCCTGCTGCAGAATTCCCCTTTGCTTTGGAAAGTTAATCTTTTGTTCAATCCAGGCCTTCAACTGATTGGGTGAGGCCCACCCACATTAGGGTGAGCAATCTGCTTTACTTGAAGTCCACTGATTAAAATGTCAATTACTTAAAAAACTCACAGAACCATCCACAATAATGTATGACTATCTATTTTGGCACCACAGCCCAGCCAAGGTGACATAAAATTGACCATCATATCTGTGCACTTAACACAATGGAGTACTCAAGAATAATTTTTTTTTTAAATTATTAGTTCACTGCAAAACATTCCCTTTCATTTTTCTCATTTTGGTTAACCACAGAATTCTCTACCTAGGTGTCCAAACCAGGAGGTTGGGAGTTATCCCTGACTCTTCCTTCTTCCTCATTCTGTATATCTAATTGCTTGCAAAGACCTATTGATTCTACTTCCTAACAGGGCTCCTATTTATCACCTTCCCTCCATCCTCACTACCACAGCTTTATTTAAGACCTTGTCGCTTGTTGCCTGGACTATTGCAATAACCTACTAACTCATCTTGCTGCCTACAGATGAATTGAGTCTCTCCATCCATTTTTCAACCTACTGTCAGAGGGATCTTCCTAAAACACAAATCTGGTCATGCTGCTACCCTATTTTAAATCCCTCAATAGCCCCATCTCCTTAGTCTGGTGAAAAGGTCCTTTACAATCCTGTCCTCATTTATTTCCCAGTCTCATCTCCTGTCACCCCTTCAGTAAACCACCCCCCACTCACTGCAGTCCCCCTTTACTAAAAATAGCTGCACTCTCTCATTAACAAAGCCATAGCTTCTCTTGGTTTTAAACTTTTGCAAGTGCTATTTCCTTCTGCCTCAAATGCCAGCTCCCTTTCTCCTCAAATCAGATCAAAATGATTATTTTGTCAAAGTGTTTCCTGAGATCTGGGCAAAATAATTTCATCCCTCCTCTCCCAGAGTGTCAATAGAGAATTTGCCAGCCACTGTAAGTAACTTCCTCTCTAGAATGTAAATTCCTGGGAGACAGGGCTGTGTTCTGTTAATTTTGGTAATAAAAACACCTAACAGCCCAGTACCTGTATATATGAGACCAGGTCCTTCATACATGTATTTAGCATGAATATGACCTTCTAGAGGTCACACTTGTGGTTGTTCCCTTAGTGAAAAAAAGTGCCTATCATTTCAGAATATAATGCAGGCCCTAGACATCACCAAAGGTACCAAGATATAGCAAGCAGTTCCATTTTCCCTAGGAAAGAGTATAAGATTTTGTTGTTGTTGTTGTTGTTCAAGAGTTTAAAAAAAAAAAAGTTTCCTGGCCTCTAAGGAGAAGTGGTAACCAAGGAAGAAATGATGGCTAGAACAATGAAGAAGGACAGAGGCAGACTGAGCTGCACTTCAAGATACTTGCAAACAAAAGGGTCTTCTGACACAAAAAAGATTAGGGGATGGATTCTTCTAATGAGATAGGCTGAACTGTCATCTTGCTGTCTCCAGACGCTGTGCACATGAGTACCTGAACGGTGAGAGCAGTCTGGGGAACTTTGGGTGTACACTAGTCTGTGTTTGTTATAATAAATAAGACATGGAACCACAAGCCACCTTCATTACAGAGGAGACAAGCTTTACAGAACTCAGGGAGCACAGACCATTGACAATCTGGGGGACACACGTACATGCAGGCTCGGCTGCTTCAGTCATGTCCGACTCTTTGCGACCCTATGGACTGTAGCCCACCAGGCTCCTCGTCCATGGGATTCCCCATGCAAGAATTCTGGAGCAGGTTGCCGTGCCCTCCTCCAGGGATCTTTCTGACCCAGGGATCAAACCCCTGTCTCCTGTGATTCCTGCACTGCAGGCAGATTCTTTACCACTGAGCCACCAGGGAAGCCCCTGGGGGACATGAGGTTATAATAAACCTTATATCTTGTAAGTCATTAAAACAAAGCCTTGCCATAATCATGTTGTATCTACACAAAGGGGGGAAAAAGGTAATTGTTGAGGGAGACAGTGATTCCAAGTCCCAATTACCTTGACTAAGTCTGAGGATATTAAGAACTGTTTCTGTTCCTTTACTCACTTACCTACCCATCCTGGCCCCTGTTTAGGAATCGTTGCTACTGAAGGCTAGTGAAGGAGACACCACAGTTCCAATGACAGTGATTCAGACCACTGAATGTTTCAGGATAAGAACAGAGTAAGGCAAATCTCCATCACCAGGAACATGGAAAAGGTATGGGATGAAATAATTCATACCAAGAATGTCAGGAACTCAGAAACATAAAGCCCATCAATACAGCAGGGATGAAGTGAGGGGAAAATATAGGCATATATGCCACTGGAAGCAAATGAATTTTTATTTTTATAATTGAGAATTTCAAAGCAATCTTTTTTTGGTTTTGTATTCTTTAATTTATTTATTTTAACTGGAGGTTAATTACTTTACAATATTGTATTGGTTTTGCCATACATTAACATGAATCCACCACAGGTATACACGTGTTCCCCATCCTGAACCCTCCTCCCTCCTCCCTCCCCATACCATCCCTCTGGGTCATCTCAGTGCACCAGCCCCAGGCATCCAGTATCATGCATCGAACCATCTTTTTAACATTATTTGTCTTTCTTTTAAAAAACATTATTGAAGTCTAGTTGATTTACAATGTTGCATTAGTTTCAGTTGTACAGCAAGATGAATCAGTTTACATATACATAGACCCACTTTTTTTAAGATTCTTTTCCCATATAGGACACTACAGAGTACAGAGTAGAGTTCCTTGTGCTATACAGTAGGGTCTTATTACGTATCTATTTTATATATAGCAGTGTGTTTATGTCAATCCCAATCTCCCAATTTATCCCTCCCCTCCTCACCCTCTGGTAACCATGTTTGTTTTCTACATCTATGACTCTATTTCTGTTTGGTATTTAATAAATAAGTTCATCTGCACCCTTTTCCTAGATTCCATGTATAAGCAATACCATATGATATTAGGAAGCAACCTAAATGCCCGTCAACAAAGGAATGGAAAAAGAAAGTGTAGTCCATATATACCATGGAATACTACTCAGCCACAGAAAAGAAAAAAAACAGTGCCATCTGCAGACACATGGATGGCCTTGGAGACTGCCATATTGAGTGAAGTAATAAAGACACAAGATTAATAATTACAGCTTTTCCTTAATAAACACACAAGATTGTGTTCATTAATGAAAAGTTTTAGTTCTAGGAAACATTGTTTGAAATGCTTACATCTGTCTCCCCCACCTCCATCTACATGCGTCTCCTCTTCCTCAGAACCTCACCCAGTGCTTCACCTCTGTAAGCCCTCCCCCAGTGCTCCTGGTAGGAACCCATCACCTCACCCTCTGCACTCACACAGCTCCTGATCTGTACTTCTGTGGAGCAATGACTTTCTCTCAACTTGCCTCTATGCACCTGAAGGGTAACTGTCCCATCACATCCATCTGTCCCTGCCCAGTGCCTATCCCAGTGCCTGGCCCACGGCCAATGTGCCGTACATCCAGCCCAGTTTGACCTAGGGACAGCTCCTGTCGGGGCATAAATAAAAGAAGCCAGAGTTCTGCTCCCGTTCCACCTTCATTAATCAAGTCCCACCTCCAGCTTTTCATCTACAAACAAGCGGGAAAAAAGCTGAACTTACAAGTTCACACTGCTGAGATCAAGACCCAAAGCATATGTCAGCCCACATGGAGGGCCCAATGCCAGAAGCCAGGAGGAAAACCAAAGTTCCTCCAAGGAAAAACAAAACCAAAAAAAAAAAGTGGGGAAATAGAGGAGAAAATATCCTCTATCAAGGACGGGTACTGTAGCCAGCCAACTCCAGGAACACCTGTGCCGACACTTTGGTAACTATCGCAAGATATTAAAGCAGAGCCAGGCGGCTGGGGTGGGGGTGTGGGGACAGGGGCAGCAGAGAAGCGGCCAGCAAAGCCCCCCACCCCCTCGCCACAGCAGGGATCCAGCCCAAAGCAGCTCCAAGCTGTGGGAGGGGAAAATTTTCCATTTCGTGGACATTCAGCTGTACGCCACTGGGCTGGCCATTTTAATAACTAAAAATGAGACTGTTCATATATTTAGAAGTCACTGAAGGACTAAGAGTCTGAAGCCAAGATATCCTCTAGAGGAGGATATAGAAGGAGCTAGACCATCATACGTCAAGAACCAATAGGAAGAAAAAATAAAGATGTTGCTTAAAGAATGTGCTTAAAATAAAGGAGCTGCATTTTAAAAATAAAGAAGTGACACCATGGAGGCTCTTCAATATGCCAGTTACATTTGCACTTTTTACGTCAATTCTCAATAACAGGGCTTTCTCAAGTGCCTTTCTCCCTTGAAGACACACAGAACACACAGGCTTCCAGGCTTCCTCACAGGCCTGCAGAGAATCCTATTTGGGTGGTTTTTTTTTGTTTTTTTTTAATGCAGAAATTTAAAAATTTAAAAATTCATTGATTTAAGAAACCATAAAAAGAACTGAAATATCTTCTTGAAAATAAAGAGTTCAGCCATGTTTTAAAACAGCCAAACAAAATATTCTAGTTCTTTCCTTACAATCTGGACTCCTCTGACTGCCGTCCAGTCAGCTAGTGGTCAGAGCTGGCCCATGGTTGAAAAGGCGGCTCTTTGGCCATATGTGAACTGTGCTATTTTCACAGGCTGGACTCCACTGGTGCTGAGGGATGGTGGGCAGAGTGCGCATCTGGCCAGAGAGACCTGCTGCGGAGGCGGACATGGTTACCATCAATGAGCCTGAAGCCCTCCGCTTCATTCCTCCGGTCGCCAACACGCTCAGCTGAGAGACACAGGACAGAAGGCAGAGCTTTTTCAAAGCAGAGAACACTTAACAGAAGTCTTTCCTTGTCCTTGAAACTGCTTTGCTTGTTATCATTTAGACGGAGGCCAAAACTATTTTTGACAAATATTATGATTCATGGCTACATTTAAATCTTATTTTTCAGGGAAATTTTAGCTACAATTTAACATATGTTGATAGAACTCTATCCTGCCCCAGGCACTGGTGAATAAGACCAGGCTGCTGCTACCCTGAGAAGGTCATGGTCTAGATGGGAGGCGGAGAGGTCGACAGACGGACAGCACACGTTATGCACAGCGCTTCTCCTGTCTGGCAGCCTTTTCTCCTTGCTCTAGAAGGGCACCTCAATTTAGCCTTGAGGAATGATGCTTCCCTGTGGCTTTGACCATGTGTTTCAACTGGGGCTCTCCCTACCTTCCTCTCTCCAGCTCCAGACGGACATGGGACCTACGCCTGGTCACTGTGAAAAGTGTCTTCCTTAGGCCATAGTGGTTGCTTGAGTGATGGACTGAAACCCAATAGGGCGGGGGTCTCTGCTGGAACCAATGGGAAAGAAGCAGACCCTTCCCACTACAGTTGCCAGAGTAGGTTGACAGTATTCCCCCAGAAGAAATAACTGTCTGGAACTCAGAATGTTACCTAGTTTGGAATAAGGGTCTTTGCAGATTTAACAAAGGGAAGGAACTCAAAATGAGATCAACCTGGATGAGAGTGGACCCTAAGCCCAATGACAAGTGTCCTTAGACGGAAAAAGAAAAGACTCAAACACAGAGAGAGAGAAAGGTGGTGTGACCACAGACACAGGGATCCAAGTTAGGCAGCCACCAACTGAGGAATGCCAGGAACTGCTGGCAGTCACCAAAAGCCATGAGAGTAGCATGGGACAGACCATCCCTCAGAATCTTCAGAAGGAGCAAACACTGCTAATACCTGGATTTCAGATCTGGCCCCAGAGCAGTGGGAGAGAAAATACATTTCTGCTGTTCTAAGTCACACAGTGTGGTGATTTGCTAAGGCAGCTCTAGGAAAGGAATACAGCTGCTAAGCTGGCAGTCCACAAGCACACAGCTGCTGGTGACCCTCCTCCTGCCATGTGGAAGAAACCTGAGGATAAAGCCAGCTTGCAAGAAAGCAGACGCCAGAGCTGGAACAGGACGCATTCCTGTCAGTTCACTTTAAAATGTGGAGCTAAACCGACCTGAGGTCAGAGTTACTCTGAGACTGTGAACCACCCCCAATTTTCTTGTTGGCTTGAGTCTTGACTGAAACCATGAAATAAATGTTTTAGTAAAAATGTTAATAAACATAAATATCAACAAAAGAGAGTTGGGAGGCCAGAAGCAGCAAGCCTTGTGCCCCATGAGGAGAGCACAGTGCAACAGGAAGAAAGATTCTTCTCCTGGCTAAGACTCAGTCAATGAAAAGCCATCGACTCTTTTTACTAGAGGCCTCTTCCTTTTCTCCTCTATAAGAGTGTGCTTCTTCCCTTGCCCTGTGGGGACCTGCCTATAGCTTGCCATGGTTGCAGACCCCAAACTGTAATTCTCTGTTGATTCCAAATAAGCCTGTCTTGGCTGGAAGAATATGTACTTGTTTCAGGTCAACTACTTTCTTCACTAACAGTGTATGTATACAGAGGGTTGCAACTGCAGAAAAGAGCTCATCTAATGCCTTCTGGGAATCTAGGAAGGTTTCACTAAGGAAATATCATTAATGCTGGGTTTTAAAGAATGAAAATAGCTCCAGGCAGACATGCGGGATGCAGCATTTCCAGAAAATGGAAGAGGATCCACGCAGGTGCATTAGAAAATGCTCAGATCATAAGTACAGCACAAAAACACACTGAGTGTGGGGAGAGTGAAGGAGCACCAAGACACCAGACTGTTGAGAGAGCATGGTCTCTGTCCTCCCTGCAGCTTCCTAGGACAAGGATGGGAAATGACTAAAGAAACCAAACTCTGCAAACTTCAAAGAGAAATAGCAAGAGGTAGTAAAAAGAATACAAATTTTGGAATCAGAGAACTCTGGGTTTGTATCCCATGCTACCACTTACTAATAAATTAGGTTATCTTGGACTGCTGTGTACCTTTTTTGAGCCTTGGTTTTCCCATCTGTAAGAGAGGTATTACAATATATGCCTCATAGCCTAGTGAAAATTCAGTTATACTGTACCTATAAAGTAAGCACTAATAGTTCCCTCCCCTTTCAAGAAATTATCTAAGAACAAACTTGGACATGGGGACAATAAGACAGAGAGAAGGAAAGAGACTTTGGTAGCAAATATTCACATTAACAGAATATGGTGCATTTACAAATTTACAAATCAAAAGTAATTAGGTCAAGTCATAATTTTACATGCTTTAATGAAAGCCACACTACACCTAATTTTTAGAGACCAGTGTGTCAAATCACCCATTTCTATGACCCTTGGCTATGTGGACCCAGAAGTGTTTCCAAAATAACCCTTATATTATGAAAGCACAAAAATGTTCAGAAAGCTGCATGATTAATGAGACTTAAAATGAATCAGTAACACAAGGGTATGGAGGCAACAAGAAATGTGAGTTAAGAGGAAAATATTTAGAACAATTAACAAGAAAACTTCAGGTCCTCCTAGAATACCATAAGAATAGCAATAAAGATCTCTAATGGATTATGTATTTTTTTTAAGTAACAACAACATGGGGGACACAACTTTTTAGCTCTTTTTCACTGAAGCATTAGTTGGAATAAAATTTTGCCAGGAAATAATTCACTTGGTCTCCCACCCCTGAATCATTCTTTTAAGGGAATCATATAGTCATTTGGGACACATCCATTCCACCCTAAGGACAATCTAGGACACCTTCTGCTGTTGACCAACAAGTTTTCAATGGCTTAGATCCCTGTAGCATTAAGTCACCTCATTTTCCCAAGCCTGGGACTTTGATCCTACCAATACCTATACCAATTCACACACTTCCCTCCCTTTACCCCATCCTAGTCCAAGTCAATCCCAAGAGACTTCTAACTCGTGTTCTGGTTCAATCCTGACCCTATAATCTTATTTTTGCAGATGATCCTCTTAAAATCTAAATTGTACTATGCCACTCTCTAAACCCTTCAAAAACTTTCCATTGCTTGAGAATAAAATCCACATTTGTGCCCCCTGCATCTGTGGTTGCTTGCAAACATCTGTACCTGGTGAGTTTCCCAAGTCAGATCTATCCCTCTCTGTGCCCCAGAAGACACCCTTCTACTTCATATATGTATCCCTTCCCCCAGCATGCCTTGGACACCTCAGTTGAATGCTGGCATCTCCAAGACACCTAAGGAATCAACTTGTCAATGTGACACATAAAAACTCTCTCTCATTATTTTCATGGACTCTCAGTTGGAGACATCTCACACTGTAGGCTTGTCGGAAGACCTGGGTTCAATTCCTGGGTTGGGAAGATCCCCTGGAGAAGGAATGGCAACCCACTCCAGTATTCTTGCCTGGGAAATCCCATGGACAGAGAAGCCTGACGGGGTACAGTCCATGGGGTTGCAAAGAGTTGGCCATGACTGGAGTGAGTAAGCACAGCACAGAGATAGGAGACTAAAAGAACATGTGAAGATGTTAAGATGGTAAGATGTAAGCTTACCATCTGTGAAGATGGTAAGCTTGACTAGAAAGCCTACAAGGGCAGAAATCAGATGGGACTCACCCAGCGCCATGCTCTAACCTCCTGGAATGGGGTCCCAACGTATGGTAGGTGCTCAAATATTTCTCTTGATTTATTCATTTATATATTTTTGGCTGTGCTGGGTCTTTTTTGCTGCACACGGGATTTCTCCAGTTGCAAAGAGCAGGGGCTTCTCTCTAGTAGCGGCTTCTCGTGGTGGTGGCTTCTCTTGTTGCAGAGCATGGGCTCTAGGGCTTGCAGTTTTCAGTGGTTGCAAAGCTTAGTTGCAACCACTTAGGGCTTAGTTGCCCTGTGGCACGTGGGATTTTCCCAGAGCATGGATCAAACCCGTGCCCCCTGCATTGGCAGGCAAATTCTTAACCCCTGGACCACCAATCAAGCCCAAGGTGCTCAAATATTTCTTGAATGAAATGTCACATCAGCACCCATGAATATCTCCATCCATCGTAGGATCCCCCTGGCATCATGGCAAGCCCACTCTGAAGGGATGCACCTGGAGAAGGAAATGGCACCCCACTCCAGTATTCTTGCCTGGAAAATCCCATGGATGGAGGAGCCTGGTAGGGTACAGTCCATGGGGTTGCAAAGACTTGGACATGACTGGAGTGACTAAGCACAGCACAAAGATAGGAGACTCCACAACGTCTGTGCCCAGTTGCTCAGTCGTGTCCGACTCTTGTGACTCCATGGACTGTAGCTCACTAGCTCCTCTGTCCATGAGATTTTCCAGACAGGAATACTGGAGTAGGGCACCATTTCCTCCTCCAGGGGATCTCCCCAAGCCAGGTATCGAACCTGCATCCCTTGTGTATTCTGCATTGGCAGGCAGATTCTTTACCACTGAGCCACCTGGAAAACCTTCCAAGATACTCAACATGAAAGACTAACAGTATACTTGGCACTTTCTTCTTTCCCTTAATAGCCCATTTTGCAGGTGCCAGCACTGATTCATGACGTAAATGTGGCCCTGGAGTCACGTGACCCTGAGTACCACTGCTTCAGAAGTATGTCTGAGCCACTACAAGAGGCAGTTTTTTTCCTCACTCGTGGAACTGCCAGGAGATATGTTTAAATCATCACTTAAAATTCCTTTCCCGACCAAACCTCTTCCCAGAGCTGTTAACAAGAAACAAAATGTGCTGACTTGAGTTTCACTTTGCTTTCTGTCTCCAGCCTTCCCCTTGTGGGGTCCCCGATGAATCATGAAATCACTCTGACCAGGTAACACTGAAAGAAGCAAAGAAAGAAGCCTGGCATATGTCAAGCATGCAGCTGTTGGAGAAGAAAGATCGAGCGGCCCAGTTTTGCCAAGGGATGTGACCCTTGAAATAATTGGCACCTTTTTTCAATAAACTATTCATCTTATACCCTCCTGATTGCTCTATTCTTGAACCATTTATTTTCAAGAAAACCATAATTATTGCCTCGCAGATAAGTCATGAAGGAAACTGTGAAAACACTCCTCACTCTCAGGCCAGCTCTTTCAGGACCTACAAAAAAGTCACATAAATGGATTCTGATGTTGCTTCATTTCTGTGGAAAGATGTTTTATATTATGTTCTTCTAGCAACACAGTAAAGTGCGGATGGCACCTTAAAGCTCTCATCTAGGGTTGGAGTTTCCAAACAGAAGAGCTTGAACAAGAAAATTACTTTAGAAAGGGAAAGAAAAGAATGTAATTTCTTTGGGGCTAAGAACGGGGGGGAGGGGGAAAGCACTCTCTTGTCCATGGCACAGGCATTCAGTTATAAGCTCTACAAGCAGAGCCCAGCTGGCAAGTTCAAGGGCAAATGGGGCTGGCTAACCTGGTTACAGAAGCTGATCCCTCAGGAAAAACTGGGTAGTCCACAACCCAAATTCCATCTAAAGGACTGGGACAAATGTGGCTTCACGCAGTCAGATCCCAACAACTGCATGAGTCCCACAGAGGACCAGTCACCTCCACCCAGTCAGGCGAACGAGTTGACAAGGGATAGGCAGTGCGTTATGGTTCAACCTCAGAGGCCAGCGTCTGAGGCAGAGCCCCGTTCCCAGGGATGCAGAGGCTGAGTCAAGGTGGGACAGCACTGTGAGTGTACAGGGATGTAGAAGGGGGCCCAAAGCTTACTCTGGGACCACCAGGCACAGGGCCCACCATGGTAAACTCATTCCAAAGCCCAGAAACTTGCAAGCTGAGGTCGGGACAAGCTCTTGGCTCTGTTTTAAGACTCAGGGACTGAACAAAGCTGAAACTGCTGCCAAGGCCATGGATGGTGCTGGGTGGCAGCGACCAGGGAGGACAGGGGCTGAAGCTGAAGAGCAAGTCAGACACTGGTCGTCTACGAAGAGACACACCTGAGTACCACTGACAGATCAAGGAATAAGACTTGTCCAATAGGAAAAGGAGTGCGTCACGGCTGTGTATTGTCACGCTGCTTATTTAACTTCTATGCAGAGTACATCATGAGAAATGCTGGGCTGGAAGAAACACTAGTCAGAATCAAGATTGCCGGGAGAAATATCAATAACCTCAGATATGCAGATGACACCACCGTTATGGCAGAAAGTGAAGAGGAGCTAAAAAGCCTCTTGATGAAAGTGAAAGAAGAGAGTGAAAAAGTTGGCTTAAAGCTCAACATTCAGAAAACGAAGATCATGGCATCCGGTCCTATCACTTCATGGGAAAGAGATGGGGAAACAGTGGAAACAGTGTCAGACTTTATTTTTGGGGGCTCCAGAATCACTGCAGATGGTGACTCCAGCCATGAAATTAAAAGACGCTTACTCCTTGGAAGAAAAGTTATGACCAACCTAGATAGCCTATTCAAAAGCAGAGACTAAGGTCCGTCTAGTCAAGGCTATGGTTTTTCCTGTGGTCATGTATGGATGTGAGAGGTGGACTGTGAAGAAGGCTGAGCACCGAAGAATTGATGCTTTTGAACTGTGGTGTTGGAGAAGATTCTTGAGAGTCCCTTGGACAGCAAGGAGATCCAACCAGTCCATTCTGAAGGAGATCAACCCTGGGATTTCTTTGGAAGGAATGATGCTGAAGCTGAAACTCCAGTACTTTGGCCACCTCATGTGAAGAGCTGGCTCATTGGAAAAGACTCTGATACTGGGAGGGATTGGGGGCAGGAGGAGAAGGGGACGACAGAGGATGAGATGGCTGATGGCATCACGGACTCGACGGACATGAGTCTGAGCGAACTCCGGGAGATGGTGATGGACAGGGAGGCCTGGTGTGCTGTGATTCATGGGGTCGCAAAGAGTCGGACATGACTGAGTGACTGAACTGAACTGAACTGAAAACAAACAGCATTGTAAAGCAAATATACTCTGATAAAGAGAAAGACTTGTCAAAAACCATACATATTTTTACATACATTAATCATCTCACAAATACATATGTTACAAAGTTGGCATCATATTCTATACACATTTTTGGTGCTGTCTCTTTTTCTCAGGAAATTGTGTTGACTTTACCTAAATTTACTTCACTCACATCACACAGTGTACTCGCTTTGAGTCTGGGGATCCCTAAACTGTCACCCTCCACAGCCTTAGGGCAGGTCTTTTTGTTACATGCACTGCAGGATACCCTCTCTTGGGCACTGTGTTCTTGGCCAGTGACTCTAGTTGATGCCTCTATGGAGGCAATGCTCTCATTCATTTATAGTTGTTTGTTTACATCTCTGTTTCCTCTGATACACAGTAACCAGCCCTGACGCAGAGACCATGATTCATCTCTGGATCCTGAAAGTCTAGAACAAGTATGCCCTGATCCACAATGAGCACACAATGAATGCTGGCTGAGTCAGCTAATGCACAGGACGTTCAAAAGGAAGACGAGAAAGCGTATTTGGTGAGCCAACACTGATCGGCATTTAATCAATTCATGCATTCAACCAGGCGCCAACACTATTCCATGTACGATATTAATCATGCTAAGAAAAAATAATAATTGGATTATTATCATTAATAATAATTGGATTGGTCTCTGCCAGGAGGTGCAAAGCAAGTTTTAGCAATGAGGGGTACTGGCTGCTTTTATTTGAGGTCTGATGGAGGCCTCCCTTTGCCTTCTTATTTGCTCACTGAGCAAATCTGGCACAGAGTCGGGGCAATATGATGACCCCTGGGTCACACATCAGTGAAAATGGGCTCCTAACACGAGGGCAGCTGTGGACCACTTAACATGAGCCACACATTGTTCTGTATGACTTCAATCCTTATACAATTGTTACCCCCATTGTACAGATGAGAAAACTGGGGCACAGCAAGAGTAACTTAACCAAGATCTTGCAGCTAAACTATGACAGATCTGAAAGTCAAATCCAGCTGATAAGAACCTCTAACCCACTTCCCAGCACTGTTTGGACTGAGGGATTAAGGGTGGGTTCAACCTACAGATGACAGGCTTTGGTATTTTCCAGTAACAACAACAAAAAAAATGAATTCTGAGTGGTTCAACAGTAGGGAAGTCCCAAATGTTCCCATAGAGGTTACATGTTAGCGAGGAAAATGCACAGCCATTGTTGGGGCCATCTCCACCCTTCGGTTTCCAGAGCGCAAGCAACCCTGACCACAAGGATCACAGCACCAACACTGCCCTGAGGCTGGCGACAGTGTTATTTGACAGAAATTCATGAAGCGTGTGGCATATGCTAGGTAGTCTGCTGGGGATTAGGATGGAAGAGGATTCTTCTATTGAGAAAAACACATTCTGGCTAGACAGGTATACAGGGAAATTAGCATTACAATCAGAATGGCAAGTGGTTCCACACAGTTAAGTTCATGAGAACATATCACTAAGGATGCAGCAAGTTTGTCTTGATATCTGAACTTGATATCTTGATATCTTAACTTCCCTGGTGGCTCAGACAGTAAAGTGTCTGCCTACAATGTGGGAGGCCTGGGTTCAATCCCTGGGTTGGGATCCCCTGGAGAAGGAAATGGCAACCCACTCCAGTAACCTTGCCTGGAAAATCTCATGGACAGAGCAGCCTGGTAGGCTACAGTCCATGGGATCACAAAGAGTCCGACACGATTGAGTGATTTCACTTTCACTTTTCTTTTGATATCTGAACAAGCCAGGGGCGACAAGAATAAGACAGGGTAGAATCCATACCATGGTGGTTGTGGAGGACTAGCAACATAGAGAGTAGGTAGTCAGAAGCCATTCAAAATCTCCTCTCTGATCTTTCAGGCAGAATATGATTAAGTTTGAAAGTAATTAATGAATCAAGCAAAGCCTTCTGGTTGCTTGAGAAGCAGGCAGTACATCCACCACCTTCACAATCATCTACAGCTTTGCCACACATTCTGGAAAAAAAAAAAACCTATATTATCTCAACTCCTTTGACCAGCAATACCTGATATCAAATAGCACTTTCAAGTTTATGAAGAACATTCTATCACGTAATGATCACTGAGCAGAGGCCTTATCTATTTTACAGAGAAGGAAATGAACCTTCAGACAAAATCTCTTAATTGAAGAAGGGGAATTTAAACACATTTGTGATTCCAAGGTGGGTTTCACTGCATCAAACTGCCATTGTTTACTAAATACTTAACTATAGTGTTAGAATCATAGGTTTAAAAGCATCTATTGGATGCTATTTGCCATTTCACATTAATAGCAGCTGTTGCTACTTAGCCATTGCTAAGCCCTAAATATTAAGCAAGGCCAGAGTGAAGAACAGCTTTGAAATGATGCTCTATTTGATCAAGTTCCGCAGTAATTGTCAAAATCATATACATTTTCTTTGGATCCCTGTAAAGCTTCTGCAGGATCGCTGCACCTGCAGTTCCAATTTGCAATTTCCTCAGCCCTCCTTTGAAGTTATTCTTGCCAATTACCTGGTGTTAATATTAATTAAATATGATTTGCAACTTGAAATGTGGTGTTATCAATGGAACTCAGCTGCAGGAATATAAAGCAAAAGTTTCAATTGAATTAAAATGTTTCCTTTCATTCATAGTATTTTACAACATTAATACTTTTGTCAAATTGATTTTTGCCTGCTGGAAGTCATTTTTCCAAAGCAATGAACATCTGAGGGAAAAGGCTGCTCTCTGTATTTTTTTTCCTTTGTCATTGAAAATACTTTGTTTTAATCTCAATGAGAATCCATTGCAGTTAATAGAAACTTGATTCTTGTTTATAGCCCAAGAGGAAAAAAATGCTTCCTTTTAAAACTGTACTGAGATAGCTTAAAAATATGATCAGTGGGCACTTTTTCATCGGAGAGTTGGAATGAAATTTACTTTATTTCTTGATCCACACTGAAAATAAGTTACTATCAAGCGTTTTGGCAAGTGTCGGTCATTTTATATACATAAAAAATGAATTAATTAAACTGACTTATTGCATTAACATTTTGAACAAATTTTGCCAATCCAACAACCTCTGTGGTCCCCTCCAAGTCTGAGATTTTAAGATTCGGAACACATGTCAGACAATAGTCAGAAGCTTCCAACACTTGCAAATTGGGAGGAAAAAAAGTCACGTACAGTAGAAGATTTGACAGAATCAGGTCTATTCTGCCCCCATAATGTGTGCGATGACAACTTGCAGGCCTGTCATCTTCAATAAGCCATTCATAAACACGATGGCTGATTAAAGGACATGTGTTGCCATACTGTGCAAATTCACAGTGATAAGATTCAGTGCTTTCACACATTCCTTTTATCTTCAAAGATAAAGCTTTAGCTTCCTTGCCCCTTTATAATGATCATGGCAGCATTAACATTTACTATCCTGTCTTCTTTTTTAAATAATATAATAAGCTAAGACAAAGAGGGGAAACAACCTGTCTAAAGCCTCAAGGAAGTCATTTATTGAGTCACAAGCTACAAGTTCCAGAGCTTATGACAGAAAAGCATGGGCATGTATTATTAACCTCCTTCTTACAATATCAGTGAAAACATCATATCAAATCATTAAAACAAGACAGACATAGAGGACTGTGGTCCTAAGAACTGAGGGTGTATAAAATAGGTGATGGAAAAGTCCTAACAACCAGTAGCAACTAAGCTATTCCCTTCCCTCAAGCCAAAAAAGACCAAAGGGAAAAATAAAAATCAGTTAGGCCAGAAGGACTCTCAGATGTCCATAATTTCCCAGGTGTTACTGAAAAGAACAATAGCTTGGAATTACACAAAGCAGGGGGGCTGAACAACTGGTACCCCCACTGTATAGGGAGTGGTCAATGATTTTACCAGGGAACCTCTGACTGCTTAGAATCCTGGGAAAGCCAGACACAAAGATCCCACCCAGTCTAGAACCCTGAGTTATCCATCAGGTCACCTCATCCACCCAACTAGTCAAGACTGAGAGAGTAAAACTCCGCAGCACTTCAAAAGGAACTTTTGAGCATATTATATTATGGTCTTCTCCATTACCAAATTCTGTCTACTTAGAAACCTCCTTGTCTTTACTGCTTACTGTTTGTCCTCCTGGTTTACCTCCCATCTCTGTCATGGAAATTTTCTCCCTAAGTACACCCTTCTTCATACTATCTCCCCTGTTATGGGTTTTAAATTGTGTCTCCCAGAAAGATACACCCAATACCTCAGAATGTGACCTTATAAGGGAATAGGGTTATTGCAGATATAATTAGGTCCGTCTAGACTGAAGTGACTTAGCAGCAGCAGCAGTCAAGGCTATGTTTTTCCAGTAGTCATGTATGGATGTGAGAGGTGGACTGTGAAGAAGGCTGAGCGCCAAAGAATTGATGCTTTTGAACTGTGGTGTTGAAGACTCTTGAGAGTCCTTGTACTGCAAGGAGATCCAACCAGTCCATTCTGAAGGAGATCAGCCCTGGGATTTCTTTGGAGGGAATGATGCTGAAGCTGAAACTCCAGTACTTTGGCCACCTCATGCGAAGAGTTGACTCATTGGAAAAGACTCTGATGCTGAGAGGGATTGGGGGCAGGAGGAGAAGGGGACGACCGAGGATGAGATGGCTGGCTGGCATCACCGACTTGATGGACACGAGTCTGAGTGAACTCCGGGAGTTGGTGATGGACAGGGAGGCCTGGTGTGCTGCGATTCATGGGGTCGCAAAGAGTCGGACACGACTGAGTGACTGAACTGAACTGAACTGAAGGAAGTAGGGTTATTGCAGATATAACTAGTTAATGTCATACTGGAGTAGGGTGGGGCCTTTAATCCAACATAACTGGCATCTTTATAAGGGGAGAAGACAGGGACAGAAACAAGAAGGGAAAAGACAGCAATGTGATGATGGAGGCAAAGCCTAATTGATGGATGAATCCAATAAGCACCACTGCATGCATGCTTGCTCACGTCCAAACCTTTGCCAGCCATAGACTGCAGCCCACCAGGTTCCTCTGGTGATCAATGAACACCATTGATTACCAGCAAATTCCAAGGTGTGGAGCCTCCAGAATTGTGAGACAGTTAAGTTTCTGTTGCTTTTAGCCACTCAGTTGGTTATGGCAGCCTTAGTACACTCCCTGTCAAGGACAATCCTTGAGCCTCTGTCACAATGCCACAGAATTTCAGCTGTGCCCTCTGGCAAAGTTCCTGTTCTCTTATGAAAATCTGCTCAATAGCCTCAATTTTTTTCATCAAGAACTCCTACCATCTCTCATCATGGAAAACTTCAAAGAAGACTTAGAGCCCTCCCATAGCCACAAATCCCATCAAGAGAACACTCTGCCCTATTCTTGGCTTTCCATTGCTAAATCTAGGCCACTATTGCCACATCTTCATTTTTTTTGTTTATACTAATTTTATTTTCCTCAACTTGATTGAGGTATAATTGACAAACAAAAATTGTATACATTTAAGGCGTACAACTCAATGTTTTGATAAAAGTATACACTGTGGAATGATTACCATAATCAAGCTAATTGACATTTCCATTACCTCACATAGTTGTGTGTGTGTGTGTGTGTGTGTGTGTGTGTGTGTGTGTAGTGAGAACACTTGAGGTCAATTCTCAGTAAATTTCAAGTAAACAACACAGTATCATTAGCTATAGTTACTATTCTGTACATTAGATCTTCAGAATTTATTAATCCTGTTTAACTGCAAGTTTATTCTCTTTGGCCAATACCTTCCATTTCCCTTACCCCTCTCCCCACTAGCTTCTAGTAACACACTCTGTTTTCATGAGTTTGACTTTTTAGAATCCTACATGTAAGTGAGAGCACGCAGGATTTGTCTTTCTGTGTCTGGCTTTTTTTCACTTAGTACAATGCCCTCCAGATTACCCATGTTGTCACAAGCGGTAGGATTTCCTTCTTTACTAAGGCTAAATAATATCCCATTATGTAGATAGATAGATAGATACATGAATATAGATATACTTTGCCCATTTATCCATCAATGACCATTTAGTTTGTTTCCATGTCTTGGCTATTGAAAATAATGCTACAATGAACACAAGATGCAGATACTTCTTCAAAATATTGATTTCATTTTCTTTGGACATAAACTTAGACGTGGAATCACTGGATCATGTGGTAGTTCTATTTTTAATTTCCAAGGAAATGCCATATTATTTTCCATAATGACTACACCAATTTATACTCATATCAACCATGTACAATGCTTTCCTTTCCTCTACATCCTCAACAATGCTCATCATCCCATTCCTTTATGTAAAGCCCACAAGTGTATCCTTTGCCCCCTCTAATTCACACTCTACACCTTAGCAATTACCTTTCTCACCTCGATTATAAATTTTGTGAGAATGAGCTTCAGAACTACATCTCAGCTCCCGCTTTGGCTCTCAACCAATGTCCTTGACTGTGTTCTTCTCCTCAAAGGTAGGTACCAGGACTTATAGTTGATTGAGTTCATAATCAAACCATGCTTCCCATTCCAAACCAGCCTTTCCACTTTACTCTCTCTTTTCTATTCATGGTACTTGCATTTTCTAATTAACCAAAATTTCAAGTTTAATTTTGTTTTACCTTCAAGCTCTGTGTGCTGTGCTTAGTCACTCAGTCGTGTCTGACTCTTTGCAATCCCATGGACTGCAAGCCCACCAGGTTCCTCTGTCCATGGGGATTCTCCAGCAAGAATATTGGAGTGGGTTGTCATGCCCTCCTCCAGGGAATCTTCCCAACCCAGGCCCCCCCACCTACATTGCAGGTAGATTCTTTAACATCAGAGGCTACCAGGGAAGCCCAAGAATACTGGAGTGGGTAATCTATCCCTTCAGGGGATCTTCCCGACCCAGGAATTGAACTGGGGTCTCCTGAATTGCAGGCAGATTCTTTACCAGCTGAGATATCAGGGAAGCCTCACCTTCAAGCTCTACTTCCAATCAATTGCTAAGTTCCAGAGACTTTAGCTCACAAGTGTCTCTCAAGTCTGTCCCCTCATCCATTTCTATTATCAATGCCCTCTATGAGGCTAAGATTGATATTGCAAAAGTCTTTCAACTGGTCTTCCCATCTTCTACCTCTTATTAGCAAAATCTTAAATGTGTATTCTGATGGATTCCTCTCTATTCAGTAGTTTCCTCTTACACTATGGGACACAATATTCATCTACGTACCGTGTCAAGTCTTCCAGTTTTGTCTTCCATACCTTACTACACAAACTATGATCCAGTCAAATTGTGACATTGGTTGGTCCCCAATTTTTTTTTTTTTTTTTGCCTTCTCTAGTAAAAACATTATAGTCAGGATGCTTGGGGCTGAGACTATAACAACTAGAATATCAAGGCACTATTTGTCTTATTTTATCAAATAACTCCTGTCCCTCTCTCCCTGAGAAGGATCCTGACTACAGAAGAGACATCACTGACATCTGTGTTCAAGACCATCATTCATTCATAAACTTTGCTCTCCAAGACTCACTAAGGATGCTTCCTCACGTCTCGGATTTTGTTAAAACGAAAAACGTTATAATCAAACCATACAAGCAATGTATCACTAAACAGATTTTCATTTCACTATCATTCCATTATGCTCTGTCAGAATTAATCAGAGATAAAACATAGGAAGTCCCAGTCTACACTGAAATTTCATAGCAATTAACATTGCTGAAGGGAGAAACTCTTAACAGAGTACAGGAAACTTTACAGGAGTTGGGAAAATATACAATTTCATTAATAGGCAGACACTCCAAAAAATGAATGCGTATATCTCCTTCTCAGTCAAGAGACTAAGATCTTTAAAAACACTGGTAACACAGTGACAGAGATGTCGTCAGTGTTGTAGTAAGAGGAGCAAATGTTACAGAACTAATAAATTTTCATGAGAGTCATCAGATCACTTCAGAATGGGTTAAGTTGCTACCATTTGTCATTCCCATTAATCTCATTGTCATGTAAAAGGTTTAATTTTCAGCTATTTTTGTTCTAGATAAAATCTTTGTCATTAAAATGAGGGATGATTTTGATATTCAATATATTCCATGGCACATTCTAGTGTGGCACTAATTTGGCCTTTTCAGTATTCTGCATATTAATTGACAATACAGCCCTCCTCCATTCCCCAGAAGAGTGAGAACTGAAATAGAATGGACAGCCAATCAAGTCACAGAATGCTGAAAGGATCAACAGAAAAGAAATGGTGCTCTAATCAGGAGTATACACGAGGCACTAAAATTATTTTCTCCCATACTACTGACTAAGATAGAGACAGTAATAATGAATGGTACCACCTGAATCCTTTAAGGTGACAGTTACCAAAGTATAGCAATGTTCCCTAAAAGTGAGAACTAAGTATTTCTTTTTTTTTTTTTTCTTCTGGTAAGAAGAATAAAACTGCACTCTCACTTTTAACTTTTAAAACAATGCATTTTATCAGAGTCTGCAACAATGTCCTGTCTTAAATTTTTCATAGTAATCTGTTGCATGCACACAAAATGTGTCCTCTAGTTGAGAATGTACAGATCACTGCAGAAAACCTCTCATTTCAGTATATATTCTATTAGTTGCCTTCTTTTGTTAAATTATCACTTTGGTGAGAACTAACATCAGCTGCTTAAATAATGCATTCAACCTGCTTTCAGAAGCTACTGTTTTCATTTGAGTGGGCATTTCTCCTAAGGATGAATGTGAGACTCTTTTCCAAGAAGGTAATATAATTTACCATCATTTAAAGTTCAGTTGAATGTTTTGAATCATTTTTATAGCAATAGTGATATAATTTAAAATTCAAAAGAGCAAAGATTATGCCATCATGGATATTTATAACAAAGAATGAATAGCTGTCCCTTAAATAAATTAAGCCAATCTATCCAATAAGACCAGGTCTTTTCTACATTTTCTGCAGCAGCACAGTACTGGAACAAATATTAAACACACTAAATATTGTGCATCATAAGTTTCCATGCTTATTACATGCAGCGTAACAGATCCTAGGCATCTTCATATCTTTTAAGAGAAAACCTTATTCCAGTAAATGTAGATGCTTTGTCTGCTAATTAGGGAATAAGCCCAAATCATTCCCATGGTCTTTTCCTGCATTAAAGCTTCAAAGAAAAACATTAAGTTATCAAAGTTCAAAATTACCCCAAAACAGCTAAAGTACGCTTTAAATTTTTGGCAAAACATTGCTATTACAGAAAGCAATGCAATAGAAAAATATGCAAATTTTATTTAGTAATTCTTAGTAAGAACAATAGCATTTGTTAAGTAACTGGTAACATATCTCCTTTCATCCGAAAAGTTATGTTTGTTGCCCAATCAGCAATAAGGTTTATGCCCTGAGGTGCTTTTGTCTTCCGGTTCTTCCACATTGTGCAGTAGATTTACAGCCTCGTGGATAAATACACACAGAGTAAAATGCCTACAGAGATTTGAATGAGAACGTTGAAAAAACCCGGGACAGAGTTCACAAGCACCCTGTTCTAAACACGTTTCCACATCTTGCCCTTAATCCCACTCACTGTAAGCTTCAGAGTTTGAGATAAGAATCAAAATTCAAAAAGTCAAAAATGACAATAAGAATATCACTCAAGTATAGCCTTGGGGGCTACTTCAGTATTGTTTTAAGATGATTACCAGTCTTAATCCCTTTAGTGTTGGATGTTAAATTCTACTGCCTTTTTAAAAATATTTAATGACTTGCTAATGTAAGCTTCCATCTAGAACAATCAAATAGTATGTCATTTATTCAAATATACAGTGGCTCTAATGTGCCAGCAAACTCCCACGTCAAAACAGACAACTTTAAAAAATGTTCGCCTGAGTCAGGAGCTCTACTTCCTAAATTAGCACAGGAGTGTCACCTTGATAGACCATGAACAACAAAACCATTTATAATAAGCCCAGCTTCCCCTAGAGTGGACAGCCCGGGTCATGCATCTGTAGGAGCTCTAATTATCCCACACAGATCACAGAGCTCTTGGGGACACTCAGACTTCCACAGCCTGTCACCTCAAACACGATCATCTGATAAATATACACTTACCAATCTCCCTCGAGATCTGAGTGAAGGCCTCCACACCACTCTCTCCGTAGTTACCCTCAGACGCCAGCGTCGACACGTAATTCCACCCCAGGGCAGTCACAATATCCACCATGGCTTGCGCTTGGTAGGAGTCAGGAGGGACCACCCGGGAGAAGAAGTCATATCTGGTGTTATCACTTAGCTCTGGGGCGGTGGATGCATAGCTGATTTGAGGTATCTGCAAAACAAATGACAGGTCATTTCTACCCATGAGGAATCTTGTCAAATGATGGACTGTTGCACAAGAGATTAAACAGTCAAAGCTATACCAGAAACCTAGACAGAGCAGCCTGCAGCCAAGATAAGATTTCATCACCATCAATTTCATTAGAAAGTAGGTTATACAGGTCTGTGGGCTCACTTTCTTTCAAAGCACATTTCTAAACAAGAGGGCTTCCCTGGTGGCCCAGCAGTCAAGAATCTGCCTGCAATGCAGGAGACATGGGTTTGATCCCTGGGTGGGGAAGATCCCCTGGAGAAGGGAACAGCAACCCACTCCAGTATTCTTTCCTGGGAAATCTCATGGACAGAGGAGACTGGCAGGCTACAGTCTATACAGTTGCAAAAGAGTCAGACATGACTGAGCAACTAAAAACCAACAACAAAACAGAAAGAATTTAGCTTTGATTCAGTTCCCATTGTTTTAGAAGCCAAAGCAAAACGTTTGTGCTTTTTGTTGTTGTTGCTTTTCTTATTCTGTACATGATAACTTCCGGTGAAGAAATGAGGCAGAAATGAACATGAAATGTACACACACGCCTCAGAAAAGGTCACCTCTGAAATCATCTTTGGCTTCAGGATATAAAGGCTACATAATGATGAGTAGAGCATTTAATACAAGACTTTTTTTTTTACATTTGATACCATTTTAGTACTAAGATTATATTTTGGGTAAATTATTTTAAATATATACCTTTGCAAATCTAGTCAGTGCTTATTAATATAATCACTGAGTACCACAATAAGATTTGGGAACAGCTAACCATGTATCTTTTAATTATAACATCTTTCCAGGCTTCCATCCTCAAAAAAAAAAAAAAAATCACAAAACAGGAATCCATACCATAATTTCTTTAGGATAAGAGACTATTTTCTGACATAAACAGGGTGAATTGCTAGAAGATATTCAAAATTAGAGATATGCTGTTTCTCCTAAATAATTTCAAGCTGAGTAGCAAATTAACTGCATGCCACAAATCTACCCCTAAAGGGATTTGAAATGCAATATTCACTCCTATATACAAGTGAAGAGTCTTATTCTCTGAAAAGTGCCAGGGCAGAAGAACTCAGGGGTGTTAAAGAAGCATGGCAGAGGGACATGCAGGCTAGACCAAGCACAGAAGATGCAGGAAATCTGGCAAAAACATGGGGAAAGACATTTCAGCCACAGGAAATAGCATGTCCAAAGGCAGAGAGTCAAGAGAGGGTATGGTGTTGCAGCGTTTCTTGCGGTGGGAAAGCAGAATATCAAGGGAGGAACATCAGGAAGTATAACTTCAGAGCTAGACAGAAACCAGAGGATGAAGGGTTCCTCAGGTATGACAAGGAGTGTGGACTTTATCACCAAGGTCATGAGGAAGCACAGCATGATTGTAACCAAGGGAGTGGTACAACAGCAATTTTGTTTTAGGAAGATCACATTGGCAGCATTGGGCAGTGTAGAAACGCTCACATTTCCGTGTCCACCTGGGCAGCCCCATGCCCAAAAGTTCTGACTTAGTCTGTCCAGACATCTAGGAATCTTCATTTTAATATGTCCTCCAGAACAATCTGATGCCAGTGGACCCATAATTCAGAGATACACTGAATTAAAGGGAAGACATAAGAAGTTGCCTACTAGTTCCAGTTAGAAAACTACTATAGAAATCTATGTAAGAAAGTATAAAATAAACTGAACTAAGGCAGTAGCAGGTGGGAAGAAAGGAAGGGTGTAGAACCTGTGAGTATCTAAAAGACCAAGAAAGGTGTAGGGAAAAATGGGAAATGACTCTCAGTTCTATGGCTTTGGTATCTGAGTAGATGATGTTTGATATTTTCCAAGGTAGAAGAACAAGAGGAGATTTGGAAGACAAAAATGACGAGCTCAGTTTTTGACTTGTTTCTTCTGAGGTTCCTGTGAAATGAATGAAAGCAACTAAAAAGTGGGCAACACTATTGTGGGATCTGGAGTTGAAGAGATGTGCACCCTCATCTGTGATGTGAAAATCCAGAGGTCAAAATGACTCTACAATGCCCTAACTCAGGATGCTTGGTTGAAGATGCAGGTCTGACTCATACATAAAACTGTTCATTCTGCTCTCCGTCAGATCTCGCAGCTAATGTCAGGGCTCTGATGTTTAGTGGGCTGCCGTTTCATCTTCCTGCACAGAGCTACACACTCTGGGAACCATGCATCACCGACCACCCCCTGACCAGACAATCCCCAATCCACAAGGAGGTTACAAGTTTCCTCTTGACATCTTGAAAAAGCCCTCAACATCTGTATCCAGACCTTTTCTAGGTCTGGAGAGTCCTCCTCCATTTTTGGTGGCCAGTGAAGTGACACTGAACATCCTAAGGTATAAAAGCCTCCTTACCCAGAAGACTGTGCTTGGAGCTCTCCAGGGTGCTGGAGAACTTGTTTGGCTTCTGAGTAATCTGCATCTTGGAGAAGGAAATGGCAACCCACTCCAGTGTTCTTGCCTGGAGAATCCCAGGGATGGGGGAGCCTCGTGGGCTGCCATCTCTGGGGTCGCACAGAGTCGGACACGACTGAAGTGACTTAGCAGCAGCAGCAGCAGCAACCTGCATCTACCTATATCAACTACAACAATGATTTAGTCTATTTCACACTCAATTCTTCTGGGTCCTGTTCTAGTAGGACCTTACTAACTTGCCTGTCAATATTGTGGGATCGTGAAAACCAGTCTTGACCTGTGTCCTTTTTGTTCCTTTGCATTCTCTGCCAGATATACCAGTCACCTCTTGATAGATTGTCCCCTTGATTAGGCTGTGTGCTTTCGAGTACATAAATACTTAGCAAGGACATCCATCCAAATCTCTAACCACACACCAAATGTTCCCCTTCTTGGTTGTTTCCAGAGGACCTGGGAAAGAGATAATGGATGATTCAGTGAGGTCTACCCTTTGCTAGAGATCTTTCCCAAAGATCAAGAGCATGTGTGTTTCTATGTTCTAGTGAAAAAGATCCAACAGCCTGAGCTTCATTTTGGGAGGAATTCTGTGTGTGTGTGTATGCACACACATGTGTAGGAGGGAACAGGGAGCATTCTATAGCAAATTCCATAGTGCTATACCATTACTCAGGCCTATTTGGATGTATAATAATCCTCCCACTTCCTCAGCTACTCAGAGTCCAGCAGTAAAATGCCCTACACAATCCACACCCTGCCTATAATAATGAGCCACCCCTTTCTAAAAATGAGCACAAAGTGTGAAAATTGAGTGTTTGAAACCAAAACTAATTATCTCAAATTACTACCTTCAGTCAGTCACTTTCAGGGCTGTTTAATTAGCAGTCAGCATCATGTTTAGGATTAATTAAACAGGTGTAAAGGGTATATAAAATAAAAGTGCAGATAAGAAATGGTTGTTTGAATAATTAGGCAAAGGACTTTCTCCCCAAAGTCTAAAAGAATTTTCTCTTTGCTGATCAATGTGCAAAAAAGTAGTGTGAGAGTATGTGTTTGTATTTTCATTCGTTCAATTCATGCTATGTATTCATATTCAGCCTACAATAAGGTGTCTTGAATACTGATCATATTTCAAGACATCTTTTCAAGTTGTCATGGAGTAACATCTCATTTTTACTTTATTGTGGCCAACCACTAAGCACTGCCTCATGAAGCAATTTAATTTCTGTGTTGGCATCCTTAATATTTCCACTGCCTCAAATTAAACCCCTACTGGCAACTGAAGTGGGAATTTTTTTTTAACCTGGGATATTTTTATCCTACACTGAATCCATTCTAACTAATCCTTTCACTCTGGATATTTCAGTTTCCAGAAACAGAATAACAACAAAAAATATGGTGAGAAAGGCATAGAAGAAAAAGAGGGAAATGAGAGGGAAAAGGAGAGTACTAAGAAAACAGGTGTGGAAAGCATTCTGCATCAGTTCACCCTTTTCAAGATGTACATCCCTTGTAAGCCTCCGTTAACTTCCAAGGGTAATATCCCAACTCATCAAACTGGCACCCGAAGCCCTCATATCAGACACTGTCCCACCCTCCTTCCCAGCTTCATGCCTTCACTGTCAGCCCTGATGATGCCTGTAATCCTGCCCATGCTGCTTCTGTGAAGAGAGACACCTTCACCTTCTGCACAGATGGAACATCCAGCTCAAAAGTTGGCAATTAACATACACACACTACCATGTATAAAACAGACAACCAACAAGGACGTACTGTATATCACAGAGAAATTACTCAATATTCTATAATCACCTATAATGGGAAAGTAATCTAAAAAAAAAAAAAAAAAGAATGAACGTATGGGTATGTATAACTGACTAACTTTGCCGTACACCTGAAACTAACACAATGTTGTAAATCAACTGTACTTCAAGCATCATTCCGCCCATCCGTCCAGCCCCTCCTCCCAGGAAGCCTTCTCCCAGGCAGAGCTGCCTTTTGCTGTCCCTCATCCCACAGTCTCCATCATCTGCCATAAGAACCAAAATCGTGTGCTGGCTTAGGAGTCCCACAGAGACAAAGTCTCTGTCTGACTTATTTGGTGTCACTAGTCCCTAACAGAGCAGGTGTTCAATGAATGTTTGAAAGCAATTAATTATTCAAAAACTGTGGCAGGGATTTTGATATAGCTCCTTCCCAATAGCCCCCTACCTGACATTCCACCAAAATACCATGTGGGCTCTTCATTTGTCCTTCTCGATCCTTCTCTATCCTGCTGTATGTCCTAGGAGGTTGCTTTGTGACTGTCTCACCTAGGCTCCCTAGCCTCAGGCTTTCAGTCAAATTTGCCCAATGGGAGGCACCTCCAGGAGGTGGGAAGGCAGGAGAAGACAGCAGTCAGAGCACTGATGCCTCCATCTCTTTCCCTCACCCTGACTTGGTGTTTCTCTACCTGAGTCCTCACTGGCCTCTGAGGCCCTCACCAGGGTCCTGTGATGAGTCACTGCCCTTGGACCTCCAGGTCTTCCCACAGTTGCTAGTTCCTGAGCATGCTCCATCCTGACTTGGGGCCTTTACCTGGGCCCACACCTTATAAATGGTCCTTTTATTAACCTCTCTTCTATTATCCCATGAGTGTGCTGGAAGCCCACCAGTCCACCCACTCTTCCAGGTCTCTGGGGAGGGGACACCCATTGCCCTGCCTCCCCAACCTCAGCCCTGCCATAACCTCCTAACCTTTCTCCCTCCACTTCCCCTCCCCACCTCCTCCACCACCGTTCTTACAGGATGTTTTCCTTCCTTTTCTCTTTCAGTGCCTTAAGGCATCAAACGGCATCATTTTTAAACACCTGTCTTTTTGCCTTTTTTCCTCTCTTATTTTCCTTGTGCTGAGGTTTCATAAGAAAATGTTGTGTGCTTAAAATAAGGCCATATATCCATTACCCAGATAAAGCATATTTAAGGCGATTAATTGTACAACTCAAAATACCCATGACCAGACCCCTCTTTTAAAATTGGTTAAAGTTTCTGTATAACATAAGGAGCTCAGCTTGGTGCTCTGTGATGACCTAGATGGGTGAGATGGGGTGGGGGTTGGAGGGAGGCTCAACAGGGAGGCGATATATGTATATTTATGGCTGATTCACATTGTTGTATGGCAGAAACCAACACAACATTGTAAAGCAATTATCCACTAAATTTAAAAATAATTAGCTTCCGATTTTTTTGATAACTGTTTTTATCTCCACTATATTTACACTTCCGCTCAGAAAGAAGAGATCACCACCCCAACCTTACTCCTCTTGGGGAGTTCCAGAGTTTATGTCTCCTCCCTAGACCTCTATCTCTTATTTATTCTCCCCAAAGGGGAGGAGAATGTGAATGAGAGGTCAGAGTTCCAAGTTTACTGGACAAGAGTGGATCACGCTCTGCCTTCATTCTCAACATACCCACACACAGCCCAGGCTTAGGCAGAAGCAGGTCCCAAGGATGAACTGTGGTGCGGGAGAAGGAGGCACCATTCTGACCTCAAGCCCATGCTGAATTCTTTCCAGTTCTCTTCTTAACAGACAGACATGCATCTGGGAAGTTATCTGGTACCCAGCTGTGACTAAAACCAATTACTTGATCCACATTTAGCTAGATAGGCTGTGAATCTTGGACCAACATACTCTAATATAATCCAAAAGTTTAACGTAGATCTCAAGGAGGCAAAACTTCTATTTCAAAAGAAATTCATGTATAGTTTCTTAGATATTTTGCTTAAAATAGCAAACATATATATATATATATATTTCTTTTTAAATAGAAGTTAGCAGATATTACTGTCCTCTCATGTCTGTTTTCTACTTCTTGCAGATAGAACCCCAAATTTTTATGTAGGACTTGGCCACTTAGAAGAAAACTACATTTCCCAGCCTTCTTTGCAGCTATGATCTTTATTTAGTACAGTGGTGAGTGTAACTTCTGAAAATGTATCCTTAAAGGGAAAGAGCAGTTCTTTCTCATGCCCCGCCCCTTCTGCCTGCTGGGCAGAATTTGGACATAATCAAATGTTCAATTAGCCATCTCAGGCCATCACCTAGGGATGGTAAAGCAAAACAGCACACCCTAGTCCAATCCACTGTGATATCTGATTACTAAAACCACCTGATTACGATCTTACTACTTCCATTTCTGCCCTTCTCAAATCCATTCTACACAAACAACCAAACTGATTTTTTTTTTAATCAGATAATATCAAAATTTTGCTGAAAGCCCTTCATTTCCCCCAGGGATATTCAACTAAAGCCTAAGTCTCTACTCACAGGATCCATGACTTGGCCTCTGACTTCCTTTTCCCCTCTCTCACTTGACTCACTAGATTCTTTTCTGTTCCCTGGCCCAGCCAAGCCCTATTTCTTCCCCAAGCCTCATGCCCATTGCTTTCTACACTTTCTAAACAGGGTTGAGAATGCGTACAGCTTCCTCAGATGAACTGTGCCTCTCCCTTTTGAAGTCAGTGAATCTAATTCCACATGACTGGCAGGGTGAGGCGGGATGTTACTGAGATATAAAGGGGCCAACAGGCTTTTCGGCACCATATATACTCTTTCACAGCACAAGAAGATGGCAATTCCTTTTCAGGTGCCTTTTAAATGTTCCCTGCTGTTTGCACATTAAAATACTATGGTAAGTTTTAAACTTTCTGTGACTGCTCAAAATGACATGCATTTCATGTCATTTCTCCCAGTGCATTTCTCCCAGTTTCTGGCTTGCCAAAGATCCACGAGGAGGCCAAGACACCCCTAACAAGCAATGAGTCCTAAAGCACAGCTCAGGGGAAGTCCCTCAGGATCATAGGAAATGTAAGTCTTCCTGCAAGAAACTCACATACATCTGAGAACAGATTTGCAAACAGAAGACAATTTAAGACCTGAGTCACCCACATCTTCACCATCAATTACCAACGAGGCTTTTGTGCTTTTTCATCTCTACAAACAACCTCATCCATTGATTGTCAACCTTAGTGGTGAAGGAAGCTGGCGGGGTGTGCTCTTAGTGCCATTCAATAGTGTCATTGGTTTTCACCAGTGAAAGATCAGCTTGAAGCTGTGCTCTTCCTCAGGGGGTAGTGCTTGCCTGAGCACTTCCTCAGTAATGCTGCTCTTAGGAACAGCCACATCGCTATGACAGCTTCCTGCCACCTGGTCTTGGGATGGATTTGTTGCTGCTGCAGAACCTGGTCCAGAAAAGCATAATGATGATAGCCATCAACTTTGTCTTTTCAGACCTAACTACTCTCTGGTACTAAAACTACTAGTTGCTTGTGGCAAAACATGAGTATATAATCAGAAATTGGATAAAAATGAGGAGCTAGAGCTAGAAGTTCAGTTCAGTGTTGACCTTCCCCTCCTCATGCTGCTCTGAGCTTTCATGTACCTCTCAGCTTCATGAAAATGAAATGAGAGGGAAAAGGAGAAAGAAATGTGGAGCCTACATGCAGAGAAATAAAGAAGGATGACTATCCTGAGTTTGTTTTTGAAACTCTAATACCCTCCCAAACCAGGACCTGCTCAAAGAAATCTTACCCACACAATGGATAGAGAGCAAGCTTCCTATTTGTACAAGTTAATGCCAAATGTGAAATGAGTCCATGACCATCTTCTCAACTGAATCTTCGCCAATGATTCAGAAAAGGACACTAGCTGTTGTGCTCTGAGGCACGGTGTGCGCGTGTGTATGTGCGTGCGTGCTCAGTTGGGTCTGACTCTTTGCAACCCCATGGACTGTAGCCTCCCCAGTTCCTCTGTCCATGGGATTCTCTAGCCAAAAATACAGGAGTAGGTTGCCATTTTCTTCTCCAGGGGATCTTTTCAATCCAGGGATTAAACTTGGGTCTCCTGTACTAGCAGGTGGATTCTTTACCACTGTGCCACCTGGGAAGCCCTCAATGCATGGTGGGGCTTAGAAATAGAAAAGGAGAGGCTGTCGTTTGAAATGGGAAATTGTGGAGGCCATGGAGAAAAAGAATGATTTCATTGTGGTGTGATGTTATCCACCTGCCCAACATCAGCTCATTCAGAGTGAGCAAAATCTATCTACACATGCACACTAAAAGGGCCTGTGGTCAGTCAACACAGCTGAGTATAGAGAGATGGTTCATACGTTTAAAGTCACGACTGTAATTCTGTTATGAGCCAGGATTCAGACCTTACCTCTCACAACACCCATAACCAAGCCAACCAGAGAAGAAAGAGACAATGTCAATTCATTCTCATTATTAGATAAAGAATTCAAATATGGTTTTCTGCTGATGCTGAATCTGAAATTTCAGAGGCAAATATGAAGACCAAGTCACAGGAGGCACACTTTCTTTAAAACATGAAGAATGCATTTTTGTACATATGTGTATGCCTGAGAGTAGACATATGCTTTACACAATGTCATATCTTGGTTTTTGTAATTCACTTGGATATATTCTACTGAGTTTTGTGTGCATGCTAAGGTCGCCTCAGTTATGTCCAATCTTTGTGACCCTGTGGCCCATAGCCCATCAGGCTCCTCTGTCCATGGGATTCTCCAGGCAAGAACACTGGAGTGGGCTGCCATTCCCTTCTCCAGGGGATCATCCCAATCCAGAGGTCAAACCCACATCTCTTGCATCTCCTGCACTGGCAGGCAGGTTCTTTACCACTAGCACCACGTTTTAAAGGGTGCATTTATCAAGGGTACTGTATGAGTGCTTTTTCAAGGGTACTGTATGAGTCTGGAAAGTGAAAGAAACAAAGAGTACCCTTGAATTGGGGTAATTTAGGGAGGTTAATAAGGGGGCTATTTCCAAGGCAGAGACAGTTTAGAGGGAAAGCAGTGGAAAGCCATAATCCAGCAAAGACAGAAGAAGGCAGCTACTACCCTTGCACCCTAAAAACCAGAGTAGGGAGCAGTTACAGAAGCCAGGAGGAGTCACAGACAGGTGCCATCTGAGAGGAGCAGTGACCTCTCCCCTAATCTCTGGAGGGGAGGGACACAACCAGCCCCTAGCAACCCCTCAGGGAAGGAGCCAGGAAATCATATCCTGAACTCTCTGCCCTCCCTGACTTCCTGCTGGCTCTCCCCTTGACCGAATCCACTAGAAACCAAGGAGTCAAAGAACCAGTTGACATTGTCTGGACAGAGTTGCCTCCTAGGAGAGAGAAGAGACCAAACAAGAGAAGGTGGATGGGCTAGGCAAGCAGAAGCCATCCATCCCCGGTCTCATTCATCATTGAACATCAGACATTTGAAATAAATTGATGAATGGTGCTGCAGATATGCAGTTTCCTGTGTTATATTCCATGGTGTTTTTTTTTAACTTGATATTTTCAAATACTTTTGGCAGATCATCTGCATTAGGAATTTTGGTTTGGCTACTGGGAATTCCAACCCTAAAATTAGGCCAATTAAGTTAGCATTATCTTTTGAAAAATAAGTAAGGCTCTGTTTTTGTTTTTTTTTTTAAAAAGAATTGTAATGGTTTTAATCAAATTGGTAATGACATTTGACTTCTAACCTGTTTATTTAAAATGAAAGATAAGCAATCCATGAACATGAAAGAATTTACATACAAACAACCATAATTATATCCTATAAGATTAATAAACTTTTATTTTACATCCGCTAATTACTTTTTACAATGAGAAAGCACAGCAGCTCCTAGGGGAAAGAGTGATTATAATCTATCAAGTCACTAGTAGTGTGGAAATTTTTAAGCCTAACTACCCTGCCTATATTCATTCAACAGTTCTAAGAGCAAATTAGATTTAAAACCTTCACTTTTGGGGGAAGGGACTTTAACATTTCAACTAATTCTATAGTTCCTCTAGTTTATGGTTTCTCCTGATCTTCAATTTTCCCTTATTTAAAAAAAAAAAGTGAACACCATTTTTTTTTCTAATTTTCACACATTTCAGCATGCTGTGATTTTTAGAAAATGATAATCAGTGCATATGCAGTATCAAACACAAATTAAAAAGGTTAATTCAATACACACACTTTTTCTGGTTAGTGGTTAAATTAAATTTAATGTCTTTTTAATGGTTACTTTTTGATTAATTCAGTCAACAAATTAGCTCCCACTATGTGCCAGCCTCCATGACAGGCTCTGGGGAAAGGGCTGTAAACAACACATGGTCCCCCCGCCCCCATGGAGCATATGGTCAGATGGAAAAGACAGGCATTAAGTAAACAATCACCCAAATAAACATTTAACTGCAACTGTAATAACTGCTGTGAAAAAGAAGTAGGGGCTGCTAAGAGTAACGAAGTAACTCATCTGGAGGGGGTGGGGGTAGGGAGGTGTTGGGCAGGCTTCCCTAAAGAAGTGACATCAAGCTGACACATGAAAAATGAGGGAGAAAAGGAAATGAACACTGAACACCATCCACAGATTGCCTCTCACTTCAGCCTGCCTTCAGATGTGTAAACCACCCAATTTGTACAAGCGAGGAGGATGGGCAGTCGACTGACAGGTACTTCATTTTAGAAACCTGCCACAGGCCAAATAATATTAAATCAAAGACCATCGCTCCCCCATGCTTTTTACACAGACTATTTGTAACGAATATATGTCTAATTGGGGTTCTCATATAAGAACTATTTGAGAAAGTCACTAATTATCGGCAGGAAATTGCATTATGTTCTCATAGATCCTCAGGTGTGTAGGGGTCCAGAATGAATAAACAAAGGAATGGATAGGTGGACGACGAAAGAATGACTGAATCCAGCAGAAACTAAAGCCATAGAAAAGAAACAATTTTAACACAAGAACCCAGAAAAATAAATAAATGTATACCTAATATTACTTACAATCTCAAGTATATGTTTACTTAGGAAAGTTTTTAAAAGGTGATGGAAAATTAAAAAGGGAACTCTCTTTATTTTTACTCAGGCAGTGAAAGCTTTGGGATAGGACTGCAAAAGACACGAGAAGCAGGTTAGAACTGACCAGAAGACTTTTTTTTTTTTTTTGCTTCCAATATACACTTTCAACACCTCTCAGGAGGAGAAAAGAGAAGTAAATGGCTCTGTCCACTTCCGAAAATTCTGCTCAGCCCAGGATTCCAGAGTAAAAGATGCTTCTCTGATACCTTCTCAACAGTTTTCAAGCTGTTTGGGATTTCAAAACGATATCTATCTCTGTGTGTGTGCGTGCTAAGTCTCTAAGTATTCTTTTAAACAAAACAATTTTGCAATGAGTTCCTTAGGACAGTGAAAATTTTCTCTAAAGAGGTTTTCTTACATGAGTACAAAAAAATGATCAACTATGGCTTGTTATATTAGAAAAACTGTAACAATGGTGTGGCACTTTCTTAACATCATTTGCTAAATCACTTAAAAATTTAACTCTTTCCCCCCACTCATTCCCCTCACTGCTGACTTCACACAATCACCTGGCATTTAATTTTCCTCTTCTGCTGATTTCCTTGCTGTGCAATTGGCACTGTGGTTCAATTCCCCGCCCCTCTTCCCCCAAGCATGTCAGCACTCGAACATTAAAAAATAAAAAGTTAGTAATTATAACCAACAAATTGAAGTCAATAAAACTTAAGCTAGAAAATATTCCATTTAGACTGGCATTATGCTACTCAATAATACATGATTTGAATCTTGAAAATAAGGCCTGATGTTGATAAGGACATTTGTCTGGGCAAATAAGTTTCTCAGATGATAATTTCTTAGATTTTCAGTGATTATCCATCTTGACTGATATTATAGTATCTGACTGATCCTTTATCCCCCAACTGGCATCCTTCAGGGACTGATTCTGAACACTAAATACCACTAGAAATTTTCATTTCCTTGATATTGTTTAAAGGGGTGAGCTCATATTACAAGAGGGTACAGATGAGGTTAGAGGTCTTAGAGATCCATTTACAAAGGGGGGAAAAAAACACTCTGTGTCCAAAAACAATAGCCAACTTCATAAATGACCATCACTGGATAATAGGAAAAGTGGATAAAATAATATAAATGACTCAGATTCCATTATTCCACTCCACACTGGAGAATACGTCAAGCCCACATGCCTCTGACAAACATCATTTCATCATCTTAGTGTCCAAAGGGCCTCATATTAATTCTCCCCAAAGTGGACTGATTAGCTTTTCTGCCCATCTCTGCCCCATCTACAGTCTTTTTTTTTTTTTTTTTTGAGAAGCCCAGCTCATTGCTCCTGATCAACCTCCTTTAGTGCCAGATCCCATCTGCACACCTAACTTGTGAAACATTATGTGTGCCTGTATGTGTGTTCATACATTTGATGGGTTTTGCCACCATTTCTTTAACATGTTATATTGACCAAGAACTATGCCATGTGTTCAGTCCCCATTTACAGAGGAGAAAACTGAGACATGAAGAAGGTAAGTAACCTTTCTTAGACTGAATAATTTGTGAATGGCAGAATGGGATTCAAATCCAGGCAGCCTGACTCTCAGCTCATCTTGTAAACACCTCTGCTCTCCACTGCCTCTAGTCCACTTTTTAATAACATTTTTTTAATGTGGACCATTTTTTAAGTCTTTCTTGAATTTATTACAATATTGTTTCTGTTTTATGCTTTGGTTTTTGGGCTGAGAAGCAAGTGGGATCTGAGTTCCCTGACAAGGGATCGAACCTGTACCCCTTGCATTGGAATGTGGAATCTTAACCACTTAACCAGGGAGTCCTCTTGAGAGTCCTTTGGACTACAAAGAAATCAAACCAGTCAGTCCTAAAGGAAATCAACTCTGAATATTCACTGGAAGGACTAACGCTGAAGCTGAAGCTCCAATCCTTTGGCCACCCGATGCAAAGAGCCGACTCATTGGGAGACTGAAGGCAAAAGGAGAAGGGAGTGGCAGAGGATGAGGTGGTTAGACAGCATTGCTGAAACAATGGACATGAGTTTGAGCAAACTCCAGGAGATGGTGAAGGACAGGGAAGCCTGGCATGCTGCAGTCCATGGGGTCGCAAAGAGTCAGACACAACTTAGCAACAAAACAACAACAACTTCTTCTGGTCACATACAGGGTCTCTCAGGGTCACATGTTATGGTTCATCTGGAACTTGGACTCCACCAGCCACCATCATATATAGCGTCATAGTGAAAAGGAAATACTAACATCAACTATCAGCAAATATTTTCTCCCCCTTTGGTTTCAATCAGTTGCTACAGTTCCTTATGGGATGAGGGCTTTCTGGTCCAGCTGGGTACCAGCTTATTGGTCAGAGACAGTGTTGGCACACAGGGCTTGGAAAGGTTGAGAAGCAATCATCCAGGTCCACAAGGGGAGCCAGAAGTAAAAGAGTATCATTGATGTCCCAGAGCCAGAGAGAGTGTGTGCAAACACAAGAGGGAGTAGGCAGCAGAGGCAGAGATCACAAAAAGTGGAAGGAGAATGAAGGCTATTCCAGGCAGAGAAGATAGCCTTTGATAGAAAAAACATATAAAAGAATATGCTTAGGATGCTACTTATAATAGCTAAGACATGGAAACAACTTAAATGTCCATCAACAGAGAAATGGATAAAGAAGAGGTAGTACATATATACAATGGAATTTTAGCCATAGAGAATGAAATAATGCCGTTTGCAGCAACATGGACGAACCTAGAGCTCGCCATACAAAGTGAAGTGAGTCAGCAGAGAAAGACAAATACATGATGTCACTGATATGTAGAATCTTAAAAAATCATACAAATGAACTTGTTTACAAAACATAAACAGACTCACAGACTTCAAAAGCAAGCTTATGGTTCCCAAAAGGGAAAGGTGGGGGGAGGGATAAATAACGAGTTTGGGATTAACATATACACACTACTATATATAAACTAGATAACACTGTTTGGCACCGGGGACTCTACTCAATATTCTGCAATAATCTATACGGGAAAAAATATGAAAAAGGATATATGTATATATGTAACTGAATCATTTTGCCGTACACTTGAAACTAATGCAACACTGCAAATCAGCTATCAGTTCAGTTCAGTTCAGTCGCTCAGTCGTGTCCAACTCTTTGCGACCCCATGAATCGCAGCACGCCAGGCCTCCCTGTCCATCACCAACTCCCAGAGTTCACTCAGACTCACATCCATCAAGTCCGTGATGCCATCTAGCCATCTCATCCTCTGTCGTCCCCTTCTCCTCCTGCCCCGACTCCCTCCCAGCATCAGAGTCTTTTCCAATGAGTCAACTCTTCGCATGAGGTGGCCAAAGTATTGGGGTTTCAACTATACTCCAATATTTTTAAAAAAGTAAATTTAAAAAATAATAAAATGAAATTTTTAAAGACTATATGCTTAGGAAAATCAAACATTCCAGTGGTCTTGGTACAGAGCATTCATAAACCCAGTTCAGTCTGATTTTCTGTTTGTTTCTTTACTGTGTATTTGTTATTGGTTTTAACAACCATTTGTTAAGCACCTACTACATGCCAACACTCTTACCTAGCTTCAGTGAAAACTCATTTTCCCAATTTTTCTCATAAATCTCTAAATCCTTTGTTGATTATTATTCCTTTGTTTCTTCCTTTAAATATTAGTATTCTTTAGGACGTGAACTAGGCTCTCTTTTCACTTCACACCCACTCTAAATCTATACATCCAGACTCAATCTCTTTGCTGAGCTCCACCCAAGTCCTACTTATTTGAAATCTCCTCTTGAGTGTCCAACTGGTATATCAAAATCATACATTCAAAACTTGTCTCATGTCTCCCAGCATAAACTGGAAGCCAGCTGGTGCACCAAGGGTCTCAAGTCACAGCAAGTCAATCAGCCTGGCTCTACATGTATGTGACTACTACACACTTTATCATAACCACTTCTATTACATAGTGTTGAGTGTTTTCCATATTTAGCACACAATGCATGACTCTGGTCTACTTTGGCCCTCATCTTTCCTATATTTTTCATTGGTTTGGTTAACCACCATAAATAAAGTATTTAAAAAAAATTAAATTTAGGTCCAAAATTCCTTGAAAGGAAAAAAAAATAACAAAAACAAAAACCTATTTGTGTATAAAAGATATATTCACATTGCAAAAAAAGTCAACTTTTCATCATTGACTACAGAAACTATAAAATCTTGCTGCTCAAGGTTGTCAGCAAACCTACAGCAGCAACATCACCCAGGAGCTTCTTAGAAATGAGGAACCCTCAGGCCCCACCCTAGACCTACTGAATGAGAATCAGCATTTTAACAAGATCTCCAGGTGGTTTGTATAGACAACAAAGTTGGAAAATCACTGCTCTAGTCTAAAGCACTGAGCCCCACATCTTCTTTTGAAATGTTTCCATATCATATTCATTGCAAGGATGATTTTCATAGATCTGAATATTGCCATGATGTGGAAATGTAAAAGCTCTCTTTAGGTTCACTTTATGAAGAGTTGATACATTAAACCTGATGTTCCCTTCCCCTAGGGTGAATATTTCGTGATAGCTAGATATTTCTTTTCAAAAATACTCCATTACTCAAAAATTGTAATTATATTTTAAGAGTATTATATTCCACTTCTCTGCATCAAATTTTGGCATAAAGTTTATTTTTAGTGTCCTGGTAAATCTACAGACCAGTCAGTACGTCATGGTGAGTGTTGAGTCAGTAAGAGGCTTTTAAATGTTTCTCACTTACTTGAAAATAACAGATGAGTTTTGGAAAAATTAGAATTTGACAAAAGCTATATGATTGAATGTCAAATGGGAGATGCAATGTACCTTGTCATCAGTAAATTTCCCATAGTATCCATATACAGCTTGATAATCTATTAAAATATTTTAAATCTGCTGGTGGGCTGCCATCTCTGGGGTCACACAGAGTCGGACATGACTGAAGCAACTTAACAGCAGCAACAGCAACAGAAGGCCCATGAAAGATTTTTTCTTTTTTTTCCTTTTTGGGCCCTCCCTAAGAGCAATCAAGCCTGTATGCCCTAGAGAATAAACAAGACTTATTTTCAGAAGCCTTAGTTTACAGAGACTGTACAACAGAATTATCTAGGGGAAGAGGATCACCCAAAGTTTGAAGAGGAGGAAATGGAAATGGAGAAAGAGATGGTTTGTTCAGGACTTGGAATAATGGAGATCTTCATTTTTCTCCTTCCCAGTGCCCAGGAACCTCATCCAAGAAGTCCCTTTCCTATTCTTGCCATGGATGGAATGGAGTCACTGCCTTTAAATAACCCATGGGGATCATACTGAGCATCTCTACAGTGAACATCTCAATAGCACTGGAAACGGATTGAATTTCTTGACATATTAGTCAATGTGGCTCAGTGCCAGAGTTATGTGATACAGAAGAAGAAAGTTTCTTGCACTTGGGTTTTGAAGATCAAATTCATGCCTAATGCCACTCTCTCTCACGGGGCTGACTTGAAAGCTAGACTCAGGGTTATACTGTAATTCTTTCACAGATGCTAGGGAAGCACTGTGTACATAGTAGAGGTACAGATTAGATGATCTGTGTAGTTATCACTGCCTACTAGTTACAGTTAAACAACTCAAATCCCCGACGTTTAGTATCCACAGCCTACCTGAAAATTTGTGTGCGCGCTCAGTCGCTCAGTCATGTCTGAGTCTTTGCAACCCCATAGACTGTTAGCCCACCAGGCTCCTCTGCCCATGGAATTTCCCAGACAAGAATACTAGAGAGAGATACCACTTCCTACTCCAGGGAATCTTTCCAACCCAGGGATCGAACTCGAGTCTCTTGCATTTCTTGCATTGGCAGGCAGATTCTTTACCACTGCACCACCTGGGAAGCCCTACCTGATAAGAGTGCTTCTCCAAAGCTTCCCACATTTTTGGTGCTTAAGTGAAAATATACATTTCTTTTTTTATGAAGAGCTACATACTTTTACATAAACCATAATTTAGATATATGAAGACATTTATTGTTTTTCCAATTCACTCTAATTTTCTAAATAATTTAAATATGTAAATGTTTTCATAATGCTTTGCCCAACTATATGTAAATATCACTGGTCTCTCTTTTAAAAAGAAGCAAGAAACAAACCAAAAAAAATTTATAGGCACTTCTGCCTTTTAAAAAATACTATTTCAATCTCAAATGATGAGACTTATATACTGCTATTGAAATGCCCTTTATTTTTCCATCCTAAGGAAAAAAATTTGAGAAAATTTAAAGCAGCTCAAGATGACATTTAAGAATATAATCAATCTCAAATTGAGATTGAATACTGAAAACGTGGACTTTTCTTTTGTAAACAAATAGAGAGTGAGACAAGTGGGACTCAAGGTGGCTTAAAGGAAAAAAAAAAAGAAGGCATACAGACAAACATACAAGAAGAAGAGGATTTGGAAAAGATGAAGGATGCGGGGGGAGGTTTTCAATAAGTAATAAAGACATTATATGCAGGAGAGGGAGCAAGAATAAGGTTAAGGATTGGATGAGAAACCAGAATTAGAAAAATAAAGCTAGAGATTGAGAAGAGGACGGGTAGAGACAGCAGTGAGGCTTGAGAACTGAATATCAGAAATAGTGAAAGAAACCTGAAAAGAGGAGAGAAATGGAAACATTTAGCAGAAGATGAAACAGGAGAAGAAGCCACTGCTTTCTCTCCAGTCTTCCACCCTTGCTAAGGGTAGTCATTGACCTCATCACCTAGCAGGCATCTTTCTGGACCGGTAGAGACTTGGTTCAGGGTTGTCTTATAAGGGAGCAAAACCCTAAGGGACCATCCTGGGACAAACTTCTCTTCCTGGATGCTCAAGTTCCAAAGAATAAATTTAATCAGATTAGTGAGAAAATTCAGAAACAAAGGAAAGCAGTCAAGCAAGAAAAAATAATAATAGTTTAGATATTAAACAAAATCAAGGACCTTAAATTCCTCCTCAAGAGATACACACAATATTCTGAGACATATTCTTTGAGCTGTTTTGCAGACACTGAAACCTCCACCAGGTGGAAGAAGCTAACTATAGACTGTACCATGACACACGCTGCTCCACCTTAACACCGTTCTAAGAACTGGCCTCAAGGAAATGGGAACAAACTGGCCCTGGAATTCAAAGTGATCTGTACTTACAACAGTCAAGAGGACACTGATCAGACTAACATATAACTAATTTCAAGCTGTCAGAGATAACTGTGCTGTTCTGAATGTATACACCCCTGAAATTCCCCTTTAAAACCTCTTGACCCGACCAGCAGTGGGGATTGGTTCTTTGAGATATGAGTCCACCTTCTCCCCAGAATTTCCAGTTTCCTCTATAAAGCTGTATTTCCATTTACCCAACTCTTGTCTTCTCAGTATTGGATTCTGGAGCATCACGCAGCTGAACCTGAGTTCAGTAATAGTCTCATTCCATCCATTCTAGTCTTCTGGGTCCCTGAGTCCCTTTGTGACTAATCATCACCCAGATGTTGTAATTAAACAAGTCAGGACCTACACAAACTTAACTGTATTATAACGTTCGTGGTTTCTGATTAAACATTACCGAATTTTCTGCAAAAATTCTTCAGATCTATGTCAACATACATGCATTTATGCTGAGTCACTAGTCATGTCTGACTCTTTGTGACCTCATGGACTATAGCCCACCAGACTCCTCTGTTGATGGAATTTTCCAAGCAAGAATACTGGAGTGGGTTGCCATTTCCTACTCCAGGGGATATTCCTGACCCAGGGGTCAAACCCGCATCTCTTGTGTCTCCTGCACTGATAAGTGGATTCTTTACCATCGTGCCGCCCATGTCAATATTGGACACATATTTTTCAAACATTCTCTATGAGAAATGGAAACCATCACTGTCGTTAACTGATGGTTTATCTTGAACTTCCCTCCACCAAACCAACAAACCTGATTTTCTAGATACCCATTTTCTTTTCTTTCCTTCTGTTACAAGAAAATATATCACTTTTCCTGTCTAAGATCAAATCTCAACTCATGAATTGCACATGCAGCAGCCTTTTTGTTCCTGACGTTCCAGAGTATCAGCTCTCTCTCAAATCATTTACCTTATATCCTCAGCCAGGCTCTTCCCACCAGCATTTCTATATACTCAAGGCTCTCCTATCGTAAAGAACACATTTTTAAAAAAGAAAATAAATGAAATCATTTCTGGAAACTCTCATCCAGTTACAGCTCTCAAGGTAACTCTTATCTTCAGTATGGCAGTTCCTTCAAAAACTAAAACTAGATTTACTATCTATCGACCCTGCAATCCCACTCTTGGGCATATCAGTCAGTTCAGTCGCTCAGTCACGTCCAACTCTTTGTGACCCCATGGACTGCAGAACACCAGGCTTCCCTGTCTATCACCAATCCCCAGAGCTTGCTCAAACTCATATGCACCAAGTCAGTGATGCCATCCAACCACTTCATCCTCTGTTGCCCACTTCTCCTCCTGGGCATATATCTGGAGAAAAATGTGATCCGAAAGGATACATGCACCCCAGTGTTCATTGCAGTACAGTTTACAATAGTCAAGACATGGAAGCAATCAAAATGCCCATCAACAAATGAATGGATAAAGAAGATGTGGTATAGGTGTATGAGGGAATATTATTCAACCATTAAAAAGAATGAAATAACACCATTTGTAACAACATGGATGGGCCTAAATATCATACTAAGTGAAGTACAGCAGAGAGAAGAGGACAAATATCATGTATCACTTTCAAGCAGAATCTAAGAAAAAATTATGCAAATGAACTTATGTGTAAAACATAAACAAACTCACAGACTTCTGTAGAGAACAAACATATGCTTACCAGCAAGGAAGGGGAAGGGGAAAAGGGATAGATTAAGAGTTTAGGGTTGCCATGTACATACTGCTATATTTTAAATAGATAACCAACAAGGACCTACTGTATAGCACAGGGAATTCTGCTCAACATTCTATAATAACCTAAACAGGAAAAGAATGTGTGTGTGTGTGTGTGTATATATATACACACACGTACACATATATATGTAAAAAAAAACTTTTAATTTAAAAAATAAAATTCTGTACTTAAATAAAAATTGTCTAAACATACCTCTCCATTGTCTGACCTCCCACTCTCTCCTCAGCATCAAAATCTGGCTTCTGTCCCAGTGCTCTCCCGAAAGTGCTCTGGGCAAGACCACTCAAACTTTTCATGTCACAAAACGCAGTTGGCCACTCTCAGTCCTCCTTTCATCTGAACTGGCATCATCAAAATTTTGATAATAATTATGAAAATCTTAACAATACCTTCCCTGGCATCTGCAACATGTTCTCCTAGTTTTCTCTAACCTTTTCTAGATGTTTCTCTGCCATCTCCTCTGGTTCATCTTCCTCTGCCTGGGATCTGAAAGTATAATTCCCCAAGGCCTAACCCAAAACCCAGTTTTCTTCACACACTTTCATTCTCACAACTGATAATGTCCAATCAGGCTTCATGACTCTGATCATCTTCCATACTGCTCCAATTCCCAAATGTATCTCTTCAACTCAGATTCCCTCTCTAAAACGCAAATCTAACACCAATTGGATAATGGACTTCCATTTAGAAATTTCTAACTTAAGTTCAGTATAATCAAAACTGAATGCACAGACTCATTTCTGGCCATGATAAAATAATTGGGACTGGAAGTAATCCTTCACATACAAACTGTAAACAACTAGAAAAACTGAACAAAATATATGAAATGATTACTTCAGAAAAGAGACCGTTCAGGACTGAGATCACTGAGAAAAGGAAACAAGCAAGGTGAGTCCTCTGCCTGCCCTGGCTCTCTGTCTGGAGGCACCTTCTGGACCGTGGAGCTGGGAGGGACGTCTTGAACAAAGCAAGGTGATCCCACTGAATTGAGAAAGCAAATTTCAAAGAAACTGAAGTGACAGTAATTTGTAGATCAAAGAACCAGGAAAAAGGAAGCTAAGGTGAGAAAAAGCTCCAGAAATCAGCACAGGTTTCCCCTTGACTCTGTTGCTAAGTACTAAGCACCTTGTTCACTTTAAGTATATTATTAAATATAATTGTATTTGTCAATAAAACTGAAAAAAAGAAATTCACTTTGATTTAAAAGCATAGAGAAGTTAGCAGTAGGAAGATAAAAAGCCTATACCAAAGAAATACTAATCATATAAAAGCTAAAATAGCTATGACTAGATAAGAAGAATTCAGAACAAGGAATACTTTCTGAAATACAGACATTTCTCACCTGGATCACTGGTGGCCTCTTGGCACATACTCTTGTGTCCTTCCTATATATTTCCCACACTTTAGCCTAATGCAGACCTGATCATGATAGCCCTTTATTTAAAAAACGAATAGCCAGTCTATGTTTGATGCAGGATACAGGATGCTTGGGGCTGGTGCATGGGGATGATCCAGAGAGATGATATGGGGTGGGTGGTGGGAGGGGGTGTTCATGTTTGGGAACTCATGTACACCCGTCGCAGATTCATGTCAATGTATGGCAAAACCAATATAGTATTGTAAAGTAAAATAAAGTAAAAATAAAAATTTTTTTAAAAAAAGGTACCATCCTTACCGTGATCTTGAAGGCCTTGCATGTCCTGGTCCCTATGTGCCTCTCTGACCTATTTCAATCATCCTGTAGGTCTCCATACTCCAGCCACAGTGGCCTTTCTTTCAGTCCTCAAAGGGACATGTTTCTTCTCTCATCAAGGCTTTCTTACTCTCTGTGTTCTGTGCTACTAAGCCCATCCACCTAAATCCTTGTTCATCCTACAGATCTCTGCTCAGACATCACATCCGTGGGGAAGCCTTCCCCGCCCCTTTCCTCCAACAAGTCAGAGCCCCCCTGACACAGCTGCTTATAACACTGAGTTTCTCCTCCACAGTACCCACTTCAACTATAATTGTATTATCATTTGTGTAATTTATTGTTAAATGTCTGTATCTCCTGTAGGGTTTCAGCTTCACAAGAACAGCAGTCCTGGGGAATTCCCTGGCAATGGTTAGGGCTCCACGTTCTCACTGCCGAGGGTCCATGTTCAATCCCTGGTGGTCGTGGAACTAAAATCTCACAAGCCTCATAGCACAGCCAAAAACAACCACAACAGCAGTAGCCCTGTCCCTCTTATTCAACAAAAATGAATAAATGAATGAACATAGCCTACGACCAAGAACAAGTAAGACCAAGGAAGCCCACAGAGACAATAAAATCAAGTGTCAACAATGACCTTCACTGAGAGCAAGAAGCTTCTTTAATCACTGACATTTTGTTTCTAAAATGAGTCCAGAGGGACCCAGAACTCAGAGTAAAATAAACAAGCTTATAAGAGGTGAATGTCATTTTATCTTTAAGGGCTTATTCATTGTGATCTCTATGTTTTAAAATCTAAAACAGATGGATTCATTACCTGAATGGGACAATCTGCATCAAGAAGAAAAATAATTAAAATGAATGTAAATATACAATGGTGCATGGATTCATAATATTATTCAGAAATTCACTGGCCACCACTGAGAGTTGCTTGGGCACTAAATCATTACACTGAAAATTGACAACAAACAGGGGGAAAATATCTATATTTAACTTGCCTTTCAGTAGCGCAGACAAATTAGTGAATGAGGGAAAGTTTTTTAATAGAAAAATTATATCTCATAAATGCAGAAGGAGTAGTTTCTCTGATGGCAACATCCAAATTTGTTTTCTGTCTCTTTTCTATTTTGACTTGGCCTCTCCACAGGACATTTCAAATAGCACAAAGCACATGGCAAAGTCAAGGGTAACTCTTTTACTTCCAAGGATCCTCCTTGCCAATGGATCAACAGGCTGAGGCGTGGTTTGTATGATGAAACACTCAACACAGAGGTAAGTTTGGGGATATTGTGTGGGGAATGTTGAAAGCCAGTACAAAGCGTCTGTGCTTAATTTGGTAAGCGATGGGAAGCCACAGGAGGTTTTCTTTCTTAGTGATGGTGTGACATTATCAGAGCTGTGCTTTATAAAAATAAATCTGGCAGCATATATTAAAATAGACTAGAGAATGAAGGGACCGGAGGTGGGGAGAAAGTTGTGAAGTTATTTCAAAATTTAGGGAGGCTGTCATAATGGCCTGATGTGGGGTGATAGCAGTAGGGATGGCAGATTCAGGAGCCAGAGGGGAAGCATAATTTGACAAAGTCTAACAGTTACGATTAAAAAGGAAAAGTATAAATGTATGAAGTGATGCCCACAGTGCGATGATTAATAAATGACTTGTGATAATGATAATAATGACTGTCAGGATTCAGTTTGCAAGCTCCAAGCAGTCAAAAATTCACAAGACTCTGTTGGTAAAATAAAACGTTCAGTGATTAAGCAACACGATTGCATCAGAGTCTAACCAAATAACAGAAACCTTTTGAGTAATTAAAGCAGAACTACTATCGATATAACATAGAGAATTCTGTTACACAGGTGACAGGAGAGGCAAAAACCCAGAGGACAGTGAGACAACCCAGAAATTAGTGCCAAGATGAAGCCACTAGCACGCCTACGGCAGAGACAGGGAGGGGAAGGAGGGGGTGGAGCCAGAGCCAAGGGCCGGGGTCACCCAATGAAAGCTGAAACCTTGGCGAGCCAGGACCACTGAAGCTGAGGTTTCAGAGGAGACCTGGCTGCTGCCGCAGATGATTTTCAAGGCAGAGATAGAAAGGCAGAAATAATCAGAAATCGTTCCCCTTCCCATCTGTCAACCTCCTAGCAGTGTTCCCCACTGACAAAGATCATCTGGGAGCCAGCTGACAGGGGAGCCAGGGAAATGCAGACTGTAGGGTGCCAGCCTCCTGGAATACAGGGCAAAGCAGAGGATGGATGCAGAATGGATATAAGAGCAGATGCACCTGCCAATACAGAAGGCTTAAGGGACACGTGTTTGATCCCTGAGTTGGGAAGATCTCCTGGAGGAGGGCATGGCAACCCACTCCAGTATTCTTGCCTGGAGAACCCCATGGACAGAGAAGACTGGCAGGCTACATACAGTCCATAGGGTCACACAGAGTCGAACGTGACTGTAGCAACTCGGCATGGTATGGCATGGTACACTCAGGGCCAGCATAGTTCTCCAGGTCAGGGTGAAAGCCTTTCAACTTCCAGCCCAAGTCTAAAGAGATACAAACATAAAATCAAGAAAATTAAGTAAATATTCTGTAACCTGAAATTTGAATTGGAAATGTCAGTGTACACTCGTGATTTCTTTTATTTTTAAACATCTATTTCCCAACTCTATCTATGCAGATTGCTAAATGCAATTTCAATGCAAGATTAATGCACTTTCCTGGCACTCAGACTGTGGTCTCTAAATACTATTCCCCACCAAAAAAAGCAAGATTCCTTCTAGGAATCACTGATTCTAGATATATAGCAAGATGAACCTGGGGCATCTCACTGAGCTAGAAAGCAGCACTATCAAGAACTAAGTGCTGTGTCAAAGGACACCAGAGCCAATATAAAGAAATTACCACTGACCGAAGATGGAGCAAATTTCATCAAAAAGAATAGTGAATGCAATAAGTTGGACATAAAAATATAATAATCCAAAAATAAATTGACCTGAATCTAATCAAGCCTCTATATCAAATTACCAGTTTATATTAAATATATAATAGAGCAACAAGTTAAATAATATGAAAAAGAAATCCAGCAAATGCAAAAAGTGGAAATACACTAAAATATAAATGAAAGTGTCTCCAACAAATCAATGATATTAAAAAAAAAAAGGATAAGTCGTAAGAGACATATCAACCAAATGCAATTTGTAGACCTTGTTTGGATACTGATTCAAACAAACCAATCATAAAAGATAGTTTTGAGAAAATGTGGGCTACTTGAATATGGATTGGGTCTTAGATGCTATTAAGAAACTACATTAATTTTGCTCAGAACAGAAAAGCATAACTTTTTTTTTTAAGATAAAGGATCTTAAGAATAATTTGTAGCTCTTCACCCAATAATGCTCAAAGTTGGCCTGTAAGAGCTGGATCTGAATATTAAGAAGTGGTTCCCATTGTAAAGCAACTATGTACCGTACTGTGCTAAGTCACTCTTGTCATGTCTGACTCTTTGCAACCCTATGGACCTCGGCCAACCAGGCTCCTCTGTCCATGGGATTTTCCAGGCAAGAATACTGGAGTGGGTTGCCATTTTCCCCTTCCAGGGAATCTTCCCAACCCAGGGATCAAACCCACCTCTTTTGCATCTCCTGCATTGGCAGGCAGTTTCTGAAATGTAAAGAGCATGAAGATATTGATAACACAGTATGGCTAAGAAACCTAAAAGCAATTATGCTCCAGTTAAAAAAACAAAGAAGCGGTTCCAAAGCTGACTGATTATCAGGATCACCTTAGGCAACTTTTAAAAATTCATATTCCCTGCTCTGGGGTGACACTAAACAGTCCTTCTGAATATCCAAAAAATCATCCAGAGTTGAATATCACACTGTAAAGTCAGTGGGGCTTTTTGGAGGAAAGATTCATGTGAAGACCTTCAAGCTGAGTCATTTTTGTTTACACCACTATTTCTATACAACCTGGAAACCTGCCCTGTAAGCACAAGGTTTATCACTCACTCTGACCAAAGTGATCTTCCTCTGAAAGTTCCTTTCAATGTAGTAAAATAACAGTAATAATATCTACTATTTGTTGTAAGTCTTCTAGGCACTTTAAGTATACTATCTCTAACTTTTGTAACGATCTTCTAAGGTGGATAGCATCTCTGTGATAGGTAAGAAAACTGAGACATAGAAAGTTAAATAGCTGTCCTTTGATTATAATGATGAAGGCTAAGGTTTGAGCTAGAATCAGTTGGATTCCAAAGATTATCTTCTTCCCATATTATACATAACTTCCCTAGGAATAGCAGGAAAAAATTTCCTACCATTTATATCTTTAATATCTACATTCTTTTATATTTACATTTAGAATTTGCTCTTCCCTAATCAGCTTGTGGATGGCAGCTGCCACAGAAGACCCAAAAAAAGACTGAGCAATTGCTAGTATTACTAATATGTATAGCAATAGCTAGTGTGTGAGTGGAACAAAGAAAAAAACAGCAGGAAGAAAAAAACCCACATGAATTAAAATCCTATAATAACTGAGTTATTAACATTAATCATACGATTTCAAAACAACCCCTTCTTTAGCACATCCAACCTGACAAATTGGAATTAATTCTTTCTAGAAATAAATGATATGTATAAATGAACATAAGCATGTCAGAGTTTCATGCATGATGCATTTCATAGCAGGAACCCAGGTAAAGTCAACATTTTCAAGTCCTGACATCTTTAATAAATCTATAAAATCATAGGTACAAACCAAAAAAATTATTATACTTTCAGTTGAAGAATAAATGAGACTTAATGCTTTTATTTACCTTTCTAGGCTGCAGCTATTTAGCTAACAGCTTTACTTTATGAAAAAGACATTCATTTCCTTTGAACTGCTTTCCCCCACATCAAAGCAAAAGTATTCAATATCTTTGCGAAACTAAATTGCTGGGCATAGAAGCAAACTCCTTGTTCTTTAGTACAATTTTAACCATCAATTTATTACACACTGAAAAAAAATATTCTCATTGTTGGTTCACAATATTCAGCGTTCCCCAGCTGAGATCCGAAACTGGCCTCCATACATGGAGAGCAAGGAAAGGCTGAAGAAAGACGCAGGCTATTCCAGATTGGCAGGTGACAGGCTTAACAAGCAAGGGAACTTAATATGAGTCTTGGCTTGAGCCCCTACAAGACAAGTAGATATCTGCATCATGCAAGACTTAAAAGTTTATACGGTGGCCTTACCGGGGTTCAGACATGTATTCAGTCCAGATGGTCTCAATAACACATTACTCTCTCAAGGCTGCCTCCTTAGAACAGTTGCTAGTGTGGGAACAGTGGGCAGATGTCCATTCCAAAGACAGGGGAGGGAGTGAGGAGCCTTCAACTGTCTGAGTCAAGCTACAGGTCACCTGGCGTTCACATCCTCTCCAAAACCTCCTCCGACACTCATACAAATTAAGTATTCAAAATAACCAAAAACCAAATTCCCAAATGCCTATGCTAAACTGCTAAAGACTTCCTTTCTCATCCTTATCCAGACACACCAAGGAACAGCTTGCCAAGAGACTAAACTTCTCAATAAGTGAAAATTGCACACAGTAGGGTATTTAATTCCTGGCCACGGGAAACTAAACCAATGAGAGAATCAATCTGAGAGACTATTGTGGCAGCCAAGAATGCGGCTTTTTTTCCCCTCTGACAGCATCTTGGTGGAGAGTTTATTTCTTCCTAAGCAACACTTGACATTCACCAAGATGACAGAAATCCTATGTTCCCTCCCCTCACACAGAGCTCCTTGGTGTAGTGTGAAAGTTAAAAACTTTTAGAACACATATACTTAGCACAAATCAAAATATTTTCCTAGAGGAATGCATGTGTTCGTGAATATCTTATTATAGGTTCATTATTTTATTATTACTCCCAAAAAAGAGCCTGAGACAAGAACTTTGGGTGCAGGCAGTTTTTTCCGGTGCTATTTCCAAAAAGCAGGAAGGAGTTGGGAAGTTGAGATGGAGAAGTTAAAGGATATACTATGACCTGATTACCACTATGGGGATCTGGAAGTCCACTCTGTAGGGGACCAACAAGAACTATATAAAATCTACGTTGGAATTGTCCTTCTCAATGACAGGAATTCAGGACACTTATTTGCGGACTTCCTACTCCATTGGCTGAGGGTTCTGCCCAAGGCATTGATTCTTCCACTCCGTCTACACTAGAACGTGCTCCCATGGCTTTGGAGAAAGTCCTAAGCATTTAAAGTTTTAATAAGTTCACAGGTGATGCTAATGATGCCGGTCCTGGTACCACACTCTAAGCCCCCAAAGAAAAGTCTCATAGGTGCCCACAAAGCAGTCTGTCGTTGCAGTAGCCTAGGGCGACTGTCCTGTCCTGCCTTCTGCAGTGGCTCTCACAATATCCATCCCCACCTACAAAGTCATTAGAAGAAGGCTCACCACTCATGTTCCTGTGGTAGTACCCACCTCAAGAAAGCCAACATCTCTCCTGTCCCGAGCCTCCTAAACTGCTTTCTCAAGGTTCCAGGACCAACTCAGGGACCCACTGTGTCAGCTGGGATCCCAAGCAGATATTCTGGTGCCCAGAATCATACAGGTTTACACAGAAACTTGTATTCTGTCAGGTCAAATCCAAACAAGAGACCAGAAACAACAGATATTATGCCACACCTTCGTTAATTTTAGTCTCTTCTCTTCTCAAAAGCTCTACCCACAATCAGATTCCCCCTCTGGTTACTCAAGACAAGATTTCTTAGAAATCACAAAGAATAGAAATTGACTTGGGAGGAAGACTGCAACACTTAATATCTGAGCCCCTGAATTCAGCCTGTGAAAATCCCTGTGTTAGCTTGTGTCCCTTTGTCTCTGTTTTCATTTGAAGTATAGTAGATTTAATATCTGTGTTGATTTCTGCTGTACAGCAGAGTGATTCAATTATACATATGTGTGTGTGTGTGTGTATATATATATATATATATATACATTCTTTAATGTTCTTTTCCACTATGGTTTATCATAGGATATTGAATACAGTTCTCTGTTTTCTACAGTAGGACCTTGTTTATCCATTGTATATATAATAGCCTACATCTATTAACCCCAAATTCCCAATCCACCCTACCCAATCCACTCCCCATTGACAACCACAAGTCTGTTCTCTGTGTCTGTGAGTCTGTTTCACAGGTAGGTTCATTTGTGTTATATTTTAAATTCCATATGTACGCGATCTTATATGGTTTTGTCTTTCTCTTTCTGACTTACTTCATTTAGTATGATACTCTCTCATTGCATCCATGTTGCTGCAAAATGGTATTAGTTTGTCCTTGTTTCTGGCTGAGTGCTATTCCACTGTATATAAGTACCACATCTTCTTTATCCATCCTTTTGTTGACCAACACCTTAGGTTGCTTCCTTGTCTTGGCTATTGTGAATAGTGCTGCTATCAGCATAGGGGTGCATGTATCTTTTTGAATTAGAGTTCTAGCTGGATATATACCCAGGGGTGACACTGCTGCGTCATATGGCAATTCTGTTTTTAGTTTTCTGAAGATCTTCCATACTGCTTTCCACAGTGACTGTACCAACTTACAATCCCACCAACAGTGTAAGAGGGCTCCCTTTGCCCCACATTCTTGCTAGCATTTGTTATTTGTAGTTTTTAAAAATGGCCATGCTGCCTGGTTTGAGGTGGTACCTCATTGTCGTTTTGACTTGCATTTCTCTAATAATGTGTGATGTTGAGCATCTTTTCATGTATCTATTGATCATATGTATTTCTTCTTTGGAGAAAGATGTATTTAGGTCTGCATTTCTCAATTTGGTTGTTTGTTGAGCTGTATGAGCTGTTTCTTTATTTTGGAAATTAAGCCCTTGTTGGTCACATCGTTTGCAAATATTTTCTCCCATTCTATATGTTGTCTTTCCATTTTATTTATGGCTTCCTCTGATGTGCAGAAGCTTTTAAGTTTGATTAGGTCCCATTTGTTTACTTGTCTGTTTTTGTGTTTGCTTTTGTGGGAAAGTGTTAGATCTGTTTGCTACTATAATTGTGGTGATGGTATCAGTTAGCATACATCCAAACTCATCAAATTGCACACATTAATTATGTGCAGTTCTTTGTTTATCAAGTATACCTCAATAAGGCTATTTATAAAAATCCCCTATTTGTAGTATATAATAGCACAGAAACATTGATCTTCCTCCTCTAAAGTCTCAGAAATTTCTGAAGCAAGCTTTTGCATAATCATGGGATCAGTTATCTATTGCTATATGACAAACTAGCCCAAAGCTCAATGGCTTAAAGTGACAACATCCATCATAGCCATTAAACATTACATCATCCATTCCACTGTACTTAACTACTTTTAAGCTATTTTTAATTTCTACAGACACAGCCTTTATGTCTCTAGTCAAAAAGAGCAGTGGATTATCTGGGGTTGAACTGTGTTCTCCCAAAGAAGGTACACTGGAGTCCTATCTCCCACGACTTACCTCCTAGTACCTCAGAATGTGACCATATTTGGAGTTAGGGTCTTTATAGAGGTAGTAAAGTTAAAATGAGGTCATTAGGGTTGGCCCTAATTCAACATGACTCATGTCTTTATAAAGGGGAAATTTGAACACAGAGACAGACACGCCTAGAAGGAAAATGATATGAAAAGACATAAAGGCAGGGAAAAGATGACTATTGACAAGCCTTTGGGAAAATCAAGAATTCACTGTTAAGTACATTTATGTACAGAAAGTGTCCTTTCTTGAGGAAAAAAAAAATGAGTGAGAAAATATCTACAATTTTGCAATAGATAACATTGTTCAACACTTCAAAGACCAATTTAAAACAACCACATCTTGCTACAGATCCACCTCCCTGAAATATCACCTCAACTTGATAAACTACCATTGCATAAATTCCAATGGGCCTGATTTAGCTTTAAATGCTGCTATGATTCAATGAAGGAAGTGTGAGAATCAAGTGGGATTATTTCAAGAATAAACTAAAACATTTTGCTATCAAAGGTAAATGCAGATGAAATAGAATTTAAATTAAAAGAGAGTCAAAACAATTTTAAGAAGAAAAAATAAAAATAAAGTGCAGTATTGTTCAGCTTGTTACTGTAATATTTTGAAACACTGTAACTGTCAGAGCAAGGCTCATGACGTTTTCTAGTCTGCTAACTGATAAGCATTTCATTACTCACAAAAGAAAACTTTAAGCTCTTAACTATAAAATGTAAGCAAGGCATATATCCTCTAGATATATAAAGTATTTCAGCTAAGTGAAGAGTCTATTCAGATTTCAGCTAGCTTTCTTCTGGGTCTGTTACACATAGGTCTGAACTTTCACAAGGACCTTGTAACAGACTAACATTTCTTACAAATTTCAGGAAAAAAATGTTAATGCTAATTGTACAACCGGTGAAGAAATACAATGTGATGAAAATTTAATAGGCAAGGGAATTTTTATGTTTTAATTCATCAATGGTACTACCTGTTGTATTCGGGAAAATCACTGATTCAGATTAAGATGTTTGGTCATGTTGGGGTTTATGGTTTTGTCATCCTTTCTTTAAAAGAGAAGTTTACTCAATAAATTAATAGGATAGAAACATTTTTAGAACACAGTAGCTGACCCATTTAAAAGAAGAAAAACTATTTTGAGGACTCTAAGCATGCCCATTTCCATATAAATAAATTTGAAAATTATGTAAAACTAATTATAAATCCTTTTTTTTTTTAGCTGTTCATCAAAGCAGGTCCACAGAAATCCCTAACTGAAAATAATTCCAAGCAACTCCTTTTAGGCATTGTTTAAACTATCACAAATTTAGTTTTGAAAAGAACAAAACTAAATTTAAAACATTCATTATAAAGGTTTCTTACTAATTCCACCTGAGCTTGCCCTACTCCTCCCCCCAGAAGTGACTTTGTTCTGCAAAGAACAGAACTGGACTGAGGGAACAGATGAGAATATTTCACTTCAAAAGTTAGAGCTGGGAGATAAAGAAATTTATTTTTTAATTAAATCAAGAATAAGACTGTTGGGCTTCCTTGGTGGCTCAGACAGTAAAGAATCCACCTGCAATGTGGGAAACCTGGGTTCGATCCCTGGGTTGGGAAGATCCCCTGGAGAAGGGCATGGCAACCCACTCCATTCTTGCCTGGAGAATTCCCATGGCAGAGAAGACTGGCTGGCTACAGTCCGTGGGACCGCAAAGAGTTGGATACGACTAGGCAACTAAGCACACACACATATAAGACTGTTAGGAAGTATTGGGAATAGTAATTTTTTTTCACATTCAGCTAGAATTGTTGTCCTTATTTCCAAGGGGAATTTAAATATCATAAGCTAGGTCATTTTCCCCACCTGGCTAGTTCCAAAGAGGTGTCCCTGTCTCACAAATAACAGGGGAAATACCCAATACAAACTCTTGTCCTGTTATTATCTCAGTAGACAGTAATTTTGAGAGTGTGAGGATTAGTTCTTTCTGCTCTTCAAACTAACTACATCTTGCACAATGTTGTGTACATCATAGGAATTCCTCAAAGGTTCAGGGAATTCCACTGAAAAACTAGCATTATTAACCAAGCTTAGCTTCTTCAATGTCAAAGATAAGAGCACTGAATTCTAAGCTAATTCAGTAAAAGTCATAAGTTATGAAGTGCTTACAACAATACAGGTTAAGTATGGAAACCTAATTTAAAAATGACTTAGTCATTAAAAGACAAAAATAACACACCATAGAATTTTCAAAGGAGCTTTATAATGTATATAACATGCTAGAATTGGGATATCAAATTTAATACGAACAGCTTTCATCAAATTTGGATTTAATGAACGCAGTTGTGAAATGGGCAAATCCAATATACTGCAAACAGCCCAACTCTTAATTCATCCCACAGATATGATTTATCCTTAATAGCCAGAAGCATCACTTCAAATAGCTTGTGTTATGGCAGAATGGATTATGTTGTATTCATTTTACCTACAGGAAGGAAACTAGCATCCATAATAGTAACATTCAACTGTGTGTTATAAAGCACCATCCAGCAGAAACTTTATAACATAAAATGTGAAGATATTTAAAACATAAATTTTGAATGCTGTGGCAGATCAGAGACTCCTCTCTTTCCACTAAAGGGATATAGTTTTGATTCAAATCTTTCAAATCCTAGTACCTGAGATCAGCTGCAAAACTTACCTGGGATTATGGAAAAATGTATCACATTTGCTGTGTACTCCCGAGATTCAACTCACTGTTTCTATAAACTTGTACATGCACAGGCAAGGACGTTTCTACAAAGAGCAAATTCATCATTCATTTAACATGGAGAATGCATCTGCATTTGAGAATGTAGATATGTACATTTCTTCCTCCAGATCAATGCATACTACACAGTAAAGCTCCAGTTGAGAGTGCTTTGAGTTCTAGCTCTCCTTTTTAAAATTTCACTCCCCAAAAGACTCTCCATTACATAAAAGCAATTTCTAAAATATTTGCAATCTAAAGAGGTTTCCAGATCTACCTGGGAAAATGAATAACTGCATATCAGCTTGACAGACAGGATACAAGAATTAGATCAGAGGATAAAAATCATAGCATTCCAAGGCAAAGAGGTTTCAAGGTCATTAAGACCTCCAAGTCCAAATCTCAGTTCTGAAAAAAACTAGCTACCTGATCTTGGACAACTTACTGTTACTAAACCCTGCTTCCTTCATGTGAAAAATGGGGATAAAAGTAGGACTGCTGTGGGAGTTGAAGTTTACATACACATCACACATCCAAGTCTCCATCACAATCCCACAGCTCAGGCACTACATAAACTTGTAGTTGTACATAGATAATATCATGTGTACACACTAGAGCTATCTGTACATCCCATTTCCCACATTATACAGGCATTATCTGCTCGTGTTCTCTCCTCCTCTCTGCATTATGGACCATTACAGGCAGAGGCTGTGTCATATTCAATTCCATAACCTCAGGATCTCACACATGCCTGGCATATTGTATAAAGCAGTCAACTGCTACTTATACTTAGTGAGAACAGCTGGCTCCTCCTATATGTCACCATAATTTATCAAGTAAGGCAAACATAAAATGTTCCTTCTTAACCTAGTCAACTTTCTCCCTCTATTTTTGTTAAACTTCTGTAGGGAGACACTTATTTAGCTGTAACAATCAACTGCTGGTTTTCTATTTAAAATGTGAAACTTGAAATTCCCCCATTGTTTTACCATCTTTGGGTTTATCTGGTACTATTACAAAAATTTAATTTGCTTTGCTATTAAATATATATATATATATATATATATATATATACTAACAGAATTGTGGGTCTTGAACACAGGTGAGTTTCTTTTTTGTTTCAAAACAAAATAAACTTTCTGAGTAAAAACTTAAATAACTGATTTCTGCCTACAAGATGCCATGTTTATAGTTTTGCTAAAAATGAAAGAAATGAAATTATTTTTGCCAGATTGTAAGCCCATAGGAAAGTTACAGATGAGAGTTTGCACTAATTGCTCAAGCTCATTTCTGTTTTAAAAAGGAGACCCTAATTTCTAACAACTTGCCAAGATTACAACAGCCTATATGGCACAAATCAGATTATTTTCGTATTTCCTGTTTTTCTTGCTCCAACTGGTGGCCAATCCCAGTCAGAATTCTAAGCAGCATCTTCTAAACAGAAGTCTAATCCAGTCTCCTCTCTACAAAGTGTGCAAGAAACAGGTAAAACAGAAAAGGTGGCACCACCGTGAATTTGAACCTTTGTGATATCCTCAAGGCACAACTTCAAAGCTCTTCTTCAATTTACCTTTTCCAAACAAATAAACTATATCATCTAATTCCACCCCACACCCTCACCTCACACCCATTCTTCTTTTGATATATTATTCTCCTTGTTTTTATTTATTTGTTTGTGTTTAATATAATAAGTCCCATATATCAGAGTCATCCCTTGGTAGCCACTGGGGATTGGCTCCAGGACCTCTGTGGATACCAAAATCCATGGACGCCAAGTCCTTTATATAAATGGCATAGTGCAGTGGGCCTTCCATATTCCCAGGTTCTGCATCCATGGATTCAACCAAATGAAATGAATTGTTGGTTGAACTGACTGATGCAGAAGCAGTGGGGATGGAGGGCCCTCTGTTTTTCCTACTCACTGCATCTAGCACATCAAATCAGTAAGTAACCTGAAGAACCTTGATATTCCTGGCAGGGGACCTAAAACCTGCGTTTTCACAAGCCCTCCAGGTGCTGAAGAAGACTCTTGAGAGTCCTTTGACAGCAAGGAGATCAAACCAGTCAATCCTAAAGGAAATAAACTCTGAATATTCATTGGAAGGACAGATGCCACCTGATGTGAAGGGCCAACTAATTGGAAAAGACCCTGATGCTGGGAAAGATTGAAGGCAGGAGGAGAAGGGGACAATAGAGGATGAGACGGTTGGACAACATCACCAACTCAATGCACATGACTCTGAGCAAACTCCAGGAGATGGTGAAGGACAGGGAAGCCTGGCATGTAGCAGTCCATGGAGCCACAAAGAGCCTGACATGATTGAAGCAACTTAGCACAGCATAGCACACAACCCCAGTGACAGTCTCTGAGATTCTCTGATGATTATTCACACATCAAGTGGCCTGCCTTTCCTATTCTGATGTTATTGCATTTAAATTCCTTTGGCTCCAGTGTCAGACCCTGCCTGATTTCCATCTCTCCACCTTCTTTTCCCAAAAACCTGGGATCCTGAAGCTTTACCCAGCTTTAGACACATCTCCAACCTTGTCTCTCAAGGACTGACCTTGATTTGGCAAGGAGGGAGACAAGCCTAATGATCTCATAATCAGTGTCCTGTTACTCCCACTATTTGTCCTTAAACTACATGCAGGTGACCCAGTTTTGAAAACCAGGTGTGTGTCTTGAACTGGAAATAAAATCGCCACTTATCAATCAGTGCTGATAATTTAAGTTCTGTCTTTGGGCTTCCCTAGTGCCTCAGACAGTAAAGAATCTGCCTGCAAGGTAGGAGACCCAGGTTCGATCCCTGGGTCATGAAGATCTCCTGGAGAAGGAAATGGCAACCCACTCCAGTATCTTTGCCTGGAGAATTCCATGGACAGAGGAGCCTGGTCAGCTACAGTTCCTAGACTCACAAAGTCTGGACACAACTGAGCAACTGTCACTTTTTATATACTTTTATAAGTGGTCTCATGAGGTCACGATCCTCTAGAATCAAAATCCTAAATTATTCTTGCAGCAACTCAGAATTTGTGACTACCTATATGCTGACAAAACTGTTGGCTCAATATTATTCTGTCTGCTATATGCTGACAAAATTGTTGGCCCAATATTATTTTGTCTGCTCCTTAGAATTCCAAATATCACTTGCTTTGGTGTTGGCCATCACTGAGCTTCTACAACCGTCAACACTCTCATTAGACCTTACTACACCTACAAGATGCCAATGATTGCAGTAGGTTGCTACCATCTGCCGTTTCACCAACTCTCTGGATACCATCCTCAGCCTGTCAGTCTTGTTCTATAACCCTGCTGTCCCCTCCCACAGTGCCCATCCTCCCCACATAATTGTGGAGTGAGGTGTCCAGATCCAGGTCTTTGCTCATGATATGGTTGTTACCCTAGCCAAGCTATGCCACCAGAATTAATATTCAATTAGCTCTTCTAGGCAGTTCACTCAATTTTACTTAAACCTTAAGCCAGAATATTGCCTTTCTAGTTATATCTTCCTGAAAGATGTAAAGCTTAGAAACACTAACAGAAACAGGACTTCAAGGGCTGTTTCACAGTGAACATAACATTTGGGTACATTATTCTTTTTACTCCCACACATTTTCTCAGGAAAGGAAAGACTTTTGCAATTCTCACTCCAATCAAAACACTTAATTGTTTCAATTTCTTTAGCTTATCTCCCACCTTCTTCATAACTACAGCAAGTATAAAATTTAAGTACACACAGCTCAGAAAGAAATCAAAATCAAAAATAAAAAGACTTTAAAAATGCCAAAATCCACCCAGTAATTAATTTTCACTTGTGTATCTACATGGACTAAAAGTATGCTCATTGCGGAGAGAACCTTAAGGGTCACTCCTTCCAGTCTTTTGCCTTTATAAGGCAGAGGAGGCATCCAAACCATTCTCATAAGACATAGACCTTGGCTAAGCAATAGCCCTCCCCATAGGTAAAAAATTATGTGGGGGCTTCATGAAAACGAGACCCATTAGGGACTTCCCTGGTGCTCCAGGGGTTAAGACTCCACGCTTTCACCAAAAGACTAAAAAAAAGGAAAGTTTTTTTTTAATTTAAAGGAAAAAAAAAAACAGGACCCATTAGAGCACACCAGATATTTTCAGAACTTTCCAGGAGCTAGGCCAGAACCCCCAGTACTACTCAGATTATTCTACCAGCCTGTACCAATCTAGTGCCTGGACTGGGGAAAAACACAAGCTAAATGAAAGCATTGTGACAGCAAGAAAGATAAGTCTCAATGACACAAGCCAATTTATACACAAAGCCAATTGCTCCCAGTGACAAGCAGTGCTTTTCAAATTGCAGATCATAACCAAGAGGACTGGAAAGAGTGACCTATTAAGGCTCTCTTCCCAATGAATGCACTGAAATTAATTAATAGGTCTTGACTGCAATTTTTTTCTTTTGAGGAATGGAATAGAAAATTTCAGAATGTAATTGCAACCAAATAGTAAGGTAAGAATGTTGCATGAAACTTCTTCCCTAGATAGATGATGAAGAGGCTCGTAGATAGACAGATAATAGATAGATGGATAGAAACAAAAGTTCAACAACTATTTATTGAGCACCTTCCATGTGTCAAGTACTTTTCTAAACAGACACATCAGTGACTACAACAGATACAAATTCTTGTGATGCTATGTACAGTAGATTAGATAGAAATGTAAAATGCATTTCTTAGCGATGTCATAGATTTTTTTTAAGTTTGAAAGACACTATTAATAATACAGAGATGCCCAAGCAACCTCTCCACTATGCCATCAAGAGAGACCCACCCAACAATTGCCCCGCCACACTGGGAAGCCCCAGATAGCAACGAAGTGGGAAGAACAGTCCATATCATTCTCCTCGCCTCCTCTCCACAAGTCTGCCTTCAAAATCAAGCCTGTCTTCTTGAAGCCATCCTCTCTGCTCTGGTTTGCATCTTTCCCTTTAATTTTCTCTCTTTCCCACAGCTCTAGTAGATAAGCCTGTTGAAAGGGAAGGAAAACAGTGAAATGAACAAGTTCTTGGTGAATATTCCCTAGAAATGTAACAGATGGAGAAATTTGGTTTAAATTTTTATGAACTATTCATTGCTAGTAACGGGCAAACCATTGAAATTGTGGTAGTCAATCCTCTTGGGCCTATCTACATATATTAGCATATCTACATATATTCTCCCTAAGTTTCTGTAGAAACATCCTAATAGGTATTAACTAGGGTACAATCTGATACTTCTCAACATAATGATTTGCTTATTTAATTTGAAACAGCTATAAACCCACATTCTGTGGGTCTCTAGGATGAGCCCAACATTGTGGTAGGCACTGGTTCTTTCATCTTCACGATGTTCCTCTGTGGGCAGAATTATCAACTGCCTTCTGTAAGAGAAGATGTTAAAACATATAGAAGTTAAGTAATTTGTCCAGGATCATTCAGCTAGTAAGTGGCACAGCTGAAATTTTAACAAGTGTCACGTAACTCCACAAAATGACTATATCCATTAGGGTCAGAAGGCTTATTATGTATGAAAGAAATATAAACTCTGCTCAGAAAACTGACTCCGCAAGCCTGTGCTTTCCCTTGTTTGCTCTTAATCATTCTTTCATTCTTTAATATTTTCATAAACATTAATAAAGTCTATAAATAAACCATAAGGTTTGGAACCGAAGTGTCAACACAAGTACTTTGCTGCCTTCCTTTGCTATAATGGGTTTAAGTATGTGGTTGCTCACAATTTTGTGGCATTTCTTGCACTAACTCCTTTTAGTATCCATAAGGATAGTGGATGGATAAGAGGGCAGACTCTGGGTTCAGAATGTGTGGTCTCAACTTCTAACCTCAAATTATATGAAGCTTATACAAAGCTGTATAGCTTTGGGAAAGCCATGTCTCAGTTTCCTCACTTGTAAAATAAGAATAATAACAGTACTTGCCTAGAGAGTTATTTTGAGGATTAAATGAGATGCTATAAGCAATGCACTTAGTGTGTATACTGAATAATCACTATGTATTTGTTATCTTGGGCTTGCCTGGTGGCTCAGCAAAGAATCTGCCTATCAATGCAGGAGATGCAGGTTCAATCCCTGGGTCAGGAAGATCCCCTGGAGAAGGAAAGGGCAGCCCACTCCAGTATTCTTGCCTGGGAAATCCCATGGACAGAGGAGCCTGTCAGGGCCTCAGTGCCTGGCCTCGCAAAGAGTGGGACATGACTGAGTGACTGAACGGCAAGATCAACAATTTGTTATCCTTGATTATTACTTGCTAAGAAGCACTACCTCCAGTACTAAGCCTTAAAGTCTTGGAGTTTATTTTTAAAAAAGAGTAAGTTCCAGGTGGTGAGGAAAAGAAATCTTTAAACTTGAAACTCTCATCAAGATGGAGAATTATATCTGTCCCTACATTTCTCAATTGCTTGGGTTGCTGAAAGGTGCACAGTGGATGTGATTGCTAACTGATGCTGTTTGGGGAAAGCATTACACTTCATAAATTATTTCAAAAGGAACCATTTTGTTTTTATGCTGATATACGAGATCTTTTCATTGTGCAAAACACAACCAGCATGTTTATTTACTGCATGGAGGTCAGTGCCATAAGTCTGCATGAAAAGAGAAATCATAACCATTGTCAAAATTCAAACCAATTTTGCAGCAGAGGTCTATATGGTTTTTCTAACAACTGTCTCAAATGTTGGCCAAATGAAAAGGTCAAGTGTACATCAATATGAAAGAAAATGAAGGTCCTCATTATCCTTTAGCCTCTTCTGTTACTGAGGCAAGAACACATTTAAAGTGCATCTCCTCATAATCAATTTCTTTACTTACAAATGTCACTCTGAATGGACATTTTACAGCTGATTAATTTCTGTCCCTTTTTCTCATATGCAGATACAAGACCCCAATGCATACTTCTGGTAGATTTCCTTCCTGCTGAATCAAGTGCTGATTTCCTACAGATCTGCTGTCTAAAGCCCTGGCAAAAAAATGATCTTTCAACCTATGCTGCTATGTTGCTTAAATATATCCATCTCTTCTTTTCCAAAATATTTAAGATAAGTGAATAATTAAACATCTGATTGTCGAAGGTAGAAAACATTGTCATTGCCTTTGTCAAAAAGTCCAGACATTAAATATGCTGCACATACAAATGTACTCAATTAACATTTTAATTAAGGGTAACAAACAATAATTAAACAGATGACATTTTAATTAATTTTCTCAACTGTAAATAGCCTGATGGAAATTATTGTTAAATCTGATTTAAATATTTCTCCTTGCAAAAACAGTGACCTCAAACTACCCATGATGAAAAATGTTTCCCTTTTATGTACTTACATGATCATCATGTCATAGCCATAAATAGGTTTCCAAGTAAAGTTTCTCAGTGTTATTGACCTTGTTCTCTTCACTTGGTATGCAAGCAGCAGTGTAGCTAAATAGTAATTACATCTTTCAAGACACTTGCTTACATCTTGTGAAAAAACCCAGCACTAAAGTAACTCAGGGTTGAATACTACAGTCAGAGATTCATGCTTGGTCATTAAATCCAGATAAGTCATTTTGTAAAGCTTAGCAAACCAACTCCATGATCTCCCATTTTCATATTGCCATAGGTCAGTGAGATCTGTCCCTGGTTTTGAAACACAATAGGGGTTGCTAATTGTGTCAAGTGGCATTATTAATTTCTCAAAACAAAAGATTAGATTTAATTCATTTTGGTTTTAACAATAAACATGGGCCATTCAACACTTGGAAGCAGAGTAGAGTGACAGCATGGCAGATGATGCCTGTTAAGATATTAGCAGATAGTGACTTGTCAAGAAAACAGAATAAGTCCTGCTATCACGGCTGTAGGAGGAGAAGGAGATGACAGAGGGTGAGATGGTTGGATGGCATCACTGACTCGATGGATGTGAGTTTGAGCAAGCTCCAGAGTTGGTGATGGACAAGGAAGCCTGGCATGCTACAGTCCATGGGGTCACAAAGCGTCGGACATGACTAAGCGACTGAACTAAACTGAACTGATCAGGGCTGCCAGATTAGCACGAAATAATTAATTAATTTTCAGTTTTGCCTTTTTGTTCCATATTGGGACATACTTATTCCAAAAGACTGTTCAGGGCTCCCAAGGTTGCTCAGTGGTAAAGAATCCACCTGCCAACGCAGGTGACAGGGCTTCAATCCCGGATCCGGGAAGATCCCACATGCCCTGGAGCTACTAAGCCCATGCACCACAGCTGTGTTCTAGAGGCAGCGATCCGCAACCACTGAGCCCACACGCCCTAGAGCCTGTGCTCCACAGTAAGAGAAGCCGCTGCAGCGAGAAGCCTGTGTACCTCAACTAGAGAGGAGTCCCACTCTCTGCAACTAGAGAAACCCAATATAGCCAAAAATAAAAAGATGGTTCATTATTTATCAGAAATTCTGTATTTCATCTGGCAACCCTCCTTTTTTATTTATTTTATTGAAGTATAGAAAGTATAGATGATTTACAATTTGTGTTAATTTCTGGTGTACAGCAAAGCGATTCAGTTATACATATATATAATAGTTTGCACTGGCTAATCCCAAACTCCCATTCCACCCCTCCCGTATTCACCTTCCCTCTTGGCAATCTGTTCTCTGTCTGAGTCTGGTTCTGTTTCATAGATAAGTTCAACTGTGCCATATTTTAGATTCCATACACGCCTTGTTGATTTTCTTTTTATTTGTTTTGTTTTGTTTTTGACCTTGCACATAGCTTATGGGATCTCAGTTCCCTGACCAGGGACTGAACCCAGGCCATGACAGTGAAAGCCCCGAATCCTAAGCACTAGACACCAGGGAACTTTCTAGTAACCTTTTTTTTTTTTTTTCTAATGGGCTTTCAAGATTATTTTCTTTTTATTTCAAAGCTTTTCTTTTTTTATTTTTTGGCCAAACCATGCAGCATGTGGGTTTAGCTCCTGAACAAGACATCAAATCCATGTCCCCTGCATTGAAAGCATGGAGTCATAACCACCAGACTGTCAGGGAAGTCCTGGTAACACTACTTTTAAAAGAACAGTGCCTATAAGATAAATTCACCTTGAGCAACATTTTGTTTGTCTCTGATACAGGGTGAGTTATGGCAAAAATGAGGAATCTGATGGTAGATGATTTTCTGGGCTCCTTGGGAAGGTACTAGGACAGGTCCTTAGACAGTGTCAAGAAAGCATGTCCAGGAGACAAACATTGTTTATTTAGGAAGCCATTTCTGGAGTTTAAAAGTTATTAATCTATTGTTTAATCCCCTCTGCTTTAACTGTTTTTTTAATTGTAATAAATAGGTCTCAGAGGACAGTGAGCTGCAGCTTGGGGGCTCTCTGTCACAGAAGGAGACCCTTGGGGTCTATCACACACAGACTTGATGGTTTCCAACAGGAGAATTCCAGGAGGACAACCCAGTTCCCAGAAATGCAGCCTCCAGGGCAAAGTGAGCCTCAGACAAAGAAGTAGGGTCCTTACAGCTTAGGGTGGAGAAGAACAAGGGGACCCAGACACCCATGCACTGCGAAGCCAAGAGAGGGGAGAGCAAGGAGAACAGATTCCAGCTTTGGGAAGTTCAAGTGTTTCTTCCTATTGAGGATGCTGATCAGGACAAATAGTCTCCTTGAAATCCCTGTTATTTTTAAATCAACGAGATTAGAACCGTTATCTTTTAATTCAATTGCATGCTAAGTCGCTTCAGTAGTGTCTGGCTCTTTGTGACTCTGTGCACTGCACCCCACCAGCCTCCTCTGTCCATGGGATTCTCCAGGCAAGAATACTAGAGTGGGTTGCCATTTCATCCTCCAGGGAGTCTTCCCAACCCAGGGATTGAACTTAGATCTCTTATGGCTCCTGCAGACAGGTGCTTTACCTCTAGTGCCAGCTGGAAAACCCAATTACCCAGATACTTTGCCAAAGAGAAGTATCAGTTCCAACAGGACAGACCTAGGGCTAATAATCCCCCTCCCTTTCAAAAATATCCCTCTCTTCACCTCCAATTACTCAAAAATCCCATTTAAAATCACTCATTGTACAGTAACTCTACCCCACTCTACCTCTGCAGTTCTCATATCTCTTGAGAGAAATTTCCATAGTCTTAAAGAAGGCCCAACTCAAAGAAAGGGTCTCTAGCTGAAAAAGGTGTTTGCTTGTGGTAATGAAAAGCAAACAGAAACTAATCATCTCGCATCAGTGTCTACCTGGAACGTGAGGTCTTTGGCAGGCATCTGTCTCTATACTAGATGCTATCTTTCCTGGTCTTTCTTCCCAGTATGTGGTTGTCATTGTTGCTGTTAGCACAATGCAATTAGCACAAACTTAACACGAGGTTCAAACATACTGGGCACTCAACCCAACAATATTAAAAGTGCAAATAGGGACTTCCCTGGTGGTGCAGTGGATAGGAATCCGCCTGCCAACACAGGGGATGAGTGTTTGATTCCTGGGCCGAGAAGATTCCACATGCCCTGGAGCAGTTAAGCCCGTGTGCCACAACTACTAAAGCCCCTGCATCTAGGGCCTGCGTGCTACAAGAGAAGCCACAGCAATGAGAAGCCCGCACACCACAATGAGGAGCAGCCCTTGCTCACCACAACTAGAAAAAGCCCATGCAAACCAATGAAGACCCAGTGCAGCCATAAATAAAATATATAAACCTTTTTTAAAAAGAAGATTGAATGTACAAATGGATGGACCAATGAATGAAAGTTGGGCAGCCCACAGAAAACCTTAGAGAGAGGTAATCGATGTTTCCCAAGAAGAGGTCTGAAGTCCCACCCCACCCCTACGAGACAGAGCCAGAAATTCAAGCGTCCTGGCAGAAGTGTAGAGAGTAAGGATGCTGCCTTCTCACTGCTATGGATGAGGGTCCTCAGACAGACCCCACTAACAGAGGGTGTATTTTAAAGAACTCTTGTGTCCTAGTATATATGGTTAAACTCTCTAAGACCCTGTGCAAGCTTGGCTGGTGAATTCTCTGTTAACTACTAATGAGCTGCAATTCTTTCCCTACAGCTTTCAGCTGCAGCCAGGTCCCTTTTGCCCCTTTTCTTAACGCAGGGATCAAAGCCACCATCTGCCCTCTACAAGTGCACTGAGAGCATAATTCCAACATCCTCCAGTCATCAATTACCATATCTTTCTTTCATGTTGGGCTCAAAACACCTCTCTGTAGAAGCCCCTCTAAATTAACTCATGGAATCCAACTTCACTGTTTCCTCCTTTTATCTGAACCCATGGTCAGATAAAAGATAAAGACATCTGAACCCAGGTCTTTAGCATATATTTTTATGTTATTTACTCAGAGAAAGATAGTCAGAGCTTTGTATATTATTGGTACTCCAAATGTAGCTTTAAAAAGTGGGTAAGTAAATGAAAATTAGTGCAGAGGAACACAAAAGGCTCTGTTGTTCTAGGACATAATATGTCTTCTGTCCGATCTTGGAACTCAAGAGTTCAACACATTCATGTAGACCATTTACTTGATGCTCAAAGTATGGTCCATGAGCCAGCACCACATGGAAATTCATTGGAGGTGCAGCATCCCAGGCCCCACTCCTAACCCACCACACATCAGATTCTGCATTTTAACAAGATTCTTGGAGTGCTTTGTACACATAATAAATTTTTAGAAGCACTGACTTCCCCCATTCCCAGCATGAAATCATCTACAAGGAATATCTCTTGAATGGCCTCCATTCAGAGGTCTCAAATTTTGCATAATCAAACCTATCCATTAGGAAAAAGTTTTCCTACAAAAAGAGTTTAAATTCCTCTTCTCATGGCCTCGGTGAAACAGGAAAGAAGACAGACCTAGAATTCCAGCCTCAGATTAGAAAGAATAAAATCACCTCCTGGGAGAACAACTGATGAAGAATTGATACTTAATACTGGAGGCATTGCAATAACAGCAGGGGTCACAGAGGGAAGTAGGTCTCTGCAATCAAGGAGTGTCCTCAAAGAGTACAGGAGCTTATCGCTACACAGTAGCATCCAGCAGGAGCTGGGAGTCAGCAGAAGCTGGGGGTCATCAGAACCAGACCAGAAAAGAAGACAAACGTGCAGACTGTCCCAAGTCTTAATGGTGAAAAAATGGAAATTTAAGTCACAGCCCCACTGGCTCATTTGTGCCTAAAATTAGTGTGCCAGGAGCCAGACGAAGCACTCCACAACTGTAATAGATAATTAGTGTTATTATCCCATTCCATAGATTGCATAATTGAAAAACCAGAAAGACTGTGAAATTCACTCAAAGAAATACCACTGAAAGTGACCTCACAGGACTCAGAACAAATCTGGCTCCCAAGCCCATGCTTCAGACTCTGCTCTCCCACATTTGTCTACTTATAAGTGAGTAAACGGAGAAGGCAATGGCACCTCACTCCAGTACTCTTGCCCGGAAAATACCGTAGACAGAGGAGCCTGGTGGGCTGCAGTCCATGGGGTTGCTAAGAGTCAGACAGGACTAAGCGACTTCACTTTCACTTTTCACTTTCATGCATTGGAGAAGGAAATGGCAACCCACTCCCATGTTCTTGCCTGGAGAATCCCAGGGATGGGGGAGCCTGGTGGGCTGCCGTCTATGGGGTCGCACAGAGTTGGACACGACTGAAGTGACTTAGCAACAACAACAACAACAAAGTGAATAAAGAATGAGTGGTTTTCATTGCAGAGTGTGGACTCAATCACTCTTAATTAACCCTTTGGTTGGTTTTATAAAGTCCAAAACTGAAGAAGTCCTTCAGACATATTACTACCCACTCACATCTGAAGTAGAAAGACCCTACCTCAAAAAGCCAGATAGCCATCAGAGTGAGCCTAGGAGGCTGGCATTATGAAATGCTATCTTAACAAGGTGTTTTTTTTCCTTTTCCAGGTGGCACATGCTAAATGGTTCAATGAACATAAAATTTTAGCAAAAATGAAGCACTTTTCCTTCTTTGGAGAAGAGCGGTGGCTGGCATGACTAAGCATGTGGCCACTTGGCCCTGGGGTGCTGAAAGACTTTTGGGGAGGTCAGATTTCATGAGGGCAACACTGGGTACCCTAAATTCTGAAGATCTTCCCAACCTGGCCCAAGGGGTTGATTTTAGTTCTCAGAGCCTGTGCTATCCCAGACCCATCTTCAGCCTTTACCTCCCTAGAGAAAATCACACCTCATACACTCTTACAATAAACTCAGCCATCCAAAGGCTACGGTCACCTCTGAATATATAGCCCAACCACCTCCAGAAAAACCCCCACTCACAGCACCCTGGTAAAAAGTAACATCTCTTCTAAGGATCTGCTTGTGTCATAAAAAAAAAAAAAAAACCCACACTCCAAAACACAATTATGGGTGATTGTGAAAAGCCACACTAAGGAGTCATCAACAACTAAATATATCAGGTGATTTTCTGAAAGGTGCTCAGTCACATTGCCATTTCTGCCCTTCATCACCACTGTCCTCACATATTCTTTGACTCTCTGAGTTTATAGCTCTCTATTGGGCTTTAGAAAATACACATCAAGACTTATCAAAAGTGTGAAAAGAAGTATAGGCAGCACATAGAAGGAAAAGCTGCTTCCACTTAGTTTATGACGACGAACCTAGAGACAGGGTCGTATGGACTTTGAAGGGTCTTTAGACAGCTAGACACGACCCTCCTCTTCTACAGGCAGGATTACATGTAAATTGCATTTTATATTCTGAATGTTTATTGCTTTCTCATTTGCATTCCACAGTCTTTTAATTCTGTACTTCAAAACAAGCTTTAATATCAGATGTTACTAAGCCATTTTTAAATTACTCTTACTATTTCTCACTTGCTAATTATTGGATTTTCATGTTTATTTTTAATCTTGAAGATAGGGAAACTGCTAACTTTCCTCCACCTCTTATCACTTTAGGGGAAAGGTGTACAAATAGAGTGTAGAAACTACAAGAATAAGAAAGACTGGCAAGACACATGGACACAATGGTCGGGGAGGGGGGAACAATGTAGATATTCAGGCTCCAGTTCCCATGTGGGTTTTACCACTTACTGAGTAAGTGTGAACAAGTTCATCAACCTCTATGAATCGTGTTTTCATAATTTCTTAAACAAGCAAAATACCCACCTTGCAAGGCTGGTCTAAGAAAACAACACTGGCTAAAGTTTACCATAAAATCAAGACATGATCAAGACTGAGTACTTATAACAAAGGAAATACTCTACCAATTTGATTAACAACTTCATTCTGTTTTCAAAAACACTTAAGCTAGATGGTAAATTCCATTCTGAGCTACATACTGTCTAACCTGACTTCAGTTTATCTTCACATTCAGACTCCTCAGTACTCAATAACTGATTCCAGGAAGATGGGTCAAGAGAGTTCGTAGGTGGCTCTTTCCTTTGCAAGTTTGTTTTTGAGTCCTTGTTATAAATGAACGTAGGTATTATGAGAGAGAAACTATTTCTTTAAATTGGAAGCTCAACTGATGATACTTGGAGAAAACAATTATAAGATCCCTGAAGAAATTTTTCAAAGAGGAAAACTAAATAAATTTATTTCCAGACATGTTTAATGGAACTAGAGTTCAAATGCTATATGATACTTATGTTCTTAACAATTTGGAACCATTTGTCAGTCAAAATTAAATTATAGGCCATCTATTTGTGGAATAACAAGTCAGTCAATCTTATTAGCATGAATTACAAAAATCTCCTAAAGCTCTTGGGTCTCTTAAGGGGTTTAACACCTCCCATTTTCTCAATGTGAACATCAGATCACATTAATCACAAGACCATAACCCACTTACTTAACGGGTATATTACATAAAAGGTCGCACACCCTGCTGTGAAATACTGTATCTTTGCATGCGGATCACTTGGGACAATGAAAAGAAGAATTCATTAATGAAGTGTGAGGTTCATTTTATTTATAGTCCATGGGAAAGGCATATTTCACAGCCATCAGAAGCACTTCCGCAGGCAAGAAGTCTCAGTTAAACCAAGTACTATCCAAACCTACTGCAAGTCCAATCCGAGTGTCCCTGGCTGTCAGACACACAGTAAAGAAGAGAGAAAATTGCTTTTAAAAAATTGATTGCTGAGGGACTATGAGAATGTGGGATAAGGTCAAATCCAGACCACTGCTAGAACTTTCATGTGAGGGACACCTCTGCCACCAAACCGGAGGGCAAAAGAAAAGGTAGGTTTGGCTATTGGCTTGTTAGAAGGTCTGGTGGACATTGAGATGGTTCAGGGCAGATACTGTCAATTTGCTCTGTAAAGTAGTAGAAAGTCATTTACTGAAAGGCAGTTGGGAGGGTATGATTAAAAATAATTACCATGGAGGTGTTAGGGAAAGTTCATTCGGACATTGGGGAATGTCTGGCAATTTGAAGGTGCTAAGTATGAACCATGAGAAACTTCAAACTTCTCCAGCCAGTCTGTCCATTTCTTCTCCTAGATGAGACTCCTCAGGCCTTGACTGAGTTTGTGTCATCAGCACCTAGGACAGCTCCTGGCATAAAGGAGTATTTTAATTCAATTACATATGACAGACACCTGAATTGTCTGACTATAAACAAGCTATATGTTAGACTTTTTAATATTTTGCAAATTACAAATGACTTTTAGAGAAATTCAACACAAAGGAAAACCTGAGGCCTAGACTTTGCATTCCAGATTGGTCAATGGTCCAAGGGAGGAGTGGTCCAAGTGCAGGGGGTCTGGAGAGCATGGGTGTGAAAGTTAGATGGCTGCCCAGTCACTTCTGCCAAACACGAACCTCAGTGCAGTGGGGTTCCAGAAACAGGATGAGGTGAATCAGCAGAGGTACCACCAGACCCTGATTTTCCTAGGAAAATGATGCTTTGCAGGCTGGAATCAGGAGAAAAGCTTTGAAGGAGACCCATCATTCTTGATAGCCCAGCTTTCTAGGTTTGCAAAAAGCACTCTTCCCTGGAACTTAGAAAAATAACGGAGCAAACTCAGCTATCTTTCTCAGGATCCAGCTCCTATCTCCACCTGCAACCTTCTGGTTTCTTCTCACCGCTTCCATCCTGGCACATTGTATTCCATCTTTTCCAAATCATTTTCTGGTTTACTCCAAAGTATTTCCACATCATTTTAAGTTATAAGTGTTGTATGGAATATCCTCTCCCAGGTGCTACTTCCTACAAAAAGCTGTCTTTCCCAGAAGAAAGGGAAAGATATCATACACACACACACACAGACACACACACACACAATGGAATATTACTCAGCCATAAAAACTGAAATAATGCCATTTGCAGCAACATGGCTGGACCTAGAGATGATCATACTAAGTGAAGTAAGCCAGAAAAGACAAATATCATAAGAGATTGCTTATATGTAGGATCTGAAAAAATTTTACAAATAAACTTATTTACAAAACAGAAGTAGACTCACAGATATAAAAAACAAACTTATGATTAGCAAAGGGGAAAAGGGGAGAGGGATAAATTGGGAATTTAAGATCAACAGATATACCCTACTATGTATTAAACAGATAAACAGTAAGTACCTTTTGTATAACACAGAGAACTATATTCAATATCTTGTAATGCTCTATAATGGGGCAAAATCTAAAAGAGAATATTTATATGTATATATAATAAAGATGAAAAAGAATACTGATTACTTTGTTCTATCATCTTTTTAACTCAGTGTAGAAATATGAAGATTGATATTGATAAAAAAAAAAAAAGATGCCTAAACATATTACAAAAGACATGAGGGGTTACAGAAATTAGACTCTTCTTGTTCTCCAAATTCAGGAATATTAGAATTAGGGGCACCCCTCCAAGCCTGAAGAAGGTGACTTGAAAATAAATAAAAGAGAGTGCTACTTTACACAGCTGGGGCAAACATGAAACTCTATTTTGAGCACTGATACAGACTTGAAGAGATAAGTAGATTCCAAGAAGGACTTAGGATGATGGTTCCAACATAGTTTTAAATAGACATTAAAGCTATTTACCTTATCAGCAGAGAGCATTCACCCCTCACTTCCTACAACAGCACCACATGTATCCTTGTCACAGCCATAGCATGAGCAGCATGCATCCAGTTTGGTCAGCTTTAACCCTGTGTGGCATCTGTAGTGCTTTTATACTCTAAAACCAGAGCTCTGTTGTTTGGGGAAACTTTACTTTCTTGAAACAGAATGCAGTTCTTTCTGTGACTCATCCTACATAACTCAGTTGTCATCAATCACTGGAAATAAAATATCTTCTAAAAGACTTAGTTCATTGAACAAGGACAGGACGGAGGTCAAACAAGACTGTACCCTGGCCAGGAGCTGAATGTCTTCCTAAACCACGAGTCCTGGGGGAGGAAAAAACTGCATTCTCAGGTACACTAAATGTACGTACGGTAGGTAGATAATGACCCATATAGGAAGGAAAAGAGAAAAATGAGAGAGAAGTTACCCAGAACCAAATGGCAAGTTTGGTTCACAAAAGTTTTATTTACAAATGTCATCATGCAGAACCCTGAAAATACAATCAATTCAGTCTGGTTCAGTCGCTCAGTCATGTCTGACTCTGCAACCCCATGAACTGCAGCATGCCAGGCCTCCCTGTCCATCACCAACTCCTGGAGTTCACCCAAACTCATGTCCATTGCCTCGGTGATGCCATCCAACCATCTTATCCTCTGTCGTCCCCTTCTCCTCCTGCCCACAAACTTTCCCAGCATCAAGGTCTTTTCAAATGAGTCAGCTCTTCACATCAGGTGGTCAAAGTATTAGAGTTTCAGCTTTAGCATCAGTCCTTCCAATGAACACCCAGGACTGATCTCGTTTAGGATGGACTGGTTGGATCTTCTTGCAGTCCAAGGGACTCTCAAGAGTCTTCTCCAACACCACAGTTCAAAAGCATCAATTCTTTGGCACTCAGCTTTCTTTATAGTCCAACTCTCACATCCATACATGACTACTGGAAAAACCATAGCCTTGACTAGACAGACCTTTGTTGGCAAAGTAATGTCTCTGCTTTTTAATATGCTGTCTAGGTTGGTTATAACTTTCCTTCCAAGGAGTAAGGGTCTTTTAATTTCATGGCTGCAATCATCAGCTGCAGTGATTTTGGAGCCTCAAAAAAAATAAACTCTGACACTGTTTCCACTGTTTCCCCATCTATTTCCCATAAAGTGATGGGACCGGATGCCATGATCTTAGTTTTCTGAATGTTGAGCTTTAAGCCAACTTTTTCACTCTCTGCTTTCATTTTCATCAAGAGGCTCTTTAGTTCTTCTTCACTTTCTGCCATAAGGGTGGTGTCATCTGCATATCTGAGGTTATTGATATTTCTCCCGGCAATCTTGATTCCAGCTTGTGCTTCCTCCAGCCCAGCATTTCTCATGACATACTCTGCATATAAGTTAAATAAGCAGGGTGACAATATACAGCCTTGATGTACTCCTTCTCCTATTTGGAACCAGTCTGTTACTCCATGTCCAGTTCTAACTGTTGCTTCCTGACCTGCATACAAGTTTCTCAAATAGCAGGTCAGGTGGTCTGATATTCCCATCTCGAAGAATTATCCACACTTTATTGTGATCCAACACAGTCAAAGGCTTTGGCATAGTCAATAAAGCAGAAATAGATGTGTTTCTGGAACTCTCTTGCTTTTTTGATGATCCAGCAGATGTTGGCAATTTGATCTCTGGTTCCTCTGCCTTTTCTAAAACCAGCTTGAAAGTTTACAGTTCACATATTGCTGAAGTCTGACTTGGAGAATTTTGAGCATTACTTTACTAGCGTGCGAGATGAGTGCAATGGTGCGGTAGTTTGAGCATTCTTTGGCATTGCCTTTCTTTGGGACTGGAATGAAACCTGACCTTTTCCAGTCCTGTGGCCACTGCTGAGTTTTCCAAATTTCCTGGCATACTGAGTCCAGCACTTTCACAGCATCATCTTTTAAGATTTGAAATAGCTCAACTGGAATTCCATCACCTCCACTAGCTTTGTTCGTAGTGATGCTTCCTAAGGTCCACTTGACTTCACATTCCAGGATGTCTGGCTCTAGATTAGTGATCACACCATCGTGATTATCTGGGTCATGAAGATCTTTTTTGTACAGTTCTTCTGTGCATTCTTGCCACCTCTTCTTAATATCTTCTGCTTCCGTTAGGTCCATACCATTTCCATCCTTTATTGTGCCCATCTTTGCATGAAATGTTCCCTTGGTATCTCTGATTTCCTTGAAGAGATCTCTAGTCTTTCCCATTCTTTTGTTTTCCTCTATTTCTTTGCACTGATCGCTGAGGAAAGCTTTCTTATCTCTCCTTGTTATTCTTTGGAACTCTGCATTCAAATGGGTATATCTTTTCCTTTTCTCCTTTGCTTTTCACTTCTCTTCTTTTCACAGCTATTTGTAAGGCCTCCTCAGACAGCCAATCAATAAACATAATTTTCAGAAAATGTACATAGAGGGACTTCCCTGGCGGTCCAGTAGTTAACTCTGTGCTTTCACTGCAGGGGGTATGGGTTCAATCCCTGGTCAGGGAACTGAGATAAGATCCCACATACGTGTTGCAGCAAAGAAAATATGTATACAAATGGGCTGGAATCACATGTCATGATTATTTAAGGACATAGAGAAAAATAATGAATTAGTCAATTTTCCCACGTGGCTCAGCAGTAAAGAATCCACCTGCCAATACCGGAGACACAAGAAACATGGGTTCAATCCCTGGGTCAGGAAGATCTCCTAGAGGAGGAAATGGCAACCCACTCTAGTATTTTTGCCTGAAAAATCCTATGGACAGAGAAGCCTGGTGGACTAGAGTCCATGGGGTTGCAAAGAGTCGGACATGGCTGAGCACACACACACGTGCTCATTTTAATGTAGGATCTGTGCAATTGGAAGAAAGTCAAAGAATCTCGAGCTTGTAACATAGGGCTCAGCATGGGAGAGGAGGGTGGTGAAAACTGAGGAGTGGGTCACTCTTGATGACTAACAGGCATTTAATAACCACCAGTTCTCACTATTACAGGAGCCCAGCAGGGATTTGCTGTATCTACAAGGTGTCCATGTCATAAGAAAGATTTCTGGAAAAAGTAACTGTGTACTAAGATCACTCACCACTCTTTGACAAAATCATGTTTTGGTCCACACATTTAAAGAATTTTAGGAAATAACTGATCCTCTATAATGATACCTATGTGTAAACATTACAAGGCAATCCACTCCATCAAGCAAGAACCAGTAAATTCCTCCCCCAGTCCAACCCTAGAGAAGCCACAGAGGAAAAGTGCATGTACCTAAAGACCTGATAGAAAGATTCTAGAGAAACTCTGGGGAGAAAAAGATTGGTAGTAACCATAAGTAGGAAAAAAAAAAAAAAAGGCGGGGAGGGCAAGGAAGAAGAGAAGAGCAACGCATGGACAGACAGGCTGCTGCTGCTGCTGCTAAGTCACTTCAGTCGTCTCCGACTCTGTGTGACCCCATAGACGGCAGCCCACTAGGCTCCCCCATCCCTGGGATTCTCCAGGCAAGAACACTGGAGTGGGTTGCCATTTCCTTCTCCAAGGCATGAAAGTGAAAAGTGAAAGGGAAGTCACTCAGTCGTGTCCAACTCTTCTCGACCCCATGGACTGCAGCCTACCAGGCTCCTCTGTCCATGGGATTTTCCAGGCAAGAGTACTGGAATGGGGTGGGGTGTGCATATGAGTTATGTCCTTTGTATTCCATAGAACTTTACTTGTGCTCAATGTGTGCTCAGTTGCCAACTCTTTGAGACCCCATGGACTGCAGCCCAACAGGCTCCTCTGTCCGTGGAATTTTCCTGGTAAGAATACTGGAGTGGGAACTTTACTTGCCCCTTACTAAAAGACCAGCAGCACCAGCCCACCCTGCAGGGTAACTCAGGGGACAGCTGGAGTCTGGCTGCTATTGGGAGAAGCTAAAAACAGGAGCAGTCTGAGTAGCCTGCCCCTGAGGGGTTCATCCACCTAGCTGTCCCCACCACAGCCCTAGGTTAGGACTAGAAAACCAACATAGAAAAGATGTAGGAAGAGAGAAGGCTCAGAGCAGAAGCAGAGAGGTTCAGAGTTTCTTAGCAAGGGAGAGCAAATGTGACATTCAAGTCCAGACTTGGAGCTCTGAACTCTCTAAGCCAGGGCACACCATTAGCCTCCCTTCCTAAAACCCACCACGGCTAGGATCTGACTCTGGCCAGGACTATATGTTCTTCTTTACTAATGCATCACATAATAAAATTTTGGCTCAGATGGCAAAGAATCCACCTGCCAATGCAGGAGACCTGGGTTCATTCCCTGAGTCAGGAAGATCCCCTGGAGAAGGGCATGGCAACCCACTCCAATATTCTTGCTTGGAGGATCCCATGGACAAAGGAGCCTAGCAAGTTACAGCCCATGGGGGTCACAAAGAGTCGGACACAACTGAGCAACTAACACTTTCACTTGAACTAAATTTAGTGGAAAATCTAACAGACCCACAGCCAAATCACAACAAGCAGGTAGCTTGAATAAGAACACCTGGACTATTGCTGACGCTGAAATTTAAGGAATTGGTTGTCAGTAGAACTGAGTGATAAAAGAGAAAACAGGGCAAGGTTTTCAGTGCAATACCATTGATGAACATTAAAAACACATTCACTGAAAAACAACACTGCAGACTCAACAAGGACACACACGGACTTAAGATACCACATATTTAAGACATAGATCAAAGACACCACAGTGAACTGTAAAGGAGAAGGGAATTAGAGCAGTGATCAGAGAAGATGAAAGCAAAAGAAAATAAAACAAGAAGAGGACTTTGCACCCATCAATGAGGATGATGCATTATAAACTAAGGAGGATGATTTACTTAACTCTCTGGACCTGAGATCTGATTAAAACAAACAAATACCACCTTGACAAATGATTGGAGGCTGAAAATAAGAAGTAATTGGCATTTATTAGAATAGATAGAAAAGCAGATAGCAATGAAAGAGTTTACACAAATGAACAGAGACTTTGTCAGAGCTAATAGCCCTAAAATTGCTGTTTGCAGAGATCCTCTAACCCCAACTCAAGAGAGTGTACTATTGAGGCCAGGCCAGGGAAAAGAGCCTGACAGGCTGGAGAGGACAGGGGATAGCACCGAGAATGGCTTTTGGATGGCTCAACACAGATTGTCTTTTCCAGCTCAGATATAAGACACCCTCCCTGTCCACTGTCTTGTTAGGGGGATCCAGGGTAGACTCAGGGATCCAGTGGTTGTCCAGACATTTGGTAGAGATGGGCCATCCCAACCATACCCAAAAGATGGCCAAATATAATCTTTTGGTCTTTTTAGCGCCCTCTAGCTGTAGGTGGCAGCAATACATATTAAGTAGCTAGTTGTGGCTGCTGCTGCTAAGTCACTTCAGTCCTGTCTGATTCTGTGCGACCCCACAGAGGGCAGCCCACCAGGCTCCGCTGTCTCTGGGATTCTTCAGGCAAGAACACTGGAGTGGGTTGCCATTTCCTTCTCTAAGGCATGAAAGAGAGTAAAGTGAAGTCGCTCAGTCGTGTCCGACTCTTCGCAACCCCAGGGACTGCAGCCTACCAGGCTCCTCCATCCATGGGATTTTCCAGGCAAGAGTACTGGAGTGGGTTGCCATTGCCTTCTCCGAAGTAGCTAGTTGGTGGTCCCCTAACTTGCTACAAGGTGGAAATAGTGCAGACATGTGCTTTCCAACGTTCAGGTTTGGTAAAGGTAGGCAGCAGAGAGGAACAGGGCATATAGATGCCTGGCTGGAACAGGACACGGAGAAGGGAAATGTAGCCTTTGATTTCAGCTCTCCTGGAAAAGGTTCAAGCCATCTTTCTTATGAACAGATCTGATTCACAAGGTTCTCTTTTTTCTGAGATTGCTAAGATTCTAAGCTAAGTCTTTTAGTCACTGTTTGATAATAAGATGCAAAATAAAGTATTTGTGAACACAAAATTAATGGAAGGAAACACTATCTGAGTGTACACTGAATTTAGCCACCAGCATCTATTTTTAAAGATGACCTAATTAATTGTTACATAGAATATGGAGAGAAAAGAAACATAGGCAAACCTTTTAGATAAACCACTATTGACTTTAAATGTATGACATTGTTGAAGCAGTTTTCCAAAAGCTTATAGAATGATTTTAATACAGTTGTCAAACATGCCAGGAAAAATATATGAGGGTAGAAAACTATTGAGTCTCTGAGGGGGGAAAAAAAGGATGGGATTGAAAAGTCACCTTAAAAAAAATCTCTTAGCAATCTCTGTGTATCTCTTTAACGTGTGTGTGTGTGTGTGTGTGTGTGTGTGTGTGTGTTAAGTTGCTTCAGTCGTGTCCAACTCTTTGGACCAGGCTTCTCTGTCCATGGGATTCTCTAGGCACGAATACTGAAGTAGATTACCATGGTCTCCTCCAGCAGATCTCCCCAATCCTACATCTTTTACATCTCCTTCACTGGCAGGCAGGTTGGGAAGCCCCTTTAACATACTCCTCATTTAATAAACAGAATTGTAGTCATTTTACCACAGACTCATTCTCACCACTGTACCTGTATATAGAGTCATTGATCTTTACACCGCTCTTTTTCTTTCATGAGAGTTAATGTTATTTAAATGGAAACTAGATCAAAGAGGGGACTTGCCTCTTTACTAAATTAGAGCATTCTAAAATTTAAGCAAAATAATCCAAATGTTGGATTTCCCCCTAAAGGACTGATATTGCACTTCAGGGCAATAAAACATGCTTGAAAGGCTGAAGCATACTACTTTGTTATTTTTGCAAGTAAAAGATGATTCTGAAAATTGGCTTTACTTCCACAGTCAGAAAGCAAAGCTAAAGAACAAATACCCTAATGCAATGTTAAAAAAAAAAAAACATATTTAATAGGGAGATTTTATAAAAGTCTTGGCTAAGCATGAGAAAACTAGAAAATGGTATCTTCAAGCCCTTTAACATATATCTCTTTCAAGAAAACACTAATCTAATACTATAGCAAAGAAGAGGTAGCCCATCTACATATTCTGCTTAAGCAAATACCCAGCCGATATTATAGCTCGTCCTTCAGAGAAGGGTAGTGAGTAAGCTTTTCAAAGTTACACCAAGCTGGGCATGGGACTTCCAGGCTTGAATGGCAGAATAAATTGACTTATGTTATTTCCCTCTCCCAACTTTAATGAAGCAAAAACTAGGGGGGAAAAGGTAAAACAAAAGTGGACCAACACTTGATAAAGAAAAGCCTAGAACTTAAGGCTGTCCCCTGTGGAAACAGTGAGAGAGGAAAGAGAAGATTCTAAAGTGGAGCAGAGGGCACTGTGAAAGAAGCTTCAGTCACCCCTGCCACACGCACACACACATTCGCACACAATCCTCACGAGTCACCCTGGGGAGCCGCAACATCCCCAGTCCTCACACCAGTAATAAATCTGGAGAGAAGCAAGTTGAGTGGGCTGCCTTTTTTTCCCTCCCTCCTCTGGGGAGCTATGGAAAGGCTGCTGGGAAAAAATTGCCTCTGGGAAACAAGATGAACTGGAGGAGGGTCTAAAGCACATGGGGACCCCCTCCTGGGGGCAAACATGTAGCATCACCTGGCTCCGAAGTGAGAATGGCATCCAGAAAAGCTAGCATCTCCCTCCACTCAGCCTGCCTGCTCACTGCTATGTTCTCAGGAATTAGCAAAGCAGATCAACCCCCCTCCAAAAAAAAAATCAAAGCCCAGGGAACTTCCCTGGTGGTCCAGTGGTTAAACCTTCACCTCCCAATGCAGGGGTGAGGGTTCAATCTTTGGTTGGGGAGCTAAGATCCCACATGCATAGTGGCAAAAAATAAAAAAAAAAATAAAACACGAGCAACATTGTGACAAAGTCGGTAAACACTTACCAAAAAAAAAAAAAACAAAGCCTGATGAATGGATAAAGTTGTGGTACATATATGCAGTGGAATATTACTCAGCCATTAAAAAGGGATGCATTTGAGTCAGTTCTAGTGAAGTGGATGAACCTAGAGTCTGTTATACAGAGTGAAGTATGTTAGAAAGAGAAAAACAAATTTCGTATATTAACACATATGTATGGAATCCAGGAAATGGTGCTGATGAACCTATTTGCAGAGCAGAAATAGAGACAGAGACATAAAGAAAAGACTTGAGAGTGGAACTGAGCCATGTACACCACCACGCGTAAAACAGACAGCCAGAGGGAAGCTGCTGTATAACACAGGGAGCCCAGCCCGCTGCTCTGTGACAACCAGAGAGGTGGGATGGGATTAGAGGTGGGAGCAAGGTTCAGAAGGGAGGGGACTTGTGGCTGATTCACACTGTTGTATGGCAGGAGCCAACGCAATATTGTAAAATACCCTCCAGTTAAAAATAAATTTTTTAAAAAAACAAAGCCTGAGTTTTTTTTTCTTAATAGAAACAAGTGGACCTCAGTCATAGGGGAGAGAGAGTCAAGTATGGTGGTTATTTTGGGATGATGGGATTGAGGTCATCATTTTCACTTTCTTCTCTACACTTTTCTGATTTGCTTCAATAGACTTTATAATGAACTTGAGATTTTGATACAAAACAATTTTTTGTCTTTAAAAGATAATGAAAGCAAGAAACGAGACTGTGACATTTAGCTCACCACATAGATTTTTAAGAATTGTGAACCTATGGTAGGGTTATGACAAACCATACCATGTTCCCATCTTCATCAAATAAACCCAACCCAGTTGGTACTTTGACCTGTAAGAGGAGAAAAGAAAAGAAAGAAAAGAAGAGACAAATAGCAAGAGTTAGGAAAAATGGGAAGAGTAAAGGAGGAAACCAGGCTGAGAGATATGGACAGCCAGGTCCATTGTAGAGCAGTTGGTGGAGATGGAATCTGTCTTCTGACCCTAGCTTGCAAGCCCACCCCACACTCCTCTGAGTCAACTTTCCCATCACCCAAGTCACCACCAAGCCCTGACACCCAGTCTCTGGCATCTATAGTCAGGACAGCAACTGAAGCAGGTGGACGTGAGATTTAGGTTACGGTGAAACGCATGTGTGTCCCTGTGTCCATGTTGTATGTACGTGCTGTGTGTGTGTGTGTGTGTATTCATAGAAATTCGTCTTAAGCAGAACAGATAGACTTACTCTAAATGGGAACAGCTAGCTAATCTCTGAAAGCCTTTTCTTTCAGTCTTTACTTGAATGTACTCTTTCTACCAATGAAAAATCTGGTAATAATTTAAAGAACTAATCTCTATAAGATATGAATAGGCTTCCCATATGGCCCTAGTTGGTAAAGAACCCGCCTGCCAATGCAGGAGACAAGAGACTTCGGTTTGATCCCTGGGTCGGGAAGATCCCCTGAAGGAGGAAATGGCAACTCACTCCAGTATTCTTGCCTGGAGAACTCCATGAACAGAGGAGCCTGGAGGGCTACAGTCCATGGGGTCGTGCAGTCGGACATGACTGTGCGACTTGGCACGGCAGGCCGTAAGATATGAATAAATAAGACGTTCATAATGACCAGCAAGAGAAGGAAATGACAACCCACTCCAGTATTCTTGCCTGGAGAATCCCATGGACAGAGGAACCTGGCAGGATACAGTCCATGGGGTCCCAAAGAGTTGGACATGACTGAGCGACTTCACTTTCACCTTCAATGACAAGCAAGATTTAATGAGCAACTGTCAATTTCAATGACAAAGCAAAATTTAAAGGAAGTGCAAAAGAATGATGCAATCGTCTATTGCTATTGACCATATTTCAGTGAATCTAACATAGCACCTTAGATTAAACGATGAGCCACTCTTTTATGCCATTATGGGAAAAAAAATACTACCAAGTCAACTGAAACTTGGTTCCTTCTTATCACATCAACTGAGGGACAGTTCTGGTCCCCAGGATTTTCAAATGCAGATCTTAAAGCAGATGAAAGGCACTAAGTCTCATCACTCACTCTCTTCACTAGCTTGTGATTCTTGATGCATCCCTTAACCTTCTTGGTCTGTTTCTTCAACTTTAAAAGTGCTGGACTTTTATACATGTATCATGTGTAAAATTCCTTTATGTTATACAAATAATGTAGCTTCAGATTTCTGTTTTTCTCCCAGAATTAAGACAGTCTAAGGCCCCGAAGTCTTTCAAGCTGTGAAGAATGGGAGGTCAAGGTGGATTTTACTGCTTGGAGAGCCTCAGGAGGGTCCAAACCTTGTTGGTATTCCAACCTCAGCTTCACTGGTGAAGCCTCCTCCCTGAGTCACCAAACCTCTCTCACTAATACCTCCATTCAGAACTGGTTCCCCCTGCTTTGTCCTCCTTCCTGGTGCCTCATTCCTGGCCCTTTATCTTCCAGACCAGAAGAGAAAGATACAGAAAGGAAGACCCAAGGTCTCTCTTCCATCCAATCAAGACTTTGGCTTTGTTCCAGTTGGGGAATTGTTGCCTAGGTAACCAAGTATTAACTGAAAGTAATTCCTATTCTCTCTTTTTGTCAGACTAACCATTCTTCTGGTTCCTCCCTCTTGTCTTACTTGGGAGTTAATAGTAAAAGGATTTATTTAACCAGACTCTGCATTTTATAACCCCTGCTGGCTTCCAGCAGCAAACTCCAAACTGCTTCTTACTGGAGGCTTGTCTTAAATGAACCAGAACTACTTTTTCTCATCTAAATATTTTAAACCTAATTGGAAGACAGCAAAGCAAAGCCAGTTCAAAACACAGTTAGGGGACCTTCCTTATGCCTTGATTTATCAGTGTCTGAGGCTGATATCTTGAAATATAGCTCTTGTTTTATAGCATCAAGATCTGCTGAAAATTGGAATGGTTTTGAAAGGGAAAAGGGAAAAGTCTTCCTTTACCAAGATATCTAACCCAATTGGCTTACCAGCGTTGACAGAGGAGATTATTGTCTTTAGTTGGATGGCTAGTGGGTGATGGAGCCAGGGTCTGGGGTACAGTGTGGTGAAGGCAAGCCTCAAAGGCATTCTTAGAAGCATGTGGGTGATGCTGGGTGAGAGTGTATGGCAGTTCCAGATCTACTCTATTCTTCTCCATCCTGCTATGTGCCTGGGAGGCTGATTTCTCCAACCATAGCAGCCTGTTAAATTTAGTCAATGGAAAGGACTTGCCAGGGCTAAGGAATCAGGAAGGAAGTAAATCTGGGATACTTATGGCCCCCATTCCCTCTCTGCTGGGTTTCTCTGCCAAAGGCCATAGCTCCTGCCAGGCAGACCTCTCCTCTAACTCCATGTCTCCCTGGGTTTCAGGAATCTCTTCAAGCCTGGATAGAGGTCAAAGTAGCTTTCCATACAGCTAAGCCTTGAGTGCTTCTCCAACCCTTGTTGTATTTCCTCAACCCTTAACCCTTTGGAAATTGACCCTGAAGCAGCAACTTTCTTCAGAAATCCCAATTTCTTTGGCTGTGACAATGATAGTGTGATTATTTTTGAAAGGGGTCTTTATCTTTTAGAGATACATATGGAAATATTTAGGGATAAAGTGGTGCCAGGAGCCAGCACAAGGAGTCCCGCCCGTGGCAAAAGTCATGAGGTTAAGGGGCCCGACAGGCAAAGGCGAGTCAGGCCTTAAGGGAACCTCGCTGGATCTGCTAGAGCATCTGCCCCAAAACCAGAGTCTGCCTGCTTTACTGTTATGCTTTCCACCTACTCTTCTGACATTAACAGGGGGCTGTCCCCCTACCACCTTTTTCTGGAAAAAGCTAATTTAGAGCTTTTAGATAATAAGTCTCCTGGGCATAATAAGAGTGTTTCAATCCAAAAACCCCTCTGATGGCTTTCTAGTCTGCCTGCCGGACTCATACAGCTGCACATGTGATTGTTTGCGGCCTTCCAACCGGGAGAGGCACAGGAAGCTTAAAACATCCTAGGAATGTAGGGGCTTCCGAGGAGTCAAAATCATTAGAATAGGACTGATTCAGGGTTTCATTTGTTGAGTCAATACTTGCTACCAAGTTTTCCTATCTTTTATTTGTAGATATAGTTGGTATGTACAAAAAAACAGGTAGTAGCCCTGGTATTAGCAACATTAGATCTTTGAGTTAAGTACTTTCTTTGTTATAACCCACTGTACCTTTGTTCTACAGGAATGTAACTTTATTTAGTACTTTGAGGGTGATGCAGATTAAAGAAAAAACACTTCAAGGGAAAGAGTTTTCTGGTTGATAGATATTTATCTAGGAAAAAAGCCATAAAAATGTTAACAGGCCCCCTGGCCAGAAGATGATGTAAAACCACCTAAGATTTTTTGTATACAGGAAGGTATGCAAAAAGAAAGCCTGGTCTCCATAAGGGTCAGGACTGCTGCCCCTGCATAACTCTGCATATTCCATTATTTCTTTATGTACAACTTGGGGTATATAAGCTGCTTTTGAAAATAAAGTTGTGGGTCTGGCACCGATGCTTGGCTCCCCCATGTCGTTCTTTTCTCCCTTTTCTGGCTGAATTCCCATCTGGAGCGCGAAGGCTCAACGTGTCTAACTTATTTGCCCTGGCTTCTAAGACCCACGCAAGAGGGAGCCCAAGGCGGGGCACCCTCTGCTATTCAAGCGGGCGCCTGTGGCCTACGTAGAAGGTGCAAACCCCTTGTCTCAGAGTTTTATTGGTTCTCCGCGTAAACCAAGTTATTCAACCTCTTTTCCCCACTAATTTTCCTACTACACTATTCTTTCCTAATCTCTCTTTATATCTCTAATAAATAAGTCTCTCCTCGCCGACTCCATTCCCGCTTTGAATTCCCTGGATCCACCGGGGCTGGACCCCGGCAAAGTGGCATTTAAATGAAGTTTGTTTGGCCGTGAGTTGATAATTGCCAAAACTAAGAGATTGGTAAATGAGTACGTGGGTCTTCTCTACAATTTTCTGTTTTTGTCCCTGTTTACATTTTTCCATCATAAAAAAAGATTTTAATGGGAAAAATCTCTATTGAATAGCACCCTTTGGAGTGTGCTCTTTGCTTCCAGTGGGGACCTGGACTGATACAGGTGTGGTGAAAGTCACTCAGTTGTGTCCGACTCTTTGCGACCCCATGGACTGTAACCCACCAGGCTCCTCTGTCCATGGAATTTTCTAGGCAGTAATACTGGAGTGGGTTGCCATTTCCTTCTCCAGATACAGGAGTAGATGAGGAGGCAATAAAGAATCAGCAAGATGAATATGGCCCATTACATAACGTTCCCTGGAACTATTGCTAAAAAGCAGGGGCCCCAAATAATCTGTGGTCATTTATAAACTGGAACTAGACAGTAAAACCTCACTAATTGATTCTGATTGGCAGAACAATTCAATCAGACTCAGAAAAACAATCAATGATTTTTTTTTTAATTTTTAAGACTTTAATATTTACTTTCAGTCACACTGGCCTTCATGGACTCTCCAGTGTTATCTCACAATGTACGTTTTTTTGCAAATCTTTATGGAAAACTTCGTTTATCCCTGTCTTAGACATGTTTTTCCTAGCATAAAGTTCCTGGTCTTTTCCTCTGCATTTCAAAACTCACCCACCTCAAAACTCAGTTTGTTTGACCTCTTATTTAAAGTATATCTGGACCTTCTTTAAAGTATGTCTGTACCCGAAATGAACTCTCCTTTCTAGGATCACACTGCTTCACCTTTGGGATCACTTGCTCAGTCATTGGATGACTTTGAGTAGTTACTGCCTCAGTTTTACCACCTGTAAAATGGAACCCATAACAAAATGCACTCACAGAGATTTGCATGAATATTAAATGAGTCTGCATGGAATTGGCTGATCCTCAGCTTTTAATCAATGTTAACTACTATAATCACCACTTATTCAACAAATATATATAGTAAGCTCCTGCTATGTGTCTGTTTTTTTAAGTCCTGAGGATACAACAGTAAACAAAACTAAACCCTTGTCCTTCTGGAGCTTCCTTTCAGCAGAAAAGACAGATAATAAACACATAAACAAATAAATATCAAGATTTCCAATAGTGCTGAGTGCTATGAAGAAACTAAAACATAGTAAAAGTGATGGGAGATATTATTTTTAGATAAGGTGGTCTGGAATTGCCTCTCTAAGACGGTGACATTTTGATGAAAAGACACATTGAAATTAGCTTTTAAACCAGCTTCACTACAAGAGAAAAATCTCTTAGATAAATATCAAAACAGCAAAGGTTTGGGAACCCTATGTTTTCCAACATAGTAGTAATGATAACCCAGGATCTCAACCTGCATGAGTAGACCCACTAAAGGGCAAATTCACATTATAAACATAAGTATCCATTCCAACGCTGCCTTTCACTGTGGTTTTATTTTTGTTGGTGGTGTTCATTTTTATTTTCTTTTTTAATTGGAGTATAATCACTTTACAATGTTGTGTTAGTTTCTGCCATATGAAATTGTAAGTCAGCTCTAAGTATACATATATTGGGCTTCCCAGATGGCTTTAGTGGTAAAGAATCCCCCTGCTAATGCAGGAGATCCAGGAGACATGGGTTCAATCCCTGGGTCAGGAAGATCCCCTGGAGGAAAGCATAGCAACTCACTCCAGTATTCTGGCCTAGAGAATCCCATGGACAGTGGAGCCTGGCAGGCTATAGTCCATAGGATTGCAACAAGTCATACACAACTGAAGCAACTTCACATACATGCATACAAATACATATATCTTCCTTCTCACACATGATCATCTTGCCCATATTGTCTTTTTCATTGTTGTTATTCAGTCACTAAATCATGTCCAACTCTTTGCAACCCCACAGACCACACCACACCAGACTTCCCTGTCCTTCATTATCTCCCAGTTTGCTCAAACTCATGTCCATTGAGTCGGTGATGCCATCCAACCATCTCATTCTCTGTTGCCCCCTTCTCCTCTTGCCTTCAATCTTTTCCAGCATCAGGGTCTTTTCCAATGAGTCAGCTCTTTGCATCAGGTGGCCAAAGGCCTGGAGCTTCAGCTTCAGCATCAGTCCTGCCAATGAATATTCAGGAAATATTGATTTCCTTTAGGAGTGACTGGTTTGATCTCTTGCAGTCCTGGGGACTCTCAAGTGTCTTCTCCAGCACCACAGTTTGAAAGCATCAATTCTTCAGCATTCAGCCTTCTTTATGGTCCAACTTTCACATCCACACATAAAAGTGAAAGTGAAGTCACTCAAGTCATGTCCAACTGTTTGTGACCCCATGGACTGTAGCCCATCAGTCTTCTCCATCCATGGGGTTTTCCAGGCAGGAGTACCGGAGTGGGTTGCCTTTTCCTTCTTTACAGTCCAACTCTCACATCCACACATGACTACTGGAAAATCCACAGCTTTGACTATATGGAACTTTGTCAACAAAGTGATGTCTCTTTTCTGACCTCATTTTTCAAAAACAGTGCTTTGTCATCAAAAATTCTTCACACCATTAACAGATCCTTCTCTTGCTGCTGTTTTCACAGACTCAGCCTTTTAATTTCTTCACCTTTAATTGTTCCCTAAGAAATTGCCTCCCTTCTGAATTACACCTTAAAACTGCTTTCAGGCTTCCGTTCACCTGCTTTCCTTTTATATCAGAGTCACTGTCACTGAATCCTTTCACTTTCTTCCACTTATTCACTCTTTCTTCTTTGTCTCTTTGCTCCCATTTATAGCCAGAAGAAGAGGAGATTCCAATAGAGGCTGCCAGTCCTCAGGGACTGGTGTGAATTCGGAGGGAACAGGAGGCAGGAGGTTGTACTGATGGGAGTGGAAGATTCAGAGAAATAAGATATAGATGAGAAGTTACATGATCTAAGACCCCCACCATCATTTTTATGACAATTTCAGAATTTGAGAATTAATAAAATAAGGATTTGTTTTAGGAAGTGTCGGAGAGTCAGGAAGATAAATATGATGCTTTTCTCCACCAAGAGGAAAAAAAATCCTAGTAATGAAAACTGTCACCTTAGGAAACCTTTGTAAGTGGGTTCATGGATTGAATTTTTTAAATTCCACCTAATTAAAATAACAGTGGACAGTTTAACCCAGAGGACTTTAACCCCACATGAAGCAATATACACAGGCAAATATGGGGCTATCTGCATATTCTTCTTTTTTTATACTTCTCGCTCCTCTGCTGTGAATTTTTTTTCCTTCTCCTTCATACATGGGGCCCAAAGTCAGTTAAGAGTAGAAAACATAAAAAGCTTAGAAATTAAATGCTTAAGATTAACTTCTAAGGAATTCACTTCAGACCACATAAATTTAGAGCCTATGTTCACCAGGAACTCAGCAACTCAGATTAATGTTCCTGCTTTCTGAAGTTGTGATGAATGAGGGCCACACAGACTCGGCTTGGTTTTCATCTGCTTGCACATCCTGCCATCCAAAGATTGGCTGATGCACAAAACATTCCCAGGTACCACGTAACCATCTGTGCAGGTGGCACTCTGGCATGGGCAACACTGAATGTTCCAAATAGGAAAAAAATGTAATCTGAGAGAAAGGACTGCTTTCTTTTCAGCAATAATACAAGTCTTTTCATTATCTTGCAAGTTAAAATATCAAAAGGAAGAAAAAATACCCGAGAGTTCCAGCTCTTTGCTTTCTCACATCCTTAGACACAAATTTCCCTCATAAAAAGATGCTGCATTATCTGAGTTTAAGGGTTTTTTAAAAAAATAAAGATCTTGATATTTATTCTTAAATGACATGCTAAAATTAATATTGGTTCACCTTCAACTGGCCTCTCATGAGATTGGCGCATTTTAATCTTCCAGACCATACTTTTTCCTGATCAAAGGAAAGGATTTTTTTTTTCTCCTTTTGTGTTTGGATTAAAAATTATGATCTGCACACCTGAGCTGAACGAAATTGAAAGTTTGTTTTCTTAAACGAGGAAATCACTAAGTTTAAAACATCCTTTTAAAATCTTTAAAAAAAAAAAAAAGTCTGGTGTTCCAGGGCAAGCTAAAGTGGGGAAAAAGGACAATTTGATTGAGATGCAGGCAAAAGGGGTGCTGTCTATAGAGAACTTAAGAGCCATAGTTAAACCAACTTAAAAAACAGTTCTAACTTTGTATTATCACCACTCAGTTCTAATACAACTTTGCATCAAAATTGTGAGCTGGTCTATGGTGGTGACTCTAGGACAGCTAGAATACCTCCGAGGATGGGATGGAAAAAAGAAACATGACTACTAAGGTGTACATTAAGTCATTCATGTATTCACTCCTCCATACATGCAACAGACAGCTAGTAGTTACCCAGCACTGTGTCAAGCGCTGGTCTAGGCACTAGGAATATAGCTGGGATGAGATTCATGCCCCCTGGGAGCTTATACTGTAATGGAAAGCACAAACATAATGCGCAGGTAAATTGAATAGTGTGTTAGAAGGTAATTAAGTGCTATGGAGAAAATGATACATGCACCGGGAGACTGGCTTCCCGGTGGTGCAGTAGTAAAGAACCCGCCTGCCAATGCAGGAGGCACAAGAGACGTGGGTTTGATCCCTGGGTGGGGAAGATCAGGTGGAGAAGGAAATGGCAGCCCACTCCAGCATCCTTGCCTGGCAAATCCCCAGGAGGAGCCTGGGAAGCTACAGTCTGTGGGATTGCAAAGAGTCAGACACAACTGGGCACACAAGCACAAGGGGAAGATAGTGTCAGAAAGCTGTAGGTTTAAATAGGGTGGCTGTTGGCCATTGGGAAGATGACTTCTGATTCAACACCTGAAGCAGGGTGCCCTTTCCTGTCCCTAACCCTCACCTCCAGGAAAGGTGACCGAAGGATGCCTCTTGGTATCTTAATTGGATATCTTGGCCCCTGAATTCTGTTTTTTTAAGACTATTATTACATTCATTCTGCTTAAATCTTTTGGCAGTAAAATCTCTAAACATTTTTCTGTCACAGTGAAAGACCTTTAACTTCACTATTTTTTGAAATCTCCTCCAAGGGTAGCACTGTCAGAAGCAAGATGAAAAGCATTAAACTGGGTACCAATTTTTAGCCACAGTTCCCACCGAAAGTTGAATTTGAGGCTAGGATTGAGCAAATATAAGAAATATTTTTCCCAGAAATGTAGAAAATATGGTTTAAATGTTTTCTCTGATGTTTGCTAACACCAAGTATCTTGTCAGTGGTCACAGCTCTGAGCTTGTAATTTCCGAATGTCAACCCTCACTTCAGAAGCCCAGATTTGAATGCTTGAGTTACAAATGTTTTCTATCCCTTACGACAATCAGCTAAGGGTGCACAGTGAGCTCTGTATCAAGAGTAATAGATTAGCCTCTTTCCCACACTTGACAGCTTCCATCCAAGCAAGACTCATGAGGATTAGACATAAACTCTCTGTTTGATATAATTTAAAGACATTAGAAAGCCTGTCCTGACTCCACCACCCATAAAGTTTCCCCACCTAAACACTGATGCCTTGACATCATTAACATGGGGCAAAGATTGTACAATAAGGGTTGACTCTTAAAATACAAAGTTTGGGGAGGGAGGTGGGAGGGAGGGTCAGGATGGGGAACACATGTACACCCATGGCTGATTCATGTGAATGTATGGAAAAAACTACCACAATATTGTAAAGTAATTAGCCTCCAATTAAAAATATATATATATAAAGTTGGTACATCTGGGGGGAAAAATTAATAAATTTATACTAAAGTACAAATGACTAGTGCCCTACCCTTTCCTTAAAGCAAGTTCGTATCAAACAGAGTAGAAAGAGCCCAGCAGGCAATGCAGATTTAAAAATGAAGAACGCTGAGAAGTAAGACAACATGCCTCCATAACCGAAAACCCACTAGGAAAGGTAAAATGGAGGGAACCTCCCTGAAGATATCTCCTGTGGGTGCCTTTTGTCACCACAGTCAGCACTTAAATCCTTGAATACTCCCCTCCATCTCATCTACATTCCTATTCAAACTTTCCAAAGCATGGGTTATTTTTATAGCACTAACTCTATTATGAATTTCTAAATATTACCAAAAAGAAAAAACCTGATTTTTGTAAGTTCCATCTTAAAATCAGAAATATAACTCTGTAGGAAAAAAATAAAATAAAAGAAGTGAATAAGTTCCTTGAGAAAGAAGATAAAGCAGTGGATATCTTGTACTTATTAATCACTGCCTGGTGGGCAATGGAGACTCTTCCAGTTTCCCTTGCTAACACTTCCATTAGTCCAACCTACAACCCCAGATTTTTGTCCCTTCAACTACCTAAATATAAATTCCAATCTGTAAATGTTCAAAGAGGCAAGAATACTTTATAGAGATCTACCCTATTCATAATTCTCACTACTACTCTACTCTGCCTTATTATTCCTAATATTCTCCCATTTGAACCAAACAATCATTTGGAAATATTAAAATCTCTTCCTTTTAAAAGTACTGACCTTTGTTATATACTTTATTCTGTTCCTAACTTCACATAGCAAAACCCTACCCACCATACACACTACCCCAGTGCTTCCTGATGTCTTTCCAGATCCACCTATCTAGATGAAATTTTCCTTCCTCTATGTCTAGAGAAAACATTAAGAAAAGCCCAATTCCTAGACATATTGACATAAAGGGTCACACTAAAGATCTTTTTAACTCAGTTCCCATTGCCTGATATACCATGTTTGGCATTCCACAAATAGTATAAGGAACGCTAATAGACAAGAAATAAACAACCTGAAGACACAAAGTAAGCATCAAAACTAAATTCAGATATGGCACAAATTTTGGAATTATCACATAGAAATGTTAAGTAATTTATAATTAATATACTAAAAGTTATAAGGGGGAAAAATCAGACAACATTTAAGAACAGATGGTTAATGTAAGCAAAGCCATAGACTCTGAGAAAGAATCAAAAGAGGATTCTAGAAATCAGAAACACTAACAGAAATGAAGAATCAACTCATCAGTAGACTGGACATGGCCAAGGAAAGAACCAGTGAGCTTGAAGATATTAATATATCAATAGAAACTTTTCAAGCTTTTAGAAGGGGAGAAAGTGGAAACAGTGACAGGTTTTATTTGTGGGCTTCAAAATCACTGCAGACGGTGACTGCAGCCATGAAATTAAAAGACACTTGCCTTGCTGCTTGGAAGAAAAGCTATGACAAACAGAGATAGCATATTAAAAAGCAGAGATATCACTTTGTTGACATAGGTTCGTATAATCAAAGCTATGGTTTTTCCAGCAGTCATGCACAGATGCAAAATTTGGACCATAAAAAGGGCTGAGAATTAAAGAATTGATGCTTTTGAATTGTGGTGCTGAAAAAGACTCTTGAGAGTCCCTTGGAATGCAAGGAGATCAAACCAGTCAATCCTAAAGGAAATTAATATTTCCTGAATATTTATCGGAAGGAATGATGCTGAAGCTCCAAAACTTTGGCCACCTGATGCAAAGAGCTGACTCATTGGGAAAGACCCTGATGCTGGGAATGACTGAAAGCAGGAGAAGGAGAGGGCGACAGAGGATAAGGTGGTTGGATGGTATCACCAACTCAATGCACATGAGTCTGAGCAAACTTTGGGAGAGAGTGAAGGGCGGGAAAGCCTGGCGTGCTGCAGTCCATGGGGTCACAAAGAGTTGGACACGCCTGAGTGACTTGAACAACAAAAAACTTTTCCAAACAATGTTGCACCTGAGCCATTCCCCATAGCATTTTATCCTAATGGTCACCCAGGCACCAGACTCAGGTACATTCATCAGCTCAGGTGCCAACATTATTCAGGAGGCTTTGCTATTATATGGAGGACCAAGAAGGAGAGGATCCAGGATCCCTGGCAATGCAGTGTCTGAGGAATAGGTGATCCCAACAGGAATCTATATATACAACACAGTTATTTTAATCTTTCTTTCCACTGTGCAAGAACATTTTCACCCATTTAATCATCTTAATAAATTTCTGTCTCTTGTCATATTTCTCATTATGTATGCATTGCTATCTATCTCACTGGAGTATTTTGAGGCTTAATTAATAATGTGCACTAATTTGAACCATAAGAGAAAGAGCTAAAGAAGAGGCCTTATGTATATATTTGGACCATGGAGAACATACAGTAGCTTCATGATAAATATGCTATGATAGCATAAAACAAAAAGAGCTCTGGATCAGACAAGTGAAGGAGATGATGTGGAGAAGAGGCACTGTATAAACCATAGCTAAAGAGATACCCAGGGAAGATATATGTGCAAAGAAAGCCAATTAGATAATTTATAAATCAGAAATATATTTCATTACTATTGTCTTGGAGGGAAGGGGAAGAATGGCCCTATGTCTTAATTAGACATGTTCACATATGAAAGTCCAAACCAAGAAATGTAACTCGCTCAGTCGTGTCCAACTCTTTGGAATTCTCCAGGCCAGAATACTAGAGTGGGTAGCCTTTCCCTTCTCCAGCGGATCTTCCCAACCTATGGATCAAACCCAGGTCCCCCACATTGCAGGCGGATTCTTTACTAGCTGAGCCACCAGGGAAGCCCTCACTTTCACTTAATTAGACAAGTTCATATATGAAAGTCCAAACCAAGAAATGTAACAGGTGTAGTGCTAGATATTTTCCATTGTCTTGAGAGAGAGACTATCTTTTCCATGCTTCCCCAGGGGTCTGACCTTTATGGTCTTCATTAAGAGCTGCCATCACTATAACTTCCCATGAAAACCAAGTTACAGGACAGCAGAAGACGGGAAGAAAACACAACCAGAGTAGTCACTTTCCTAGCCTCCTCTGGGCTAGGCTGTGGGTGGACAAGGCCCACATTTCTATAGCAGAGATCACAGCTCCTGGCAAACAGCCACCTTTCACAGCCCCTGCATGGCAGCGTCAGCTATGTGAGGGGCATCATTCCATGCTTTGCTCCCTCCCTTGTTAGTTTCCTTCATGCTGCTCACGTCTTTAAAGCAGTCCCTTTTATTTCTTCCCATTTGTTACCTGCCTAACCCTGATTGATACAAGTATAAAATATATACATACAAGAGAATATGAAATATATTAATTTGCCAACTAGGACTTTTCAGTTTTAATCAAATAGATCTAACTTATACAAAATAGGGCTTCCCTGGTAGCTCAGCTGGTAAAGAATCTGCCTGCAACGTGGGAGACCGGGGTTCGATTCCTGGGTTGAGAAGATCCCCTGGAAAAGGGAATGATTCTGGCCTGGAGAATTCCATGGATTGTATAGTCCTTGGGGTTGCATAGAGTCAGACATGACTGAGCAACTTTCACACTATACAAAATAGGGAAAATAGGATTTACCTCCTCTGTGGAACCACCAACCCCAAGAGTTGGCTGTGACTCCCTCTTTGTTCTTACTTTTTATACACAGCATATAATATCAAGGGATTGTGGTGGACATGAAAGAAGCTTAGACAAGGCGGCTTCATTTGGGGAAAGCTCCATGGAGTGAGGGAATCTGAGATGTACAGACGTACAGGAACGCTAGAGATCTGACGATTGAAGTGATGTCAGCTCAAGACTGTATAGTTGGTTTGCACAGTCACATACAACGAAGAGATATCAAGAGTTGCACAATTCAGTGAGGGCTCCCTTAATTTGTCTGTCTTTTCAGACACTGAGATCAAGAGGAGAGTTTCCATTCTCTCTTTATCCCCTGTTCTAGGCCATTGCTCAATAAGCATTCACTGATTTCCTGCTCTAGTTAAGAACACACAATCAGGACACAATCAACATTTAATAATAAGCTCAGAACTACCTTCCAAGTCATGTTTCCTGACAAAGACAAGTGCAAGCTATTTACAAGAACATCATTTAATATGTCTAGGTTATAATAACCCCAATACCCTGTACCTTGAGAGGTAATACATACACACTTCTGTTTTTTTCCATCACCAAGACTAAACTATTCTGAGAGAGGATTTATTTTTAAAAGAAGACTGCTCATGTCAAAGCAAGCAGGAGTGGCTCTTTTCAACTCAGAGAGGCACTGCAGGTCTACCTGCAAAATCAAAGTGAGTCTCCAACCCTTGAAGTCAGAACGCTAAATTTAGTGTTTCCATACAAATGGCAAATGGCAGTGCACCCAGATGGCCTCCAAAGCCATCAGCTAATGGGCCATCACTGGCACCAATTCCCTGGTCATAAATCTGCATCTGATGTTCTCATCTTCTCTCTCCTGAATCATGAACCCCTGGACCCTCCACAGTGTGATCCTTGAGCATATTCCACCTTCACAGCCCCTTCTGGGTCAGGCTCCCTGCCACAGTCTGAGGAACCCGCAGCTTCTGCTCCAACTTCTTCATTTCCTTGACTCCTTTCAGCTGTACACCCAAACCCAATTTTTCATCTTCATATCAGTCTCCTGTTTACCACATCCCAATGGTTCAGATTAACATGAATATACTAAGACCTGCTTTCTCATCTGTAAAAAATGATGATAGGATGAGACTAAGCAAAGTGAGCAGGCTGTTTTAGCTCTTTTAGCTTATTATTCTTCCACTGCACTCATTTGATCTTGGCTGCTGGATGTCAGTCAGTCCTCTCACATCCATCTAACATTTCCTGAGTGGCTGCAATGGGAAGAGCAGTGTTGGATTCTAGGAATAGAGTTTTGACATGTAAGAGCAGTTACCATGTCTGAGCATGTCTAGATGTGATAATCATTTTTTTACTTTTATTTTTAATTTAATTTTATTTTAAATTTGGCTGCACTGGGTCCTCATTAATGGTACAAGGGCTTAGGTGTTCTGTGGCATGTGGGATCTTAGTTCCCCAATCAGGTATTTAACCCATTTCCCCTGCACTGGAAGGCAGATTCTTAATCACTGGACCACCAGGAAAGTCCCTATATGTGATATTTAAACCTGTCTCTTTGTATCCTCATGATGACCCTATGACAAAGCACCCTTTTACAGATAAGAAAAACTAAGACACAGATGTTGATAATATGGCCCAAGTCACACAACTTGTAAATGGCAGAGCCAGTAATCAAACCTATGTAATTTGGTCCTCAACGATACTGCCTCTTAAATAATAACAGTAAAAAGTCCTTCTTCAGTGACATGAATTAAACCCTGGATAGGCGATCGTAGCTCTGCTAAGACTTCCAGGATGAGGGGCTACTTGAGCTCCAAGATGCTTTCCATCCCATATCCACGTCATGGCCCTGTCAGGAGCCTGCATCATGTACCCTTAGCCAAGTCACTTCCATCTTGAGCATTGCTTGAAGGCCCACTCACCTGAGCTACCGTCAATGAATGGACTCCCATCTCTGCTGTTATTTTGTGCCTGATAAGATTGTTCATCTATGCATACACTACATCCGACATCATGTTTTCCTGACTTCTCCTCATTGCCGTGTTTAATCTCCCAACCAATCTATCAAGGGCACCTCCAGACAAGTTTGGTACAGTGCTTATCAAATAGCAAGCAAACTCTGTTAATAAAGCAAATAATCGCTTTATCCAGGAAGTCAAATTGAAACCATCCAGACCAGTCTGAGAACACACATTCACCTTGACCTGGCAGAGCCTCCCCCATCAATCCACCAGGGCTAAGTTGACAATTCTCCAATCAGCACTCCACACCCTCATCTCCTTGACTTGTATCTTGTCTTAAATGATAATATAAACTCTAAGCCTTTGAAGTAGTGAAAGAAACTTTTATTTTATCATGGTTTCCACTGCCCAGGTTTTTATATTATATTGTAAATCCAAAACTGCCGTGAAAGTTAGAAAGTTTGAAAGTGCCTTTGCAGGAATTTGGACGTTAGTCAAACATCTACCCTCAACATTTTCTCTCCAGTGGTAGAATGTCCTCCCCTAGACCTAGCTCGAGTACACTGGGTGTGTTAAGAAGACTTTCACACATAAACTGGTTAGAGCTATTTTCCATCACTCCTCACTGTAAATGTATTTGTGTTCTAACTGCAGGGTATTCTTAAACCCTACTGTTGGTGATGGCTTCTGTAAACAACAGTAATTCTCAAGTGCCTTATCATGAATGCAGTGATTCATCTCCGCTGCAGAGAAGTGGCTTTATTTAGAAGGCCTGGCAGGGTGGGGGGGAGGGGGCTGGGGAGCGGTGGCGGAGGGCAACGTTACATTGCATTTGACAGGGGATCTGCAGAATTGTCTCCTTTGCCCCATGTAACACGTCCAGTTTATTCCTTTTTCTTTCTTCTGCTACAAGAATTGCATGTAAATATTTGGGCATATTAAGCAAATAGCCCCAAATTGATGCTTTACCTAAATTATTTCTTCTTAATTGGTCTAAAGTGCTCTTTGCACACCCTCCGTCAGTCTAGTCTGCACGGCCCCACGATGACACGTAGGAGACAGTAAACAAACGTTTAATTAATATTTGCTGAGCAATAAAGGGAAAAACCGAAGCAAGAAAGGGAGGGAAGTAAAGTTGGTAACACCAGGTGAAAAGAAGTCAAGGTTATGAAGTACATCTTCACCTGGTTCATGAGCTACTGAACCTTACAGGCCTTAGCACCTTTCTGTAACCTCATGTGCCAATCACTCTGCTCCTGAATTTTACTACTAGGAGAACCTTTAGGAAAAAAGTAACCAGCTTAGAGAAATACATCTCCACTACTGGAAATATACAAGCCAGCAGATTTTTACCTCCAAGAATAAATCAGCATAAATATTGTATCAGCTATCCACTGCCACATAGCACTGCATAACAAACAGCTATAAAAACCTCAGTAACAATCAGCAGCAAGCATTTATTGGTTAAGCCTGCATCAGCTGGAGGTTGGCTAGATGGCTCTGCTGGTCTCAGCCAGGCTTGCTCACATGTCTGCAGTCACTGGCTGTTGGCTGATAACAGCTGGCCATGGCTGGGACAACTGGAATTACTCAGCTCTGTTCCACGGGTCTCTTCTTTTCCAGCAGGTGATTCCAGGGATGGCTTCATCACAACAGAGAAGTGGATTGCCATCAGAAATAGACAAGATTGACATACCCTCCCTGCACCCTATTAGCCAAACCAAGTCATGTAGTAGAAACCAGGTACAAGGAATTACATCCCACTCTCAGTGGAAGTGGACTGTATCATTAAATGATAGGGACCTCCCTGGTGGTTCAGTGGTTAGGACTCCTTGCTTCCAAAGCAGGAGACACAGGTTCAATACCTGAGTGGGGAACAAAGATCCCACAAGCCATGTGGCATGCCCCCAAAAGTAAATAATAAATTAATTTAAATTTTAAAAAATATTAAATAACAAAGGGAGTGCTATAGGGAAAGATGGAGAATTCAGGCCAATGACGCAGCATACCACAAGTATTTTAGATAAAAATTAACACTCTAATATTTTTAATTACAAAGATGGAAACCAGATATATTGGCAAGTCAAACTAGGAAATGAATCTGAAAGAAAGTGCCTATTTTTTCTAATGCCTAGTTCAAATGGTATTTTTTAACTTCAATCTGTTACTATAATTAGCTTAAACATTAACTTGAAGTAAATAACATTTATGCTGAGAATGAATTGATCTCTTTCCTCTCTGAGTATTCTTTATTCCAGTGGCCTGGTAAAACATTTTTATGAGCTAATAAAAGCTTTAATCACTTTTGTAAGTCTATGACAATGATACATTTTTCAAATTTTGGAGAAAAGGAGAATGGAAATAGCCTATCAAACAAAGATTATGAAATAATTACAGAAATTCATTTCAGTATTTTAAATTTAGTAAATATTTTTACGTGACAGTTTTGACAAAACAAAGGCAGAAAGGTATCTGATTCCTGGATTTGTAGTTCTCATTTGATTCAATTATGTAAGTTTATATTTTAGAAATATCAACTCATTCACATGAGAACCAAGATTCACTCTGCAATATCAGAAGAAGTTTCAGATTAAAAGAAGGTTAAAATGAAATTACATCTCTATAGAAATCAGAATCTCTATTTCTAGATTCAATGCCTTTGACAGTCTGACTATCTATATTGTTTTTATCATATGGAAAAAAAGAGACTACTTTCATTTCACATCCCTTATCCTTCTAGCCATGAAGAAGTTCCGGAGCAGCTAATGAATATAAAAGGGGTCAGTATTCAAATTACATTCGTTCATAGTTAATTGGAAAGTTTCTTTTGTTGTTGAAGACTGGGACCTGTTTGCCTATCAGTTAGCAGCTCTCACTCTAATGCCTTAATCTTTAAGTGGACACTGTCCTGATTAAATGCAATGATGGTAACCCTTAACTTAATACAGTCCCATAAGCGATATGCCATCATTACCAAGATTTATGGGCAGAACCACAGCCATAAAATTTAGATAATTGCTTGTGTACTGCCAGCCTATTTTGCCTGTTAATATAAATAATATTCTCCACATTAGCTACCAGAGGACAAATTTCTCATAACTGACTTGGTACTTAATTCTGTCAGATAATCTCCTCTGCAATTTGATGAAAAATACACTGTGAACAGTTACTGACAACCTTCGTTTTTCTAGTGTTTTGCTGAAGAGGCCCAATCTGTTGTTTGTTTGGGGTTGCTACCACATTAAATTGATTTAAGGGCACCATTTTCTATTCTCTGTCTTCCATGCTCTGTTAACTTATGTCACATTTATTAAAACTCATGGCTGTGCATGTATGTTTCAATTTGCAGTAGCAAACTGATGAAACAGGTTTCTCCCCTCTTTTTGTAAAATAGTGTTTAACAACTGGTGCTACTATTATTGTATTGCCACATCACAAGGAAGCTCAACATGAAAAGATCTGCACAAGATTCTGATTAAGAAATACTACCTGGGGCATCGAATCTATGTGAAGTAACTTTTCAAATAAAAACTTGGAGGAACGAGAACAAAAGCATAAAAGAGGAACATGTGTTTTATGCTCCCAAATTATGCATCATTATTTTGAAGAGCTAACCAAAGTGTGTTATAGGTACTAAAGCTTCATTTAAATTTTAGTCTGCTCGCAGCTTTTACAAATTCCCAAGGCAGGGTAGGGGGTGGGGATGGGGTGTGGCTCTTCTAAGGAGACGAACTCTAAAAATTTGTTTCTGGAAGATACTGCAAATTGTGGTCACAGATTCCAGACTGCTCCAAACAGCTCTCTGAGCTCCTGTTTGCTAATTTATGATGTATCTGCTATTACCCGCTAGGTTTGCACTTTATCACCAGCCTCAGGGAGCCCATCAGGACTTACGAAGGAAAGGAATTCTGAGAGACATAAAAAAAAAAAAAAAAAAATTTGACACCAAGCAAGGGAGCCTTTTATATGACATGCAGCACTGGGTGAACCCTTGGTACTGAAGGGCATGGGTTCAGTTGCCATCTTTACCTTAATCATGTTATTTAAATAAAATCTCTAATTATACTTGAAGTTTCCCAAAGCCTTGTGTTGGAGACGAGGTATCAGACTAAAGCACAGACAGTACACGTTCCCATTTTCCTTCCCATTTCCCTCTGAAAACTCAACACTGTCCCCCAAAATATCACTGTTCCCCCAAATATTACCTGATATATCTTGTACTTCCCACCTTCCAGCTTCTCACAACTAAATATTGCCTGTATTTTAAGGTCCAATTCATTGCCTACCTCCTAGCCTTCCCTGAATACTTCGATCCAAAGTTAGTGGTCAGGAAGATTCGCTGGAGAAGAGACAGGCTACTCACTCCAGTATTCCTGAGCTTCCCTTGTGGTAAAGAATCCCAGCTGGTAAAGAATCCACCTGCAATGCAGGAGACCTGGGTTCGATCCCTGGGTTGGGGAGATCCCCTGGAGAAGGGAAAGGTTACCCACTCCAGTATTCTGGCATGGAGAATTCCATGAATTGTATAGTCCATGGGGTCGCAAACAGTCAGACACAGCTGAGCAACTCACTTTCTTTCAGGGAAATTATAGCTTTCACTTTCTCTATCATTCATATATCCACCATATGACTTATGTCAGTAGTCACTGTTTCCCTAATACGTTACATATTTTATAAGAATAAAGGCATGTCAGAATATTCAGCAGTACCCCTAAGTGGCTAACACTGTACCTTATTTAAAGTAAATTCATATACAAGTTGGTCTTTTATGACTTTTATATTTTTAAGATTTTAATTCTTACAAAAATAATACCATGCTGTTATATACACAACGTTCAAACATAAATGATAATATAAAAGCCATATCTCTCAGTAATGTCCGTTCAGAAGCGTTCAGTTAATCAACTGAAGAGGAAGAGTTTGCAGCATTGACCCAAGCAAGTATTTCAGGCTTTAGTGAAACCTGAAATTTTCATATCATTTGTTGGACAATCAAAACCTACTCTCCCTTACTAGTGGATCCCTGAGTGGGATCCTGACTCCTCAGGATGAAATTTCCAAGTGATGTGAAATACAGCAAATCCCCAAGTCAACTCTAATTTGAAACCATAATCTCAGGGCATTTCCAGGGGTTCTAAGTCTTACTGAGGCTTCAAGGGTGAGATAATGGCTTTTCCTGAGCAGTTGTTAATACTATGGGTCAAGAATAGTGGTTGTGAATTATATATTCTTAATCACCTTCTCAAATATTACAGTGTCTGGCAAATTGCAGAGAAGATGGGGCTAAAAACACTATCAAAGTTTAGGAAGTTGCTTCTCTAAGCTTCTACACCTCCAAAACTTAGAGCTCAGTCATCCAAAAAGCTCTTCCTGAAATATGTGTTCAGAAAACATTGCCATCATTGATCCAAGCATCAGAAAACAGGTATGGAGAAAGAACACAGCTTAATTAAAACCCCAAGAGCATTAGCATCCCATCCCTGGCATAACATGAATAATACTTGAATCATGAACAAGACACATGAACCCCCATCATGAAGGTACGAGAGGGCAACCAGGGAGGAGCAAGGCTATCTCTTCCCGCTACCTGGCCCACAGGCTCCGGCTTCCTCCAACAGCTCTTAAAGATGCAGCTTCTATCCTCAGCTCTACAGGTGACTCGTCCTGTGCTTTCAGTCATGCAATTAGCTCCTCTCTGCCTCCACTTCCTCCATGTATAATGCAGCAGTAGAGGATAATATTGAAGAACGTGGGCTTTGGAGTGCGAGTTCAACAGACCTAGGTTCAAATGTCACCTCTGACATTGACCTATTGTGTGACCTTGAACAGGTTTATCAGTCTAAGCTTTAGTTCCTTCATCACTAAAGTAGAAGTAGTGCTCACGAGATTACGGTAAAACTTCGGTTACTGTATGAGTGGCAGTAAACTGCAGCTGCGAGCATCATTATTGAAGGGTATTATTCTGTTAAGGGAAGTGGATTAGGGTACCTTCTAAATGTTCATCCTACTTCTAAGACTTTATGAAAGAATAGTAGAAGACTTTGAAGACAGCCACCATCTAACCTCTAACTTTCACTGCCATAGACATCAATTTGTTCCTTCTGCACCATAACGAAAAGATCAGGCACCCTCATTGGCTTTGGGGCATCCCTGCGCAAGAATCAGATGCATTCTATTTTTTTAATTAAAAATACAAGTAACATTTGGAATAATGGCCCCATTTCAACAAACTCCTTGATGGTTAATCTATAACAAGCAATCCTAACTCCCTCATTTAACTAGCTTTCCTGGTAGACTGATTATATGGAATATAGAAAATGTGAATACCAAGTAATGAGATTGATTTTGGCAAGACATCTGGGAAAATCACCATAAATTACTCCTTATCACGCTTACATAAGGAAAACCATTTTAGGAAACTATGTCAAAAGGATTAATAAACACAAGTCAAGTCACTTTTTCCAGAGACTTTCACACAACTTGGTGATTTATACACAGGTATATAAATCTGGGTCCCTTCCAGATCCCAACTGAAAGGATAAATGGAATATAAAAATGTCAAAATAAAGCTTTGATTCTGACTTCCCTAATACCATTAAGCATTGAGATCTAAGAGTCATCTCATTGTAGAGGGTGCCCAGTTTTGTCCTTGGCACATAACCCCCACATCAGCCTTGGTCCTTCTTGTTGAAATCTCCTTGCTGTTCTCCTCACAATGAGTGCTTATCACTTTCATTCATCCACCCCATTCATTCATCCTTATCACTTCCCTTTTTTCAGCTTTACTGAGGTATATATAATAAACAAAACGTTCCACATATTTCAGTTAAGTTCGGTTCAGTTCAGTCGCTCAGTCGTGTCGGACTCTTTGTGACCCCATGAATCGCAGCACGCCAGGCCTCCCTGTCCATCACCAACTCCCAGAGTTCACTCAGACTCGCATCCAGTGATACCATCCAGCCATCTCATCCTCTGTCGTCCCGTTCTCCTCCTGCCCCCAATCCCTCACAGCATCAGAGTCTTTTCCAATGGGTCAGCTCTTCGCATGAGGTGGCCAAAGTACTGGAGTTTCAGCTTTAGCATCATTCCTTCCAAAGAAATCCCAGGGTTGATCTCCTTCAGAATGGACTGGTTGGATCTCCTTGCAGTCCAAGGGACTCTCAAGAGTCCCATATAGTCTCCACATATTTAGTGTATACTAATATACACATTTGATGAGTTTGGACACATGCATACACTGTAATACAATCAGCACAAACCAGGTAACAAACATATTTATCACCTCCAAAAAGTCTTATGTCCTCTTGCATGTGTGCGTGTGTGTGTTAAGAACACTTAGCATGAGATGTACTAAGTGTACAAGACCTTATCACTAACAGGCACTATGTGGTACAACAGATCTCTATAATTCACTCTGTGTAACTATCATTTTATGCTGATTGAACAACTCCCCATTTCACCCTTCCCCCATTCCCCTGGAACCCACTAGCTGTTTTCTGCTTCTACAAATGTGATTGTTTTAGATCCCTCATATAAGTGGAACCATGGAGTATTTGCCCTTTTGTAATACATTTCACTTAGCATAATGCTTTCCAGGTCTATTCATGTTGTCACAAATGGCAAGATTTCTTTCTTTTTAAGGACTGAATAATATTCCATTGTATGTATACAGCACTTTTTCTTTATCCATTTGTCTGCTAATGGACATTTGTTTGTTTCCCAATCTTCGCTATTGTAATGCTGCAATACGCATGGGAGTGTAGCTATCTCTTCCAGATACTAATTGCAATTCTGTGTGTATACCTAGAAGTTGCACTGATGGGTCATATGGCAGTTCTATTTTTAATTTTTTGAAGAATCACCATACTGTTTCTATAGTGACTGTACCATTTTACAGTCTCACTGACAATGTAAAAAAGTTTCAGTTTCTCTGTATTCTTGCAACACATGCCATCTCTTTTTATTTTGATAATAGTCATCCTAAATGGTGTGAGTTGATATCTAATTGGGGTTTCAATTTTTCATGCACCTATTGGCCATTTGTATTCTTTGAAAAAATGTCTATTCAAGCCCTTTGCCTATTTCTTTATTTGGATTATTTCGGGGGGTTGCAATTGAGTTGTAGAAGGTCATTATGTATTTTGGAGATTAGTTCTTTATCAGGTCTATGTTTGCAAATATTTCATCCATTCCATAGGCTGATTTTTCATTCTGTTGATTGTTTCCTTTACTTGAATAAGTTTGTTTAGTTTGACATAACCCCATCTATTTTTCCTTGTGTAGCCTGTGCTTTTATTGTCATACCCACAAAATCATAACCAACACCAATACCATGAAGACTTTCCCCTATGTTTTCTTCTAGGAGTTTTACACCTTCAGGTTTTATGTTTAAGTCTTTAATCCTGTTTCAATTGATTTCTGTGTATGTTGCAAGATCAGGGTCCAATTTGAACCTCTTGCATATGGATACCCAGTTTTCTCAATACCATTTGTTGCAGAGACTATGTATATCTTTGCCATTCTGCTTATATATACATGGATTTACTTCTGGATTCTCTCGTATTCCATTTATCTATACATCTGTCTGGAGAGGGCAATAGCACCCCACTCCAGTACTCTTGCCTGGAAAATCCCATGGACAGGGGAGCCTGGTGGGCTGCAGTCCATGGGGTCGCTAAGAGTCGGACACAACTGAGTGGCTTCACTTTCACTTTTCACTTTCATGCACTGGAGAAGGAAATGGCAACCCACTCCAGTGTTCTTGCCTGGAGAATCCCAGGAACGGGGGAGCCTGATGGGCTGCCATCTATGGGGTCACACAGAGTTGGACACGACTGAAGCGACTTAGCAGCAGCAGCATACATCTGTCTTCATACCAGTACCATACTGTTCTAATTACTATTGTTTGTAATATATTTCAAAATCAGGAAATGTAATGTACTTTCTGATTTCACAATATATGACTTTCTGTAAGACCTAATTCTAGACCTTCCCCCTATAAAAAGCCTGATTCAGCCTACTTAGCCTTACTGTCCTGGAATATTGTCCCCTTGTATTCAAATTTTACAACGGTAAAATTTCAAATATCAGTGACTTTGTTCATACATTCCTTCATTCATCTTCTGTTTCAGTGGGATTCCCCCTCACACACCAGAACTAAACTTTCTATAGAATAAAAACTGTGTTTGCTACTGATTTAAAACCTTCATTCACAATGGTTTTGACTTTGAGATCTTCCTGAATAGAGCTCTTAATTAATTAATTAATCAAAGAATAGATGAGAGGCTACATTTTTTCTTCTCAATAATGGGCAATTATGATGATGATATTAAATGACACAATTCTCCCCAAGAAGATTAATTTTGTAGTTCACATTATGTTAATTTTGCATGTCAAACTCCAAAAAGATGCCATTATCCTCAGTATATTGTAGTGACAAAAATCAAAAATTCGGAAATAATTAAGACAAGCTTCAGGCAAAATAATCGTCTCTGGAAAAGAAAGTCAACAAAATCCCTTTATGAAGTTAATACCAGAATTCAGAATCACTACCTGCTTTGTAGCAGAACAATGTTCAGCACAATCCTATCATGTGTGGTTGTTTCTGGGGAAAGACACACTCTGACCTGCAGGAGGTCAGATTCCATGTAATAACTATAAGTCCAGAAGTGAGGTCAACTCTATGGTCATTGACTGCCATATATCACATCCCAGCGTCTGGATTAATCATGACTTCCCTCATGCCAAAGCCATCAGAGAGGGTATCTGGGGTTCTAAGATGTGGTGAGTCCTAAAACCATCACTAAAGACCATGTGGTATCCAATGTGCTGGCCAAAAAAGAGATGAGCCCTTTAGAAGTAGATGATGATTTTAATCTAATCTGGGGTGGGCAAACACTCCCAAAATTGAAATGGCCAATGCATTAAAATAAGTATGGAATAAAACAGCTTCTAAACCAATATAATCTTTTAAAGGAAAAAAAGGTTAAGTCAACAAAATAGTAAAAAATAAAAAATAGTCTTGTTTAGATTCACAAAGCAGTTAAAAAGAAGGCAAACTATTGCTTACAATGTTTTATCTCATCTAAACTGGTATTGCATAATTTCTCTATTAAGAATTGGGAAGTAGTGACACAGATAAATAGTCTCTTAATAATGTACAGTCCGGGTTTTGTTTTTTAGATGACTTAAAGAGACAAAGTAGCAACTTTTTAATTAATATGTAAAGTACTAGAGCAAGGACATTGATTTATTTGCTTCATTGGTAAAATTAATTGTAAATAATGCAATCTGATCTACTATCACTAATAAGTGGAGGAGTACTCTTGAGAAAACAGGATTTCAAAAATATCTTCATATTATTATTCTTTGTCAGTATATGTATTAAGTTTCCTATTCTGCTATAACGGGTTGTCACAAATTTAGTAGCTTAAAACAACATGAATATATTATCTTACAGTAAGTTCTGGCGGTCTTACTGGGAATAAACCAAGATGCTAGCAAGGCTATGTTCCTTCCTGGAGCTGGGGGAGAATCAACTATTTTGCCTTTTCCAGCTTCCAGAGGCTCACATTCTTTGGCTCATGTTCCTACTTCCTCCATCTTCACAGCTAGCAACACTGCATCTTAGTCCATCTTCAGTCTCTCTCTGACCACAGTCAGGAATAGTTCTCTGCTTTTAAGGACTCATATGACTGCATTGGGCCCACCAGATAATCTCCCCACTTCAAGGTCCTTTACCTTGCTTCCCTGGTGGCTCAGGTGGTAAAGAATCTGCCTGCAATGCAGGAGACCTGGATTCGATCCCTGGATTGGGAAGATCCCCCAGAGAAAAGAACAGCTACCCACTCCGGTATTCTGGCCTGGAGAATTCCATGGACTCTACAGTCCATGGGGTTGCAAAGAGTCATACTCAGCTGAGTCAATTTCACTTTCACAAAATCCCTTTTACCATGTAGGGTGACATATTCACAGGTCCCAGGGATGACAGCATGGACATCATTGGTGGGGAGGGGGCATTATTCTGCCTAGTACAATATTGAGCAACTAACACTTTCACTTTCACACACACAGTGTGTTCAGTCAGTCAGTTCAGTCGCTCAGTCGTGTCCGACTCTTTGCAACTCCATGGACTGCAGCATACCAGGCTTCCCTGTCCATCACCAATTCCCGGCGCTTGCGCAAACTCCTGCCCATCAAGTCAGTGACGCCATCCAACCATCTCATCTTCTGTCGTCCCCTTCTCCTCCTGCCTTCAATCTTGCCCAGCATCAGGGTCTTTTCCAGTGAATCAGTTCTTCACATCAAGTGGCCAAAGTACTGGAGTTTCAGCTTCAGCATCAGTCCTTCCAATGAATATTCAGGACTGATTTTCTTTCTTTCTTTTTTTTTTCCCCTGTGTTACATTTCTTTCTTTCTTTATTTTTTAAAATATAAATTTATTTATTTTAATTGGAGGCTAATTACTTTACAATATTGTATTGGTTTTGCCATACATCAACATGAATCCACCACAGGTATACACGTGTTCCCCATCCTGAACCCCAGGACTGATTTTCTTTTTTTTTTTACTTTATTTTACTTTACAATACTGTATTGGTTTTGCCATACATCAGCATGAATCCACCACAAGTGTACATGTGTTCCCAACCGTTACCATCTTTCTAAATTCCATATATATGTGTTAGTATACTGTATTGGTGTTTTTCTTTCTGGCTTACTTCACTCTGTATAATCGGCTCCAGTCTCATCCACCTCTTAGAACAGATTCAAATGTATTCTTTTTAATGGCTGAGTAATACTCCATTGTGTATATGTACCACAGCTTTCTTATCCATTCATCTCCTGATTTTCTTTAGGATTGATTGGTTTGATCTCCTTGCAGCCCAAGGGACTCTCAAGAGTCTTCTCCAACACCACAGTTCAAAAGCATCAATTCTTCAGCGTGCTCAGCAGAACATTATTGTTTATGAGTTCAAAATAAACTCAAAAAACAAATCTAATGAAAATCAGAAATAAAAATTTAGAAAAGACTTAACTTTGAGTAGGTAAAAAAAAGCATATACTTTGTAATAATGGCCCAGAAGCAAGAAGTAGACAGCAAATCAGAAGAAAAATAGGTTGTAACACATTTTCTTAACTACATTAAGTCTTATCAACAATATATTAATAAAGAACTAGAAAGTGATGTCAAAACCTACTATATAATCCTTAAGTTTGATTTGATGGATAGATATATATAGTTGATGGATAGATGACAGAAAAAAAGCATGTGTATGAAGTGTTATTTTATGTTTAGCTTTCTTAATGGAGCTTAAGATTAATGATGTGAAACAAATGATTTTGTCATCTTTAGAATTCCAGAGACATGTTTAGAGGTTCCTGGTATAGTACTTTGTATATGGTCCACATTTTTACTTTCTTCATACTTAGCATCTTTAGTGTAACATAATAACCTGTCTGTTAATTTACCATAATTCAAAGGCAATAGAGTGAGTGCTTAAGAACACATCCTCAACCAAGACTGCCCAAGCTTGCATGCTAATTCTATCATTTTGTAGCTGTTTGACCTTGGACAAATCACTTAACTTCTCTGTACCCCAGTTTCCTCATCTAACACAGAGATGATAATAACTACACCCATTTTATGAGCAAAATGGATATGATCATGGGTATGACCACAGACTAAATTAATGTCTAAAATAATTTAGAGTGCTTGATGTATGGTAAATACTACAAGTTTAGCTTTACAATAATTATTATTGTAATTAGGAATTCATGTGCTAATATTGATCATTTAGGGATTTTTCTAGATTGTTTAGTTATATCACAATAGCACCTCTAAGGATATGGGATTTGAGAATGGGTATTTTGTTAGTTACTTTTACTTCCACAGGTTTACTTCCTTAGAACAAATCCCTAGGACTTCAGCCCATTTCCAAAAGGGTTTCTAGTTCAATTTCTAGATGCTCAAATGCAAAATTACTTAATTTTATATGTTTATTTGTAAACTAAAGATATTTTCACAAAACATCAACAACCTGTGCTGAGACAACTGGCAAAGAAATCAAAGGGCCCAAAGCTTTGGTTTTTATTTCAAGCTTTTCATCTCAGAGGATTCATTAATGAACCATTTCCACATACATCCTGCAGAGAGAGAGCTGTGACCAGAGAAAGAATACTTATTTCTTATTTGCTTCACAACTCAAAATTCACTGATGTATGCATTTTGTTTTGCTTTGTTTTTTTGCTTTTTTTGCCGTCACTAAGCAGAAAGAGTTTCTTTCATTTCCCTCAATGAGGAAAGCAACTTATCTGTCAGAAAAAGAAAAAAGTAGAACAGGAAAACATCCCTCAGAGAAAGGAAGAAACAATAGAAAGGAAAACAATAAAACATGCCAGGAATGTCTTTGATATTGCCCATCTATTAGTGGGAAGCAAGCACTGAAGACAGAGAAAGCTGAAGAAAAATCGCATAAGACGAAGGGGACAGTATCACTTGTCACTGTTCTTATTTCAGTGCCTCTAGTATTAAAAGAGTTGGGGCACAGAGAGTAGCCAAAGTAAAGGTTTGCACTCTGTAAACTTCTCTCTTCTGGACAAAACACAGGTAGATTCAGTGCCATTTCTCTAGCAGAAAGACTTTGAAATCCAAATTCCAAATCATATGCATACTCTACATTTTTGCTTTCTAGAGATGAAATCAACCAAAGTGATTTTTTTGTTTATCTGGGCCTTATGAGGTTTTCCTTCGTTCTTGACAACCAAATAGCTAATGTGTTTAAGCAATATTTATGCTATTTCAGGACTGGTCCAAACATGATACATGGAAACTAGACAAAGATCAGCAAATCTTTAAGTCACAATGAGCATAAATGTGTGCACCCAGACAGCACTGAATTGGAAACCCACATCTGCTCTGTGACCTTTTGTCAAGTTACTGAACTGATCTGAGCAGCAATTTTCTATGAAATGAAAAGAATAGCAATTGGGGTACATTGAATATCCTTGAGTAGTTAAAGGAGCTTATTCATGTAAAGCACCCAGAGTGCAAGTGCACAGTAAGCCCCAAATAAATGGGAGCTATTGTTGCTATTGTTTAGTCCCTTGAGATGCTATATGGAGTTGTTGTTGTTGTTATCCTCTTCTATGATTTGACCTCTGGCTTATGTTATCCTGTGCTCAAGAAATACGTTAATCTTTTACTTTGTACTCTCTGATGGATTTTCAACTTAACCTTGTTTAAAGATGATTGCTAATTTATCCAACTTACTTCACTTGGTACGATAATCTCTAAGTCCATCCACGTTGCTGCAAACAGCATTATTTGATTCTCTTTTATGGTTGAGTAATATCCCATTGTATATCTATACCACGTCTTTATGCATTTGTCTGTTGATGGACATTTAGGTTGCTTCCATGTCTTGGTTATTGTAAATCACGCTGCAATGAACACTGAGGTGCATGTATCTTTTTGAATTATGGTTTTCTCCACATATATGCTCAGAAGTAGCGTCGTTAGATCATATGGCAACTCTTTTTAGTTGTTTAAGGAACCTCCATACTGTTCTCCATACCGGCTGTACCAATTTACACTCATGCCTACTCTCTTCTCCTCACCCTCTCCAGCAGTTATTATTTGTAGACTTTTTGCTGATTGTGATAAACTAAGAGTTTGGAATTAACACATACACTACAATATATAAAACAGGTATAGGACCTACCGTATAGCACAGAGAACTCTATTCAATATTTGTAATAACAGACATGGAGAAAGAATCTAAAAAAGAATATATGGATACGTATAACTGAATCACTTTGTGGTATACCTGAAACACAACACTGTGAATCAGTAATACTCCAATATAAAATAGAATTAAATTTTAAAAAAGATGATTACTGATGGATAACCTCTTCAATGCTTATTAAGTAGAAATTAAAATTGCTTTCAGATAAAAGGCAAACATGTGTCATGATGAAGAAAGTCAAGCCTATTGCAGGTTTAGGACAAGGGACCTTGAAACCACTGCTAGTAGTCCTTTCTTTGACAGGTGTGTTCTTCTCTGTAACGTGCAGAGACTGCATGTGATGAAATTCAGATTCCCCACCAGTTTAAATGCAGCTGTACTAAGATGACCATCACAGGCAGCTTCCGGCCTTGGCTTTTAAAATACTGTGCCACATTAGGAGAGAACAGAGGCCACGAACACTGGATTTCTCTCCACTCTGTCCTGAAATCATCAAGTCATTCCTTCACCTTTCAACACCCTTGTCTCAAACCATGCTGCCTAGTCTTAAAAACGATGCAAAGTTGTCCCTTCATGCAGAAAAGCACATTCCTCGGATTGCCCAGGTGCCAGCACTGCACAGGGATCTTAATTAGCCAGAGGACCACACTAACTATGACAGTGCCTGTTTTAAACAGAAAGATCCTCTAAATGGAAAAACAAAAGTCTGCAGACAAAATACTGTTTGGTTCATTATACTATTGATTTTTGGAATATTTAACTTCAGCTTTGCTTCTTTGTAGATATAGGTCAGAACCAGGAGTGCTTTAAGTTACACGGGGAAGTATTATAATGCAAACTTTTTTTTTTTTTTTTTTTTTTTTGAGAAGAGAAACAGCTTTCATACTAACCAGAGGCACTTGTGAGGCTGAGCTTGGGGAAACATGGAAAGACTACACAGATTTACACCTCACCAAACTCTACATGTTTCTGGTCTTCTACAGTGAGTTAAAAGTAGAGCAGTAATTCAGGTGTTCTGGATGCTTTGTTCGATTTCCAAGGGAAGAATCAATGCAATTTGGTTGTCCAGTCTCTATATCCAACCTCGCACTGACTCAGCAAATGTTCACCAGAGGCCTGCAGGAGACCCTGCACTTGGTGTGAGGGTGGAGGGTCCACCAAAAAGAAAATAAAGTCTTTTGCTAAAAACACTAACACAGTCACAGAGTAAGCTTGACTGCCTTCTACAGCCTACATGTTGACCCAAAATGTTCTGGGAAGTAAAATACAACTCTCAGATCAGCTAAGTGGCCATGGTCAAGACCCCAACATAATTTTAATTCTAAAAATGAGAATTCCATTATGAAAACCTCTCAAGTTTCGTTAGTTTTCCCCCTTCCCCACTCCACCCTCCCCTTTTTGATAATTTCACTTAATTAGCAAATCGATAAGACTGATTTTCACAAGAAGCTCAAAGCTCTGTCTCAACTCAGAGTTCAACCCAACGTCTTTGGGGGATTTCCAAAAACAGTCAGTACTTTGGGAGATCTTAGATATAAGCAATGTCAGATTTAATTCCACACATAATAGGATTTCCATCAAGTCCTAAGACCTCTTACTAATCTTTATTTTCAAGTGAAAGCAACAACTTTATATCATTTACATTCTGCAAAATTTTAACCAATAAAAAGAGTGGGGTATGGTGTACTGACTTCCTAGGGCACCTGTAACAAATATCACAAACTGAATGGCTTGAAACAACAGAAATTTATTCTCTCACAGTTCTGGAGGCTGGAAGTCTGAAATCAAGGTGTTAACAGGGCCATGCTCTAAAGAGAGCATCCTTCCTTTCTTCTTTCAGCTTCTATTGGTGGTGGTGGTGGTGGACACTAAGTCGTGTCTGACTCTTTGAGGCCCCATGGACTGTAGCCCACTAGGCTCCTCTATCCATAGGATTTCCCAGGCAAGAATACTGGAGTGTCTGGAGTGGATTGCCATTTCCTTCTCCAGGAGATCTTCACGACCCAGGGATTGAACTCACACCTCCTGCATTAGCAGGTGGATACTTTATCACTGAGCCACCCAGGAGGCCATCCAGGTTCTATCAGTTTCTGGCAATTCTCGGTACTCCTTAATTCTCAGGTGTATCTCCCCTAATCTCTGCCTCCTTGTTCACATGGCTTTCTCCTCTATGTGCATCTGTATCTGTTTTCTCTTCTTGTAAGAGTACAAGTCACTGGATTAGAAGCCATCCTAAACTAATAAGACTTCGCTATAACTAAAGCGAAGTAAAAGTCACTCAGTCATGTCCGATTCTTTGCAACCCCATGGACTATACAGTCCATGGGATTCTCCAGGCCAGAATACTGGAGTGGGTAGCCTTTCTCTTCTCCAGGGGATCTTCCCAACCTAGGGATCAAACCAAGGTCTTCCACATTGCAGGCAGATTCTTTACCAGCTGAGCCACAAGGGCAGCCCTAGAATGCTGGAGTGGGTAGCCTATCCCAACGCCAGTGGATCTTCCTGACCCAGGAATCGAACTGGGGTCTCCTGCAATGCAGGCAGTTTCTTTACCAATTGAGTTATCAGGGCACATCTCTAAAGACCCTATTCCTCACATTCTTAGGTTCCAGGAAGACAAGAATGTGGGAGAACACTATTGGACTCAGAATATATAGGGCACAAAAACTACTCACCTCTCCATGACTAGTGACTTCCAAAGGGAGTCAAAGTCAATTTGAAACCTTCATCAACTTCTCAGTGTATAAACAAGCTTGTCATATCCTAGATCATAAAATCAGTCATCTTCATTGTTCTATATTATGCTTTATGTTTACAAAGTGCTTTCATATTGTTTCACTTGACAGTCACAAATGCAAATACTCACCCTAACATAAGTGGGCAGGATGACTAGTCTCTAAAAATAAAGTGAAGGAGAGAGGAAGGAAGTTTACCTCTTGTCAAACACCTACTCTGAGCTAGATAAATATTGTTCTTACTGCTTCATGGGCTGTCTCACCTGACCCATATAAAAACTTTAAGTGTAAGTAGTTTTAATCTCCATTATAAAGATGAGTGAAAGAGCACTGAATAAGTTACCCAAGGTCACATAGGTAATAAGAGGCAGATCTTTTCAAATGTATCTGTGTTCTAAGTCCGTGCTTCCTTTTCAGTTAAACCTTCCTAATAAATCTTTAACCTTATCCAGAGTCAGAATTTGCTAAAATGTATAATGATCTTATCACATGACTTCCTTGACAGTCAAGGCAGAGATTCCATGATCTGATTAAAGGACTGACACAGAGAACCTCCAGCCACTTGTCACAACATATGTAGAGGACTGTGATTTTATTACTTATTGTTGCTGTTCTTTAAGTTGCAATAAAATACGTATACTTTTCCAACTGTGAAAAAAAAGAGGAAGCTTTATGGTAGTAAAAACAGTCAAAAATGTACCCAACACTTTTTGAATTGTTTCAAATACAGTAACCCTCATTGGACTTTCATTCTTTCTTTTCTGTGAGTTCCAAGAGAGTGAAATGGGGAAATGACTCCCTCATGCCTGGAATAAAAGCATGAGAATTCAGGGGGCCACCCAGGAACCCATTTTCCCTCTCTTGTCCTGCCCAGTATGTGTGTGAATAGGCCTGTGAAGAAAAATTGCTTCAGGCACATCTATTTTTGTACCCCAAGTCATAAAAAAAAAGGAAGGAAAAGAAATTATCATAACCTTAAGAAAGAAAGAGGGCTTCCCTGGTGGCTCAGATGATAAAGAATCTGCCTGCAGTGTAGGAGACCTGGGTTTGATCCCTGGGTCAGGAAGGTCCCCTGGAGGAGGGCATGGCAACCCATTCCAGTATTCTTGCCTGGAGAATCCCATGGACAGAGGAGACTCATGGGCTACAGTCCATGGGGTGACAAAGAGTCAGACACAACTGAGTGACTTCCACTAAGAAATTAAAAGTAGGAATAAACATTGTCCCAAATAGAGGTTATTTGGGAGCATACTTTAATCTTTTAATACTTGTTAAGCACATTCTTTGTACTTGATGAAGCATTATATAAAATATAAGATAGCTGTACCTTCACTGGGAAGTCGGAGAAGGCAATGGCACCCCTCTCCAGTACTCTTGCCTGGAAAATCCCATGGACAGAGGAGCCTGGGCTGCTCCAGTCCGTGGGTTCGCGAAGAGTCGGACACGACCGGGCAACTTCCCTTTCACTTTTCACTTTCATGCACTGGAGAAGGAAATGGCAACCCACTCCAGTGTTCTTGCCTGGAGAATCCCAGGGACGGGGGAGCCTGGTGGGCTGCCGTCTATGGGGTCACACAGAGTCGAACACGACTGAAGCGACTTAGCAGCAGTAGCAGCAGTAGCAGTCACTGGGAAGTAGGCTTCCCTGGTAGCTCAGACGATAAAGAATCTGCTTTCAATCCAAGAGACCCAGTTTGATCCCTGGGTCAGGAAAATCCCCTGGAGGAAGGAATGGCTACCCACTCCAGTATTCTTGCCTGGAGAATTCCTTGGACAGAGGAGCCTGGTGGGCTACAGTCCATAGGGTCGCAAACAGTCTGACATGACTAAGTGACTAACACCCTTTTTCACTGGGAAGCCAAAGGCTGAAAGACTCAAAGAGGTTTTCTTGAATCTGATGTCTCAGGAACAAACTCTAGCTGAGAATGTGTGTGCGTGTGTGTGTCTGTGCATGTGTGCCGTGCATTGTATCTGCATTCTTAGTTCCATCTCACACATGTTATAAATGTGGGCTTCCTTGGTGGCTCAGATGGTAAAGAATCTGCCTGCAATGCAGGAGACCCAGGTTCATTCCCTGGTTCTGGAGGATCCCCTGGAGGAGGGCATGGCAAGCCACTCCAGTATTCTTGCCTGGAGAATCCCATGGACCGAGAAGCCTGGGGGGCTACAGTCCATGGGATTGCAAAGAGTCAGACGTGACTGAGTGACTAACAACACAAAAGCAGAAGTTTCCAGATTCTTAATGTACTCCATTTTACTTGTTTACAAGTAGATATTGCTAACAGCTACCATCTATTAATACCTACTGGGTGCCAGGCCACAAAGCAGTTTCTGTATACGTTCCTAGTTCTTATAATAATTGTACAAGTTGCTTACTACTAATCTCCACCAACACAGACTCTGAGAAATTTAAATAAAGTCATTCAAGACCTAGTAAATAGAAGAGCCAGAATTTGGACTCCAGTTCACATAGCTCCAAAGCCTGTCCCTACTCAAATAAAGTGTTCACTCATCCATGAATATAGACTGCTGCTAAGTCGCTTCAGTCGTGTCCGACTCTGTGCGACCCCATAGACGGCAGCCCACCAGGCTCCCCCATCCCTGGGATTCTCCAGGCAAGAACACTCCTGGAATGGGTTGCCATTTCCTTCTCCAATGCATGAAAGTGAAAAGTGAAAGTGAAGTCACTCAGTCGTGTCTGACTTTTAGTGACCCCATCAACTGCAGCCTACCAGACTCCTCCGTCCATGGGATTTTCCAGGCAAGAGTACTGGAGTGGGGTGCCACTGCTAGACTCCTTAAAAAATAATCAGGGACTTCCCTGGTGATCTCGTGGCTGAGACTCCATGCTCCCAATGCAGGGGGCCTAGGTTTATCCCTGGTCAGGGAACTAGATTCCACATTCCACAACTAACAATTCTGCATGGCACAACTAAGACCCAGCGCACCCAAATAAATAAATTTTTTTAAAAGAAACTTAACCAGCTATTCTCTTTTTTGAGATCCCTCTGACCCAATGGTGATTCAAAGAGGTATGATCAAAAATCTTCATCTTCAGATATATTTGTCTTTGAAGTTCAATGAAGCCAAAGCTTTTAGCCTTCTACTATTCAGAAGTTAGAAGGCAGAGCTGTCACTTGTCTTAGAGGCCAAATGCTCATATCAGGTTTTCACCATATTACGTTTTATGACATATGGTTTGATCCATATTATAACTGGACACATAGTATAGATTCATGTTATAAATGAAATTATTTTATAGATAGGTAAATACTATCAAGTATATTTCTGCATTTTTTCAAGAAAACATTTTTTGAGGAACATTTTTTAAAGTTTTTTCAAATTAAATGTGGGATTTTAAAGGATTGAAATAAGCACAAATTGGTTTAACATAGAAAGGAAACCAGAGTAAGGGAGACAGAAGAGGAAGAGAAGGAAAAAGAAGGGAGATACTCCTCACAGCTAGAAAAGAAATGCCTGGATTGTAGAAATTTTTTTATTTTCATAAAACTCTTGAAATGTAGATAATGCAAATAAATAGGGAACAATAAATATCTAAAAATATAACATATGCAAAACATAAGAGCATGTATTGGAGTGCTAATTCATTATGGAGTTCATTAAATTGACTTGCATTTTCACGGCATTAAAAAAGTGGTAGCCAACCTGCACAGTTAATATGTATTATATACACTGAATTGTCAACAAAAAGAGCCCAAACAATAAAAAGCAGCTGTAATATTCTATAGCAAGCTGTTTATGCAAGACTTTATGATACCGAGAACATAACAATCTCCAATGCATTCTTACAGAGATCTGACGTTGCCCTGTTTGCCTTCAGACTCTCTGGGCCAAGCACAATGTCTTCCCAGTTCATTGTCCAGAAGCTATGTGGTCAGGAAGGCAGCTCCCCTGTCCTGCAGAGAAACACCAGAAGAGCTTTGGATCCGAGAGCCAAGGGTTCCAGTGAGGCTTCCTCTGGTGCAGCCACTGCCGTCTGAAACTGCCAAGCCCTCGATGCACACTTGATAGAGCGTTCGGAGGGTGATAAACAGATCTTTCCCTCGATTTGCCATCTGCGGATTTGAAAGCTGTTAAGGCACTTTTCAGCCTTTTTCCCATGATGCTCCTGATCTCATTTTGCTAGTTAGATGCACTCCCTAATCTATTATCCAGTTCTATGGAGAAACCTGTACGACTGCACCTGACTTGGCATTAGGGCAGCGTTGCTCTTTTTTTGACAATACATCAGGTAAAATAAACCAGCTTGAAACTCTGGCCTTCTGGAGTGCTCCAATAATTCCTTTCATTTCTTCCTGACCAATAGCTTACATTAAGAAAGCTGTTAATACATTTGAGTAGAATTTGGGTTCTCAATTCAACCCGGACTGGGAATGGAAAGACATGGAGAAGAAACATGGCCTTCCTGGACAGCCTGAATCAATAAGCTGTTACCCCTGGCCAGATGCAGCTCCCATACGAATGGCTTCGTTTCCATTCACCTTTGCAGTCTGAGCCCAGATGACCACTGTCATAGGGGCTGTAGGATTACACTCACAGCTGTCACACCGGCAAGACCCACTCATGTTCAATAACCTTTGCCTTTTTCCATTTGTTGGTTTTCTAAAAGACAACACGGTGCTGATCCTGACTATATGAGACCCAAAGGAAGAGAGTCACTCTATTTTCCTTGGGGCTTTCACCTTGGTTTCTTTTATCAGTGAGAATGCTGTGCCCTAGCTCAGCTGGCCCTGTAAGTGATTTTTCCAGTGGTAGCAACAGAATCGTTCAATCAACTCAATCCACATTTACAGAGCAGGACTGTTCTCTTTGCCCAGAACTGTTTTGGAAGCCTCAATGATAATGAACCAAACCCAGTTCCTGCCTTTGTAGAGCTTTCATTCAAGGGGGTGGGATGGGAGGAGACAGACAGAAATGCATGTAAACAAGTAAGACTGTGGTACAATGTCTACAATGGATGAGAGCAGGGTTTCTCAATTTTGGCACCAGTGACATTTTGGGGGTTTTGTTTGTATTTTTAATATTTATTTTTATTTATTTATTTGGCTGCACCAGGTCTTCATTGTGGCTTGCAAGAAGTTCCATCTTCACTGCAGCATGCAAACTCTTAGTTGAGGCATATGGGATCTAATTTCTAGGCGAGGGTTTGAACTTGGGCTCCCTGCATTGGGAGCTTGGAGTCTTAGCCACTGGACCACCAGAGAAGTTCCACTAGTGACATTTTGGATGAGGTAAGTCCTTGTTATGGGGCGTGTGTACAATAGGCTATTTAGCATCAACATTGACTGTCATCCACTCCCACCCCAGACATGACAGTCAAAAATGTCTGCAAACATTGGTAAATATTTCTTAGGGAACAAAATTTGAGAGCCACTAGGATAGGGATGGAGAAGGCAGTGGCACCCTACTCCAGTACTCTTGCCTGTAAAACCCCATGGATGGAGGAGCCTGGTAGGCTGCAGTCCATGGGGTTGCCAAGAGTCGGACACAACTGAATGACTTCACTTTCACTTTTCACTTTCATGATTGGAGAAGGAAATGGCACCCCACTCCTGTGTTCTTGCCTGGAGAATCCCAGGGACGGGGGAGCCTGGTGGGCTGCCATCTATGGGGTCACACAGAGTCAGACACAACTGAAGCGACTCAGCAGCAGCAGGATAGGGATAGGGCTTCCTTGGTGGCTCAGACAGAAAAGAATCTGCCTACAGTGTGGGAGACCTAGGTTCGATACCTGGGTCAGAAAGATCCCCTGAAGAAGGGAATGGCAACACACTCCAGTATTCTTGCCTGGGAAATCCCATGGACAGAGGAGCCTGGCAGGCTATGGTCCTTGGGGTCACAAAGATCTGCACGACTGAGCAACTAACACATTGACTTTTCACTTCACAAGTTAAAGATAGCCCACCTGGAGAGGGGTGGGAGAGGAGCAGCTGCTTCTCAAGACAGGAGATTCTTGAGCTAAGACTTAAAAGAGGAGGAAGAGACAGTTTTAGAATGATTTAGAGGAAGAATATTTACAGTAGAGGAAGCAGCCAGAGGCTCCGAGATAGGAGTGATCTGACTAATGCTCCCTCTAACACCAAAGCCACCAGTAAATTTCTCTCATAATAAAACCTACAGGGAGGAGACACCAAAGACAGAGCAAGCAGAGACACAATTCCTGTCCATACCTGATAGAACTGAAATTCCAGAACCTTTTTCTTAAATGTACACATGTATTATTCATACGACTAGAAAGCTGCTGATGGATTTGGTACAACACTAGTGTTAAAATGTGACTTTCTGGGCATTCTAACTTGTAAACCCAAGTTGTCTGTGGCATGTCTTAGTGTTTGGGTTTGTTTTTTGTTTTTTTCTGTTTCACCCCCTCTGTTCTAAAATGATTAAGTCTAGGACCTGGGAATCTAGATACAGTCCTAACTGCCAGCAACATGACCAACATCACAGAGCTAACACTTCCCAGTTTTGCCATCTGACTCTAAATCACAGGGGTTGCTGTAGATTTTTTCCCTAGAGATCCTTCCTGAGCAGAAAGTTCTGGGATTGATTTGCAAATGAGTGGTTAAGTAGTGTTTTGGCCTCACCTGTGTGAATGTTGTTAAATATAATCATGGCAATTTTAGAATTAAAGGACTATATGTATTCCAAATATTGCAAGTTTCACCAGCCCACAGATGCAAATACAGTCATATTTCCATTCATGCCTGAATTACTAGGGCTCAAGACTCCTTTGAAGCCTCCCTCATATTATTTCAGGGGAATGATCGGATGTCACTCTTCACATCCAATAAGGACAAAAACCAACCACTTCAGCTCCTCACTCCAGCCTTTCTGCAAGGCCTGTCCTCAGAGCCAGGTGGAAAAATGACCCACTGCCATGTCTTCAGGGCCACCATGACATCACCAACTTTCTGGAGCCATCCTCTCCCCTGATGCTCTGCCCCTCTCCACTGTGCTTGGCTAGGGGCACCAGGAGGATCCAGGGTGTCAGTCTACCCTGCGGTCCACATAGTGAGGAGAGGAAGATGGATGCTCACCTGGCTTCTAATGTTACCTGGGCACTATAGTTCTTTCCTGCCCAAAATTATAGTCACAGACAAACTAGACTCCATGTTTCTCTCTATTCTCATCTCTTTCTTCAGCTCTATCCAGGCACTTATGAACAAAACAGATCCTTCCTTTTCCTTCTGAAACAGAAGTGTTGATGACCCTCATCTCAGGCAACAACATCCCCATAGGAGTGACCAGCCTAAGGATGCTTGAGGCTGGACTTCACGAGGAAGACCTGCCAGGTGCAAATGGATGTGAGCCTTTGGTTTTAAGGACATCAGTACCAAAATCAGTTCTTTTTTGTTGCTATTTTTTTTTAACAGGGGAAAGTCAAACAAAAGTTTAGTAACATGCATATGGGAGTATGTGTGTGTTAAGTCACTTCAGTTGTGTCCAACTCTGTGCAACCCTATGGACTGTGGCTTGCCAGGCTCCTCTGTCCATGGGATTCTCCAGGCAAGAATACTGAAGTGGGCAGCCATTCCCTTCTCCAGGGCATTTCCCGACCCAGGGATTGAACCTGGGTCTCCAGCATTGCAGACAGACTATCATCTGAGCCGCCAGAGCCAGGGTAATCACTCTGGTAAGCTTGCCCAAATATGGTAAATATGCCTGTCCCCAGTCTGGTAAAGTCATCTCTTAGACAGCTGATTTGAAACTATTACTCTATTTAAACTTCAGTTTTCCTGATCAATGTAGAAACTTTTAGCCTGTGAATTCTGAAAGATTGATTCTATAATCCTATATGACTTCTGCCACATAAGATATAAACTGCCCTAAGCAGAGTAGCCTCGGGATACATGTGGGCTTTGCTAACTAAATTTGGATTGAATAAGCCATGCTTTTCTAATATACATAAAAATCTTTCTATGTTGGATTTTTCCACAGCTAGATCTTCTGTACTCTTGAGAAGTTTTATTTCCTTGGAATTAATATGCCTCCATGATAACAGCAAACTTCAGAAAAACTTCACCTGAAAATGAACATCCAACTAGCTTCAGCAGCAGTCTTCTGTACATAATTCAGCAGGAGAGAAAGAAAGCCTCAACATTCTGCAGGCCCATAGAAATCCAAGCTGCTTAAATCTTTCATAAATGCTATGTGCATGAACACTGGAGTGCTTGCCAGCAGCAAGTTCAAACATTGGTTGCCTTGGACATTCCTAGAAGACTTTCCCTTAATTATCAGTTGGGGCACTGTGACATTAATTTACGCAAGAGATGACAGTAGCTGGACTAATAAAATAATAGCAGAGAGAGGTACAAAGAACAGATTCGGAAGCTCATCAGGAGATGAAATAAACGTGGCTATATCCAGGAACATGAATGGGTGGGGCACAAGGGAAAGAGAAGAGACAATGATAATGCCCAGATTTCTGGCTTCAATGTGAGAAAGAATGCTGCCATTTTTTATTAAACATAGGAAATGAAGCAGAGCTGGAGAGAAATATGGCTAATTAAACACTAAGCTATAGTTGCAAAATGATGAAGTATATGGAAGGGAATTTTTTTTTAACTGCTTATCATAGTCAGATTTAAGAGAAAGTATTTGTATTTATCCTCTTACACATTTGATCCTGTATTATTTTCAGAACTCTTACTCCAAAGTTTTTCATATGTCTTTATAAGGCATCAAATAACATTATCAGCAAGGGAGGGAAGTCATTAAATGAAAAGGAAACTTTTATTAAAACATCATAAATGTTCACTTAATCAACAAGCATTTATTGAATGAATGTCAGCTATGAGCCAAGTACTGTTCTGGGTTACAGAATCCTAGATAATAATAGCTAACATGTAAGAAGCACTGCCCACCATGCTAGGGGCTTGGCCTGCCATGAACAGTCCCCACCTCACAACCCTGTGAGAACAGTGTTATGGGAACAGCTGTACTGACAGAGGGCAGGACAGGGGCAGTGGGATGTTGAGCAACTCAGACAAGTAGGGAGTCAGGGTCCAACACGGTGACTACAGAGCCACCCTGTGTGGCCTTCGGAGGACAGGCGCACAAACAATTTTCAGGCTTATATAATTACCCCTTTGCTTGTTCACCTCAAATCTCACAGAACTGCCAGTCTCAGGCTTCCCACCTCCTGATTCAGGACTCCTGATATGCTGTGTTATCCTGTCCCTCACATGGCCTTAATCGTAGCTATCACTCGTTTTCAGTCATCTGATTAGAAAGCAACATTGAGTTTTCCAGCTTGTAAGCTGGGTTCCTTTCCTTTTCTTTTTCCTGTTTCCTGAGTTTTTTGCCTTCAGTGCTTGACTTTTCCTTGGGGAAAAGTTCCCAATTCCATTCCTGGCACAAGTTAAACCCTGTAATGTCTCAGAGTGTGTGTGTGTTTCAACATTAGGGAAACGAACATTGAAAGTGGAGGTTCTGCTTGGTACAGCTACACCGCAGTGATAAACCCAGAGTCAGCCAACTCGAGGGACTTCCCATCTTCACTTAAATATAGTCCAGGCTTCTCCCCTCTCACTACCCCAACACGATTTAGCACTTAGCACAAAACACTGCACCTTCAGTTTGCACTCTGAGATTGCTGAGGAAGTCAGTTCCTCTGCAAATTCCGTGTGAGAAAGAGCAGAGGTACAGAGCAGCTGCTGGGAAATGACCTTAGAACCAAGAGCTGTGCTTTTCTTAGCCACTCAGTCATGTCCAGCTCTTTGGACCCCAAGGACTGTATCCTGCCAGGCTCCTCTGTCCATGGGGATTCTCCAGGCCAGAATACTGGAGTGGGTTTCTATGCCCTCCTCCAGGGGATCTTCCCAACCCAGGGATCTAACCCAGGTCTCCCACATTGCAGGCAGATTCTTTATCATCCGAGCCACCAGGGAAGCCCATGAATACTGGAGTGGGTAGCCTATCTCTTCTCCAGGAGATCTTCCTGACCCAGGAATCAAACCCGGTGGATTCTTTACCAGCTGAACTGGGCCAGGTGGTAAACCAAAAAGGAAGCTCCTTAAAATACCACCACCTTTCCCAAAGCCCAAGATGCACTGTTCTGTATGACAGGACAGCCAAGAGCTCAGAGTGTTCAGTGAAAGAGGATCACTGAGGTGGCAGAAGGGCATCCACCCCAGAAACTCTAAGAATTTGGCAGCCCCCGCCTGGCCCTATTGCTCTATCTGCCACTCTCTTCCCTGTTCAAGTCTGAACTCCAAACCTTCAGAGCTGCATTCATCACTTCCTTGGTGATATGGGTACCATGAACCAAGGAGATGCCAGCATCCTTCACAGGGCTTTTGTAGGGACCAAGACCAGCATGGCAGTCAGAGAGATGGAGAGTAAAGTCATCGGGGATTCTAACCCAGGGGAGAAATCCCACTGAGGTCCAGTCCAGGTCCTCTGAACCTCCACAACTAGCCTGGAACAACTCCACCTTCATGGAGGGTCCTCTGGCCATAACATATCAGACTGAAGAGGATATTTAGAGTTTCCCAAGGAAGAGTGTAAGCACCAATCATGGACTCTCAACAAATACTAGCTGAGTAAATGAGAAATGAGTGACTATCCTATATGAACAGGCATGAATCAGAGAGACACTATGACTGTAGGAGTGCCATGAACCACTGGCATCCCCACACATGTAATTCACCATCTCTACCCTGGAAAAAGCTACAAGGCTCTGGAGTCCTAGCAAGAAAACTCTTGAATAGAATGGGAGAATCCCTAACCCTGTTAATGTTAGACCCAAGGTAAAAATAAAATCAGCTCTTAAAAAAAATATATGAGGGTTCCTGGTGGATCTAGAGAGGCTGAATTACTTTCTCTGCTTTTGAGACAAACCCATAGTAGCACAATGCCTGAATTTTGAAGCCACACCACAAAGATGCTGATCCTTGTAAAATTTGGAGAGTTGCAGGAAAAAAAAAAAAAGCAAGAATTTAGGCATTATAATTAGACTAGATGCATTCATGAAGATCCAAATCTGTAAACATACTAATATAGATTGATATATTGTCCTTTTACTTGTTTTTTTTTTTAATTCACATTTATAATGTTTTATCTCCCAAGCTCCCATGAGTAGGAAATTGGCTAAAAAAGATGTTGGCTCAATACAGGAGAGTGTTCTAACCCTGTGAAATATCATGGAGAGAATGCTGTTGTAAAGGTGTAACCTCTGGTTCAGCATTTGGGCCAAACTCGAATGGTGATTTGTCCTAGATGCTTTTCAGAGCTCTGGTAATTTGGGTCTGAAGTGAGAGTGAAAGTGAAGACGTTCAGTTGTGTCCAATTCTTTGTAACTCCATGGACTGTAGCATTCCAGGCTCCTCCGTCCCTGGAATTTTCCCGGCAAGAGTACTGGAGTGGGTTGCCATTTCCTTCTCCAGGGGATCTTTCCAACCCAGGGATCAAACCCAGGTCTCTCACATTGCAGGCAGACGCTTTACCATCTGAGCCACCAGGGAAGACCGTGAAGTGAGAATAATTGACTCCTAAGATTCCAAGGGGGCAACCAAGGATGAGATGATTGGATAGCATCACCAATTCAATGCACATGACAACTCTGAGCAAACTCCAGGAGACAGTGAAGGGCAGGGAAGCCTGGCAGGCTGCAGTCCATGGGGTCTCAAAGAGCTGGACACAACTTAGCATCTAAACAACAACAAGCCACTAAACAACTAAACAATTCCTTCCAATTCTAATGTACATGAGGAATAATTTTTATCACAAAAGCACCCAAAAGTAAAGTGATGACTGGGCTTTTCCCTAGTCACACAGTCAGCACCCCAACTCCTAGAATACAACCATCCCTGGTATCCACCAGGGACTGGTTCCAGGACCTTGCAGATACCAACAGTCTCAGACACTCAAGTCCCTTAGACAAAATGGTGTAAGATTTGCAGGTAACCCAAGCACATCCGCCTGCGCACTTTAAATCATCTCTAAACTACTTATAATACCTAATACAACATAAATATTAAGTTGCCTGCAAGTTTTGGTTTTCGGAACTTTCGGAAATATTTTTTTCTAAATATTTTCAACCCAAGGAACCCACAGACACAGAGGGCTGACTGTCCTTTCCACTGGCTGATTTTCAGCATCACCAGTAAACTCGGTCTCATGATGCCAGGAGGACGCTGGCACTGGCTTTGAGACATTCCCTTTGGTGTCACAGAGAATAGGCACAAATAAAAAGTTCAACATCTGATGGATATACTTTCCTATAACTTGGGAAAATGATCCATTTAATATAAGTTCTACATTAGACTGGGACTGTTTCATAAACTTCTCAAAGCCAATATAAAGAGTATCTCACAGTTAACATAGTACAGCACTCTAGATCTGTATGTTCCAGTATTGGGGCTAATTGGATTAAACTAATAATTTCATTGCTGGCCTCATAACCAAACATAATGGCTGCACTTATTTGCCTGAGCAGGCCTCATACCTAAACCAAGAGATAAAGAAGAATTTTTTCCTGTGGTAAAGATCCCAACCTTACATAATGGTCTCTCTTGCATAATAGTCACACCCCTATTTTTGGAATGGCAGAGCCAGGCATAAAAAAATGTTATGATTACACAAATAAATACAGCACTTTAGAGGGCAAAGAAACATTTTCAACCTCATTACTACTTTCCTGCTTTTTAATTTTTATTTTATATGGGAGTTGATTAACAATGTTGTGTTAGTTTCAGGTATACAGCAAAGTGATTCAATTACACATACACCTGTAACTAATCTTTTTCAAATTCTTTTCCCATTAAGTTATCACAGAGTATTAAGCAGAGTTCCCTATGCTATACAGCAGGTCCTTGTTGGTTATTTATTTTAAATACAGCAGTGCTATTACTACTTTTCAAATAGCAACACTAGACAGAGGTTCTAAAGGCCTTGCTTCACTGCTTTTGAAGCTACTGCAATAGTGACCCAACAGACTACAGTCACATATCTTACCTAAACATAGAATTTCCCAGGAAGTCTAAGGTTATTTGGGTCAAGTTCATAAGGTATTTGATTCCGAGCCAGATAATACAGCTTTTGGGTTATATGAGCACACTAGGACCTGGTATTCTCTTTTAACTGAGACATAAAAACCAAGGCAACAACCTACTTATATTCAGTGTCAAGTTTTCACATCATTGCAGCCAAAGCAATGAAAACCACTTCCAACCTATCTGCTGCTATTAATAAACACAGTGAACTTTGATGTAAATGTCAGACATGTTCACTTTAGGCTGCTGGTCAAATTTGCATGAGGATAATTAAATTCTGAGTTTCCACATCCCCTCTGTAAATTCAACAGACATGATATATTTCTCTTCTGGTACTAAGCCATGGTTGACTATTGCTCTGATCAACTCAATGCCTGTAATTTTTCAACTCCCTGGATGTTGAAGGGTATAAGTATACAGAGGGACATGAATGCATGTAAACTCAAAGCTTGATGCCACCACTGAGATGTTACACTAACCCACATTCCTCCCAACACTGCCCTCTGCTGCAACTGGCTCATTTCTTCACATACCTAGTGACGTGTCAATTTCTCCTCCCTAAACACCTTCACTGGTTAGAGCTACGCTAATACGGTAGTCACTAGCCACATGCGGCTGTTGAACAGTTGAAATGTGACTAGTCTAAATTAAGATACTCTATAAATGTAAAGTTGTTGTCATTTCAGTCCCTCAGTCATGTCAGACTCTTGTGGCCCCATGGACTGTAGCCTACCAGGCTCCTCTGTCCATGGGATTCCCCAGGCAGGAACACTGGAGTGCGTTGCCATTTATTTCTTCAAGGGATCTTCCTGACCCAGGGATCGAACCCACGTCTCTTGCATTGGCAGGTGGATTCTTTATCACTGAGCCATGAGGGAAGCCCAAAAGGTAAAATTACACACCAGATTCTGAGGACTCAGTATTAAAAGAAATGTGAAATAGCTCATTATTAATTTTCATATTGATTACCTGTTGAAATAAAAATATCTTTTACATATTAGCATTAGTCACTCAGTCGTGTCCAACTCTCTGTGATCCCACAGATTGTAGCCCACCAGGCTCCTCTGTCCATGGAATTTTCCAGGCAAGAATACTGGAGTGGGTTGCCATTCCCCTTCTCCAGAGGATCTTCCTGACCCAGGTATCTCCTGCAATGCAGGAAGATTCTTCACTGTATGAGCTACAGGGAAGTCCAGTTTATATATTAAGTTAAATAAAACATAGATACTAGAAACAAAATTTTCTACCCGTGTGGCTCACATTATATTTCTACTGGATAATGTTGAGTTAGATAATTCTAGGCTCTAACTCAATTCCACTGAGCCTTCAATTAGACATAACTTGCATCTTCTAACTTTATGTCTCAGTTTCTCTCCTTTTCAACCCTTTTGTCTTCCTATACTGAATCTTGGGTAATTTCTCATATTTATCTTTCAAATCACTGACTCTTCACTGGGTCTAATCTATTTATCCATTTCATTAGTTTGTTTCATTCTGACATTTTTTAATACTGTTTTATTTGTTGTATTTTCACACAAGATTTCACCTACGTTAGAAAAGGCTGGGAACTGTTAGGCAGTGCTACTAATTCTTTCCACATGCACACTCCAGGACCTAGCTATTCCACTCCTAGATACAAACTGATAGAAATGGATAAATAATAGCCCCAAACTGGAAATTACCCAAACACCCATCAGCAATAGAATGGATAAATAAAGTATGGTTTATTTATATAATAGAATTCTATATTAAATAAGAAGCAAACTACAAAAAAAGAAAAATATAAATGAATTTCATATTTTTATTATTTTCATATTTTGAGAGTTAAAGATCATATGCAAAACAGTATGTACTATAAAAATCCATTTATAATATTTATAAAAACAGGCAACACTAAATATAATGTTAGAATTCAGGATAGTGTTTGCCCTTAGAGCGGGGAGATTACCTGGAGAAGCACATGATAGGACTTCTAAGACGTTGATAATATTCTGTTTCTTAAACTGAATACTGGTTATGTATTACATTTAATTTGTGAAAATTCATAACATTATGCACTTATAATTTGTATACTTTGCTATGCATGCTACTTTAAGAATATTGTAAACTCAAACCTTTCATCCAATTATCAAAACAAGACATTTGTGGTTAAAATCCTTTCTCTTTGAGTTTCTAATTTCAAATAATAATCTCTATTTCCAGAATCTCACTGTTTCTTTTTCAAATTCTGCCTAGTCCTTTTTAATAGCTTCCTGTCCCTTCTCCACACTTTTAAGGAAAGTTCCTTTTATTCCCATAAACTCTTCAAGGATGCTCAGTTTATTTTCTGACTCTGATCATTCTTATACAAAGGTCCTTGGGACATCTGATTCTATCATTCTCTGTTTCTACTTAATGACTTGTGTACTCTGTGTATTTGGTAACTTTTTATTGTGAGCTCAGATAGGCCTATTCACAATCTGTGAAGATTCTAAAGAACTTCGGCTCTATGTACGTTCCTCCAAAGAGGATGTTCATCTGATCCTGCCTGGCATTCTGAGTCTCTACCACACTGGAATCATCTTAATTCCCTTGAGGTTTCCTGGACAGCACATGTGTTAGAGATCATGTAAATTTAAACCCTAAACCCTCATGAGGTCTAAATTCTCAGGAGAGAGACTTTCTGTTCCTCTGTTCCCAGCTCAGCTTGGAACAAACAACTTTTTGTAGCAAGTTTCTCTGCCTGATGGGTGGTTCTGGTCCACCTTTTCATTGGGTGTGTAAATCGTCAAGACTCCTGGCTTTTTCAGGCTCTTAATAAATCCTAACTCCCCACTTTATAGTGCCCATGACCTTGTCTCCCATCCCACAACAGATGACACTCACTCACCCCCTGCTCTGCAGCACTATTACATCCCCCCAAGGCTCTGGGTTTCTCTAATCTCCAGGTACCCACAAGGCAGCCTAGAGTTCTCACTTAACACCATGATGTCAGCTCTCTCTTCAATTTTCAGCGCCTATGAATTTACCTTAAATTTTGATGAGCTTGGCTACAACATTTGTATGCTATCCAACATTTTTCAGTGGGTATAATTAGAAGTTTCTCAAAACAGTCTGTGATGATACCAAAGGCAGAAGTCCACCAGGCCTTCCGTATCTGATGCTTAAAGACTGGTGAGAAAATACAGCTGTCACTTTGCCTCTCCAAAGTCCCCAGTCTACTATCTCCTGGCTTAACTATATTTGAATTTTATAGAACTAAAGAAACATTTAAAGTTAACTGAAATAAGCTGGCATGTCAACCAACTCATTTCCAAAATATGCTCCCACCTACCACATTGTGGACTTGCTAAAAGGCCACCCAACAGAGAGAACTTTGCTACTTCTTTATTTAAAAGAACAAAATAATTCAAAAACCATTCACTTATACAAAACACATTCACCAAGAACCTACTCTTTGCTAGGCACAGTACAAAGGGCCAGACATACAAAAGTGACTGAAGCGTGAACAGGATCCTCAGATGGTTTAGCAAGAATGCCAAGGTTTTTTTTTTCCTTAAATGCAAACTGATCAATAAGTAGAGATTGTCTAGAGCAGGGGTCCACAGCCATGGACCGCTACCAGTTTATAGCCGGTTATGAACCAGGTTGCATAGCAGGAGGTGAGCAGTGGGCGAGTGAGAGAAGCTTCATCTGTGCTTAGAGCCAGTCTCCACCGCTCACATTACCACCTGAGCTCCGCCTCCTGTCAGATGAGCCTTGGCATCAGACTCTCAGAGGAGTCTGAACACTACTGTGAACTGCACATATGACGAATCTAGCTTGGTCACTCCTGAGGAAAATCATCCCCAAATCATCCCGTACTTCCCATCCATGGAAAATCGTCTTCCACGAACCTGATTCCCAGTGCCAGGAAGGTTGGGGACCGCTGATACTGTATTAAGAATCTGAGGACATGTCAAAGCCCAGCAGGTAACAGTGCTCTGGGAACAAGGTGAATGTCACCATGACGTGTTCCTGCTTCAGCACCACTAACTGCCTCCCATCATCCCTAGACTAGGATCCAGACAGACGTCTCCATGCTCACCAAGGCCATACAAGAAGCTGCCCTGCCTGTCTCCATCTCACACCCTCTTCTTCTCACTCACCCTAGTCTCCCCACACGACTTCCTTCTGTTCTCCAAAGACGCCAGTTCATTCTCATCTTAAGCTCATTTGCATATACCCTTGCTTTCATCTAGAAAACTCTTTTCTCAGATCTTTATATGGATCCCACATCTTACCATCTGGGTCTCCGCTCACACGAGAGATCCTTTGAAAAGGCCCTTCCCTGACCACCCAGTCAAAAGAAATCCACCACTATTTCATTCATCTATCACAGCACCCTTTCCTGTTTTCTTCACACTACGTATCAGTAGCAAATTACCTAGTTTTTTTAAATGGATTTTCTCATCAAGGCCATATTTTGCTTTCCTTGCATTCTCTAAGTGTACATTGTATAGGCAGTGGGTGCTCCATTCACTTATGAGAATAAACAAATAAGTGGTTAAAGATGTCTGCAAATGTGGAAAATAAGACAGTGGCTTTCATTTGTGCCACCTAATTGCATCCCACGAAAGAAGATAAGCAGCAAAAAATTCCAATTAAGTGCAACACATGCCATAAGGTTCAGTAATGGCCAGGGGGGGTGGGGCGGGGGGTGGTAATGAACTCTGGTGGGAACAAGGGTGGGAGACAGGCAAAGAAACCATCCCAGAAAAGACAGCTTACAAGAGACCCTAAAGACTGAGTGGGCAGTTACCAGCCGCACAAGGTGGAGAAAAGCATCCAGACTGAAAAAAAGTAAATCCAGGGGCAGGCAGGTGAGGGGCGCCTGCTTCCTTTAAGCTGTCACCCTAAACTCAGGGAAGGCAGAGCCTCCCAAAGAGTACAAGTCCAAAGGTGGCCAGGGTATCAAAACACCAAAGTCCTGTTGCAGACTTGCTGCCAGTTGACTGTATGATTTTTAAACCAGCCATTTCCCCCTCTTGTCCTCAGTTCAGCACTGGCTCTAAAAGTCTGTGATTTTTCGCCTATTGTTCGCTCCAGCACACATTCTAAAATTGCCAATAGTGAAAACTGAAACTTTTACATCCCGATGGCTGTTTTTTGCTGCTTTATTTTTGTTACTTTTGGTTTTTAATGATTAAGAGAGAGTGCAGAATACGCGTGTGCCACATTATTGCTTGACTGTGACTCAATGGAGACACCAATTATGGAAGGCAGCTCTGAACTAGTGGAAATTCTAAAGCCTTGTGCACACCATCTGTAGCCAGGCAGCCCAGCCAGGATAAGGATGGGACACTTCTGTGATTCCTACACCACTGAGCTTCTCAACGTGAGCTCTGCAGACCATCCATTCCGGATCACCTAAAGTCCTTGTGAAAAATTCAGGTTTCTGGGTCCAATTATCCACCACTCCCCCAGACCCTACTGAATTAGGATCTCTCATGGGTGGGGCTCAGAAATCTGCCCTGTTAGTAATAAAAGTGTCAAGGTAATTCTCTCTTTACGCACCCTCAAGGAGAGAGCCTCTACCTCTCAGCTTCACTCTGTTCTGTGGCAAAATCAAAACACTAACAACAGCAGCAGCTAGCATTTATGGCATGTGTATTCTGGGCCATGACCTGTAACAGACTTCTCCAGGTCATTTCTTTTCTTGCCTCAACAATGTTTAATAACTTGCTCATGTTCATAACACAGTCAGTTGGAAGAATCAGAATTTGAGTCCATATTTCTCTGAGCCCAGATTCTGTGTTCTCAGTCACTCCCTAGACTGCAGCAGGATGCAAAGCTTAAGATCTGCAGCCCTGGCATCAGCTTGTGTGAGTTCAAATGCTAGCTGCACCATTTACTAGCTGTGTGCCCATGGGCAAGTTCTTTAGCTAGTTTTTCCACTTGTGCTGCATGCTAAGTCGCTTTTAGTCACGTCCAACACTTGGCAACGCTATGGACTATAGCCCGCCAGGCTTCCTCTGACCACGGGATTTTCCAGGCAAGAATACTAGAGTGAGTTGCCATGCCCTCCTCCAGGGGGATCTTCCCGACTCAGGGATCAAACCCCCATTTCTTACGTCTCCTGCATTGGCAGGCAGGTTCTTTACCTCCAGCACCACCTGGGAAGCCCATCCCTATTTGTAATGGTGGGACTAATAAGCACTCCTGCCTCCTAAGGTGCTTTTTGGTGAAGAATAATTGAAGTGATTCAAGCAGTGTTTAGAAAGGAACCCAGCACATCACAAGCACTAGCCATTACAATCCAGCGTCCCCTTTCCCCTGCCTTCGGGCTCCTTGGTGGCTGTCACTGGTCTCTAAGGAGCTCTCTGGCCAGCATGAGGAGACAGATCTGAAGACAATGTATCCCCTCTGCTGGAAAACAACCCATAGCACATGCTCTACTAACAGTGGGTCAGTAATGTGGTCTTTGGAGATAAAGGACTGCACATTATTTGAATTTAGACATTCAAAGGGCGTCAACTCCTTTCTACACAGAACGCTTGCAGACCTGCCACTGCTTTTTCTTTCGTGCTTCCTAATGGTTCTGTCATTACGAACCTCTCAGTTCTGCTTCAACAAAGCACAAAGGGATTCCATCCTTTAATCCTCAGAATAGTTTGTCTTTATAGTTTGGCAGGTAATAGTTGGTTGCAGCAGTAACTCCTGCAGCCCGGCTCTCATTATGCCAAGAACGGCAATGTGTGGCTGCATCAAAGCTGAGCGATAACAAATGCTTTCAGGTGGTGAGAACTGCACTCTATCACCTGCCTTCTAAGTGCCCTCTTGACACGGAAGAACTTGTTTGACTGCCATCAGTCATCATTAGGAGCAAATGGTGCTACCTGTCCCGGTGACATCTCGGTCAAGGAAGCAAGCCTCATCCTTAGACCGTCAGCTACTCCAAAACTGAAACAGCGAAATACATCCGAGACTTCCTTTCTTCCGTGGCAAAAATTATTCTATAAGTCATGTTTTTACTAAATCTCCTAAGGAGGTACTTAAAATTATTCATTTTTCTTTCTAAATGAAACTATTTTTATAGTCATGCATAGAATTTTAAATAAGCCACTATTTATGACCGTAGATATTTCAAGAGCTCAGAGAAAGGAGAGTCAGCATAAAAAGCAGGCTTGCCACACTATCCTCATGCAAATCCAGGGATATGCATGTGAGCTTCCACACCCATCCCAAAAGCTCTGCCCAGAGATGAAGGAGATGAGGTATAGGAGGTGCACGAGGCACACGCCCTTGCAGACCACAGACCACACTGCAAATTGACTCCCCCTTTGGAAAAACCAATCCACTAAGCAACACCCGAACATGGCAGGACCCACGCAAACAGGCAGCTCACTCCTGCAAAGGACGCCTTTTGTTGTACCAAGCTGAGACCTCTCTCTCTCTGAAAGGGGCTAAAGCTTTCTCAGATGCAGAACCCTTTAAACAAATGGGGGAAAGATACAGGTCCCCTAAGAATCTGATCTTTAATCAATAAATTAATCAAGTTTGAAAACTTCTTAGAAATATCCAACTCCAGACAGTAAATGCTTGGTTTTGGACAATGGAATATTACACTGCCGTTAAAAAGAATGAAATAAGGCCATTTGCAGCAACATGGATGGACCAAGAGAGCATCATACTGAGTGAAGTAAGTCAGACAGAGACAGAAAAACATCATATGACATCACTTACCTGCAGAATCTCAAATTTAAAAATGATACAACTGAATTTAACAAAACAGAGATTCACAAAACAAACTCATGGTTCCCAGGGGGAAGGGATCGTTAAGGAATTTGAGAAGGTCATGTACACGCTGCTATATTTAAAGTGGATAACCAACAAGGACCTATTATACAGCACATGGAACTCTGCTCAATGTTATGTGCCAGCCTGGATGGGAGGGGTGTTTAGGGAGAATGGATACATGTATATGTATGGCTGAGTCCCTTCGTTGTTCACCTGAAACTATCACATTGTTCATTGGCTATATCCCAATAGAAAATGTTTTTAGTGTTTATATTAAAAAAATTTTTAATGCTTAGTTTCAGTGAAACCCAAGACAGGTAAGGTCAACTACAAATTGGCACTTGCCTTCTACCTGTACAAGGACTAAATCATGTGCTTCAAGCTGCTGACTTTCAACTCTCCCTGAAAGGAGGTCAGAGTGCAGAGCAGAAACAAGGCACTCTGTGCTCTGGGAAAAACTGGCAGGACAGGTCTTCAGATTGTTAGATATTTCTAGGAACCGATTTTATGAGCCTAATTCTTGTATCTCCTCATAGCTAGAGAAGCATTAAAATCCTTCACAATGACTGGCAGAAACCTTCTGCAAAATGTGTGTGTGTGTGTGTGTGTGTGTGTGTGCGCACGCGCACATGCGTGTTCTTCATTGCATGTACTCCCCCTTCACTGAAATCACACATATACTGACCTTGCCCCATCTCTTTGGGACTTTTTCTCAGAGCTATCTGAGGTGCTCTCTCCCGTGCTATAGTCTTCATTTTGCCCCAAATATAGCTCAATTCACAACTCTCACGTTGTGCTTTTTTTTTTTTTTCAAGTCAGCAGTAACTACACCCAAAGAAGATGCCTGCTCTAGCTGTCTTCCATAACCTGCTGTGAGGCCAGTCAATTTGACCTGAGATCCAATGCTATAGGGATAGTGTTTCTAGCCTGGGAGGGTGTCCAGTATAAGCCAAAGCTTGAGTGATAAAAACTCCGTAATCAAAAGACTTGCCTAAAAGAAGGAAGCTCCTCAGAAGTTTATTTTGATGGCTAGTGACCTATAATTTTCTAAAACACCAAATCAGTTCCAAGGACCAGCACTGGATCTATGCCACCATTTCACCAAAAGCAGCTGAGCAAAATATGACCCACATCGTGTAACAAAATTCTTTCACTAGAAACCTCCCTCCTAGAGAAGGAAACCGTCTGAATTAGAAGTTTTTTCTGCACAAACCAGTTACAAAGTTCAAAAGTGTTTCTTAAGCTTTAAGACTCAAGTTTTTTACCTTTGCAAACCACATCCAAGAGACATGGCACTTCCGCATTACTGTTTAATTTTTTTTCTATTTTGGTTAAGAGGACAATAGAAAAAGTTCTGGCATTCTTGTTCTCTTGGTTACATTTGTATAAAGTTCGGATTGCCAGTTGCTCAGATAATAAGTGACAAGGCAGAATTCTTTAACCCGATAAATTTCCTTAAACCTAAGGCTAAATCTTGAATATATTATTGAATTCTCTAATATCTTGATGGCTAGCAAATTAATAGCTACACATTTGTCATGCTTTGTTTTTTTGTTTGGGGTTTCTTTTTTTTTTTTTTTTTTGCACTTTAGTTTTCACTGCAGGTTTACTTGGCAACGACATTGGACAGTAAATTCTATAAACCTGCATCAAGTTTAAGAATAAAGAACCATTCAAAACATTTAATTTTTAGAATTAGAAGAACTGTGCTATCCCAAGAGCCCCTAAACCAACAGGACTGAAATATCCCTTTGTCCTCCAACTTGACGTGTTTCCACTGCTCCCTAGAGCCACCCAGTTTCTGCACATAAAACACATGAAAATACAAAAATTTCTGCCTCTTCCCTAACCAGGACACAAACTGCAATAATGAGTCAAAGAATTATTGCAAAATATTATGAATAAAATAATAATATTACAAAAAGGGCTCTTATGAGATGGATGGAGTTAAAATCAAGAAAAACATTTACAGAATTGAAGAAACTGAAGTCCAGATGCTGAACTTCTAACTAGAGCAGATTCCCACTGCAACCACTCAAACAAGGAGCAAAGATCATGGGTTCCTCCAAGAATCTGCTTTCTAGACGAAGTTCCTGATGTGAACCCTCTTGCTGTCCTCTTTGTCACAAGCCACACAGCCCTTCGGCCCCAGCCATAGGCCTATGTCAGTCTAATTCTAGTCCTCAGGCCCAAGGGAAGGAAACCTCTTCCCTTCCAGGCCCTTGGGTTTCAGGCCACATGACAATAACCTCAGAGTTACCTTCTTCGCTCTTTTTGAAGTTCTCCATGGGTCATAGACTAGGAAGCCCAGGTCATAACTATGACCTCCAGAGAAGTGCCACCTGCCCAAAGAGGCCTGGGAATTACCCCTAACTTAGGGCTAGGCTGTCCCTAGCTTACGAAGCAAGGATACAAAATCCCCACTTCCTTGCCTCAAAACAGAAAAGACTCAGGGCAAAGGACGCTACAGAGCAATCACAGGATCAGGCTGACACTCGGCTTCACCTGTAACTACATTCTTTCTCCTGAGAATGCGCTTCAACAAATCACTTGCCTAAGAATCCCCATCTAGGGAACTTGACCTGACGCTGTGCTCCTCCACAAGTGTTCAAGCTGGCCTCCTGGCTCAGACCCCAGAATGGTCCGAAGGCCTGCATGGACTGTCTTTATCCAGAGCCCATCAACATGAAACCCAGTGCTCAGACAAGCCAGAAGAGCCCCTTGTCCCTTTCAGCTTAGAAATCCACCCTTCCCCTGGGAAAAGCACTGATGTCCCTCCTTCCTTCCATCTCAGATCTCACCTGACTTATAAGCAGGAGCTGAAACATATGTTCTGAAGTCAGTATATGATCAAGCTGAATTTATCAGCAGCAGAACATTGCCTAAAATACAATCAATGATTCATACTTCTGGTTCTCCTTAGGGAGCAGAGAAGCCTCCCCCAAGGTCCCTTAACTTGCTTCCTGAAGTGTGAAATCTTTTAAACAGAGAATAGGAGTCTAATCACAGCATTAACAGGTTACCCATTGCTCCAGAAATGACTCTACTCCACTTCCTTAGAGGAATTACCATACCTGCTCCGTGTTCTAGCTGATGCTCTCATTCGGATGCAGTATTTGGGATGGGAAGAGGTCATTTCTGGGGCTTCTTACTTAACTATGACTTGTTTACAGAAAAACAGCATCCTCACTGAGTTTAGACTTGTTTCTTTCCTGGCAAAGGTCAGATTATTGACAAAATATCTGGAGAATGTATAACCTTCTTTGTAACAATACGAGCTGTTCTTTTTACAGCACCTAGTATGTGCTAGGCACCAGCAATATGCCACTTCTTTATTGGGGTATGGTTGATTTACTCAAATGTTAGTTTCACATGTACAGCAAAGTGAATTAGTTATACATATACACATACTCTTTCTTTTTTTTTCTATTCTTTTCCCATATAGGCCATCACAGAGTAGTGAGCAGAGTTCCCCGTGCTATACAGTAGGTCCTTACTAGTTACCTGTTTTATACATGGTAGTGTGTATATATCAATCCCAATCTCCAGTTTATCCCCCTCCCTTTACCCCTTAGTAGCCATAAGTTTGTTTTCTACATGCATGACTGTACTTCTGTTTTGTAAATAAGTACATTTGTACCCTTTTTCCTAGATTCCACATATAAGCAAGGCAATATCATATGGTAGAAATATGCCATTTCTAATCCTCATAACAGGTAGGAGAAATGAGGCCACGGGTGGTTAAATAATATATCAGTGTCACATAACAACTACGTGGTTAGAAAGAGGATTTGAACCCATGTTCATCTAACCACGAAATTGTGACTAGGCCACTCACCAAACTGTCCTTGCCACTGGCCCAGAGCTTGAGGCTGGCTCTGCCCTGCAGTGATGCCCATTCTCAGCTAAGTTTCTTACAGAATTAGTGGATGCCCTTGAAACCACACTATGTTCTCTGATCTTGAGAAAGTGGAGCAATATAAAGGGTGTCTGGTGTGGATAATGATGAGGATAACAATGAGGAGCGAGGAGGGTTCAGACAGGAAGACGGAGTAAACACACTCTTCCATCTTGCTCCCACAGCTACAGCCAAAAACAGGGATATTATATCTGAAACAAACATCATAAGACTCCGAAAGGTAGAGAGAAGCCAAGAAAGTTAAGGATCTCAGGACCCAAGGAATGACATGGCAGTGAGTTTCTAGTCGGCTTTTCTTTTCTTCCCCCTCATATATTCCAGACTAGATACTGGAGGAGTCAGCAGCTTGGAAACGCCAACAGGCTTAGACAAAAATCCAGAACTCCTCTCTCTAACCCAAGAGTGAAGAATGAGGCATCCTAGCCCCTTGCAGATAGAAAACTTTTAGATATTAATAATAATCACCCTACTCCAACTAAACACTGCAGGGAAAAACTGGTCCCAAGCCCAACCCAGCAGCAAAGACTCTACTGAGTTGTCCCTACACCCCCACTAGCATGATTTCTGAGACACCTGAGTGGGGAGACAGGACTTTCACTTCCTCCAGGTGCAATCTCAGCTGAGGAGCTGTCAGAGGAACCTCATGGAGATGCAGGACTCTGCCAGGTGCCCTCAGCCATACCATCCCCAGGAGTATGGGCAGAGCTCATGTGGGGAGCAGTGTCCAAGCACTCCTCCTTCTCACTGCCAGACCAGTATAGCTTCAATAAGCAATTACCTTATTGAAATGAATGAAAAAATGGAAAGATTTGACAAAGAAGTAGAAATTCTCAACAAAGAAAGAAGAACCACATGGAAATTTTGGGGCTAAAATATAAAACCAGAACTGAAATTTTAAACAAACAAAAAACCCTCACTGGATGGGCTAACAGCAAAATGGAGCAGATAGAGAAAAGAATCCATAAATTTAAAGACAGAAAAATAGAAAATATCCAATCTAAAAAATATAAAGTAGACTGAAAAAAATGAGCAGAGTCTCAGAGACCTGTGGGATTATAGTGAAAGATCTAAAATATAGGTCATCTGGCTCCCAGGACAGGGAAAAACAGAGTGGGGCCAAAAAAAGGATATGGAGAAATAATGGCCAAAAATTCCCAAACTCAGCAAAAAAACAAATTTAAGAACTTCAGTGAACATCGAACAGGGTAAACTAAATACATGTCTTCAGGTCACAACACACAGTCACATTTCTGAAAACTAAAAACAAAACAAAACAAAAAAGAGCAGCCAGAGAGAAATGATGCATTCACTATAAGGAAAAACCAGTTTGAGTAACAGAGGATTTCTCATAAGAAATCAAGGAGGAAGAAGCCCAATATTTTTCAAGTGCTAAAAGAAAAAGCTGTCAACCCAGGACTCTATATCCAGAGAAAATAGTCTTCAGGAATTACACTCTCAGAAGAATGAAAACTAAGACAATCTGTTGCCAGCAGACCTATCCTGAAAGCAAGGCTAAAGGAAGCTCTCTAAAGAGAAATAAAAAATCAAAGAAGGAGTCTGAGAAGAAAAAAAAAAAACAGAAAGAGCAAAAACATAAAATACTACAGACTTGACTTCCCTTTAGTTTTCTAAATTTGGTTTATGATTAAAGCAAAAATCATAGCACTGCCTACTGTGGTTTGCAAGGTATGCAGAGGAAATATTTAAAACAATCATAAAAGGAGGAGGGGAAAGGAAGGTAAGTTTCTACACTTCAGTGAAACTGGTAAGATGTCAACACCAGGAGACGGTGATTAATCATCTATATATAAATGTAATACATAGAGCAACCACTAAAAAAAGCTACATAAAGAAATACACTCTAAAATACAACAGATAAATCAAAACAGAATACTATAAAATGTTCAAGCAGCCCATAGGGAAGCAGGAAAAGGGCAGAGGAGAGGAGGGAGTGGGGATGGGCAGAGGCGTCTCCACTTCCTATATCAGGGTCACTCCCCAGCTAACTAGACCCTTTTCACAGGGAGAAAATAGTCCCTTTGCTGCTCAGGTATACCTTTAGGGTGGGGACAAGGGGAGGAACCCTTGTTTTTCCTCTGTGGAATTTAGGCAAATTCAGAGCTTTGCTTTGGAAATTACAGAGGGTTGGTGATGCTCCTATGGACGGTCATGGAAGACCCTTGTCAAAACCAGCAGGCTGACCTGCCAGCCCACCCAAAGGGGCTCCTTGCCAAGGCTTGGGTCTCTGCTAACCTTCAGCACAGTGGAGGCTCCCTCCACAGGGAGGATGATAGTTACATGCCAGTTACAAAAGCCAGAAGCCCCACTCTGCAACCATACTGTTGGGAAAAAAATTAATTGAGGTGGCTTTGATGAAGGCTGGATGTAGCTTGGGCAAAGGAAAGAAACAAGTGTGGTTTTCTGGAGCCATGCCCCAAATGCTTCAAGAAATGAGCTCGGTTCAGGATCAGCCAGCCTCGGGAAACTCTCCCTACCAGCTATAAAGACCTATTTTACAGGCATCTTCAGTCTTAGAAATACTAGGAAGAAAATGAATCCTGAGTTCTAGTGTAGTTCAAGTTCTCTTCAATTATAACAGAGGCAGGAATTCTGAATCCCTCCGGGTAGGTGGGGAGTCCCCAGTGTTACAGTAAATCATTTCATGGGACCTGCCAGTCTGGTGTTTCTGCCCCACCCCCTCACAACCCTGTATCTCTTAGGATAATGCTTCTGAAAACTTACCATAACTGTTGTTTATCATTTTTAAGCTTTAAAAAAAGAAAAATGTACAAATATCCTGGGGATGATATTTGTATATTTCATGTCAGTCATTATTCCAAATGTAATTTTAATCAGTTCAACATAAAAGCATCTTAATATCCTCAATGATGATACTGATAATTTTAAATATTAAAATCCACATTAGGAAAAAAGGGGGGGCTGCTCTGATTCATTCTCTCTTTCCAAATAAGCAGTTTGGCACACACTTCCGGTCTTCCCTTCTCTCCTCTCCTCTCTCCTTCCTTCTGCCTCTTCTCTTTCCTCTTGCTCTTCTTCCTTAGGAGGCATGTAACAAAGAGCAGGGTGGTAGGAACAGAGTCAGGGTTGACCCAGAAAAGCTAATTATTCTATCTCCTTCCACAAACTCAGAAACTTAAGGCTTTTTACAAAAGTCGTAGTTCTATTTTCCCCAGAAAAATCTCTGCTTTTCATGTTCACCATCTTTAACCAACTCTAATAGGTTTTTCCATCGAATTCTGGTCTGTATCCCAGTTTCAAGGTGTATTTGCAAAAGGTGTATTTGCAGACAGTACCAGGTAGATTCTTTTGAGTTTTGCGACACAATCTTCCTTTCCTCAAAAGGTGAACAGCTCAAGGAAGGCTCTCCTGCACCTACATCCTCCTTTGACTTTCCCAGAGCAGGCCTGGCACTTGGAAAACTGGGAAAGTTGCTGAAAGTTCAGAAACAGGGTTTCATGGCTTTTAACTACCGTTAAATTTGAAATTACTGCCTCAAGTTAATTTGGCTCTTTCTGCCTTGAGCTGATTAGTGAACACTAAATTTCATGCTAGTGCTCCCATGCTCCCATACCATTTGCCTGCAATGCAGGAGTCACTTTCCAAATTCCGCTGACTGCAATAAAAATATATGTGCTCACATCATCTCATGACCATGGTTCTACAGTGTTTCTACCCTGCTTGTGCTCCTCATACAGGTGAGCTGGTGTTTACTGTGTTAGACCGTTACACTCCAACTTTCCACTGGCACGTGAAGCTAGTGGTTTTCTAAAGTAGTCCTGGAATCCATTACCATGGAACCAAAGGTACAGAAAGCTGTTTTACCGAATAGGAAAACCTACAGGAACTCTAAAAAAATCAAAAGTGTTTTCAAAACAAAGGTGTGTAAGGTCAAGTGCATTCTAGTTTGGGTTAAAGAAACCTTGGAGTGAAATATAAAGGCCGGTGAACAGAGGAAGAGTGGGGGGCGTGGAATGACAACGAACACACAGCCCCAGCCCTGGGGGCTACTGTGGCTGGACAACCGGTGCACACTCAGGGCTGCTCACCAAGATACTTCAGAAGGGGCTAAAAAACAGCCAACTCTCTTCCTCTGCCAAGGCACAGGAACTAGGGTCAGAACGCTGGTCTCTCCCCACATAGGTAACAATGAACCATCTGTTCTTCTGATATTGATAATATTGTACACACTTTGGTCCCAATAGCTCCACCCCACCATTCCATTCGACTAGACTCAATTCCATGTGTTGAGGAAATGCTGTCAAGGATCATATTTTAGTTTTGGGAAAGGAGTAGGTACAAACCACATGTGTTTGTTTAACTGTCTCTGTGTTTTCCTGAACTCCAAGTTGTTTCACCACATCCTGCCATTAACTTAAAAGAATAATTGTGGACATGTTAGTCCTTCCATGGAAAACTTCCTGATCCATAAACTGCTCTGGCCATCTGTAATAATAAAAATTCTTCCCATCCAGCCTCCTCCTCAAAAACCATCTGTCGCAATCGGAAGCTCCCATCCACAGTGCTGAAGGAGGACACATTTCCTAATGGTTCCCAGGAGCAAGAAAGACACACGGGGTCACAGCAGTCAGACTCCATCCTTGTATCCAGGCCACTACCCACTGAGGATGTGCTGGCCAGACCACCTGCCATTCAGGCCACTTCCGCTCTAAAAAATGAGGCTTAGAGAGTTGATGTTCTCTATGCTAACTTCCTTGCTTAAAGGCCATCTTTTAGAAGGGCAAGGAAAAACGAGTTTCACTTAGATTAGAGTTAAGCTAACAGCAGGTGTGTGTTCAGAGGACAGGAACCATAGCAGAAAGGATTTGAAACCATACTGTTTGAAAGACTGCAAAGCAGTGGTTGAAAGTATGAGCTTTTGCCTCTGTTAGACCATGGTTTGACTATAGCTTGCCACTTCCTTTCTAAGTTATCTACTTTCTAAGTTAAGTAAGCCTCATTTCTTCATCTGAAAACCACACTTATCTGAGGGAATTGTAATGGAGATCAAATAAGATCAGGCATGCTAAGTGTTTAGCACAGTGCCTGGCATATAGAAGGCTCTCAGTAAATGTTACTTATTATCGGGAGCAGGTGAAACAATAGAAACTTTTAGCCTGGAGAACGCAAGACTCTGGACAATCATGACCTTCAGATATCTGAAGAACTGTCCCACAAAAGAAAGAGATGCATCAGAAGACAGGAGCAGGGCTAACAGGTAGAAGTGACTGACTATGACCTCTGCTCCTGTCTTGAGCACCAGGATTGCTTCACTGTCCAAATGGCTGGGTGGGCCTCCCCATCCCTTCTGGAATTAAAGCCATTCCTAAATCTACTCAAGAGGGAAGATTTCAGGTCAGAATAAAGGGGAAAAAAAAGAATGTCATTATAAAATGGAGTAAGCCAGTTTATGAGATTATTAGCATCCTACCACTGACAGTGTTTAAATGTCTCAGGATGCATTCTTCTGGGACCTCTCTGTGCAAGGACCACACCAGATACTCTTAGGGACATAAAAATGAGTAAGACATGTTTCCTGCCCTCGAGAGCATCGAACTCTAGAGGAAGATTGAGTGGAGACGTATGTTTAACACTAAAAGGAATAAAAGGCAGCATTGAATCACTAGGTATTAAGGACCTTAATAGATGAGATTCTGCTTTGGATGAAAGACTTTAACAGATCTCAAAAATGCCTTTCATCCCCAAGGTTCCATAAGGCCAAGTATTAGGGGAATGAGGGAAGACAACTTTTTTTTAAAGTAAATTATTTTTGTGCCAAGCTTCCTAAAACATTTTTTTAATATTTATTTATTTGGCTGCACCAGGTCCTCACGGCAGCTTGTAAACTCCTACTGCAGCATGTAAGATCCGGCTCCATGACCAAGGACCTAACCCAGGCCCCCTGCACTGCAGGCTCAGAGTTTCAGCCACTGGACCAACAGGGAAGTCCCCAAAATATATTTTTTTAATGGGCAAGGATAAAGACACAGGCATAGACAACAGACTTGGGAACACGGCAAGGGAAGGAGAGGGTGGGACGAGTGGAGAGAGGAGCACTGACACATATACGCTGCTGCTGCTGCTGCTGCTGCTGCTGCTGCTGCTGCTGCTGCTGCTGAGTCAGTCGCTTCAGTCGTGTCCGACTCTGCGCGACCCCATAGACGGCAGCCCACCAGGCTCCCCCGTCCCTGGGATTCTCCAGGCAAGAACACTGGAGTGAGTTGCCATTTCCTTCTCCCATGCATGAAAGTGAAAAGTGAAAGTGAAGTCGCTCAGTCCTGTCCGACTCTTCGCGACCCCATGGACTGCAGCCTACCAGGCTCCTCCATCCATGGCATTTTTCAGCAAGAATACTGGACTGGGGTGCTATTTCCTTCTGCAGGAGATCTTCCTGACTCAGGGATCAAACTGCATCTCCTGCTTGGGAGGCAGATTCTTTATCAGGGAGCCACCAGGGAAGCCCATATAAAGCAAAGTACAATGCAGAACTGTGTACTTCCCCTTCATAACATCCATTCTCTACCTGGGAATAGATTTTTAAGGGTAATTCTCATCATGTAGATGTGATCGGCATTATTTATAGATTTTGCATTTCTTTCACTTCAATTTGTAAACTTGTACCACTTTAGAATGAAATATTAATGCTATCAAACAATGAAATTTTTTAAATGAGATGCTAAAATAATATTTATTCGCCAATCTTGGACCACTATGGTATTTTAGGTTATTGATTTAACATCTAAATTTCTTATCATATGCCATGCCTAACACTGATCAGTAGAGGCTGAAATTTAACTGTAATGGCAGTCCAAAAGAAACAAGTTTTCATTTTAATTCCTCATAATTCAGAGAATCGCTTAAGGGTAAACATATTCCAATTCTTCCAGCCTGTGTTTGAACCCACCCTATTTCGCGTGCACACCCTTGGCCCCATACTGCTCCCTCAGTCCATGTTGGCTCAGATCAGCATGGAGATGACATATGGGGCATTCCGTTAAGGAGTGGTGCTGGGTTACTTCATTTCTGTTAGAGAAGGAAGCAGTGGGAAAATATTCTCCACTTAATCCATTTTACTTTCAGCAAGGTGTTGCCTGTAAATATTAATTTACACACACGCAAAACTCACTGGGTACTTTGAGCTGTCTGAATGTAAATGAAACAAAATAACCCAGACTAAAAAATGGAGTTTCCAGTATCTTTTCTCCTCAGGCAAAGGGTGGTGGGGGGGGGAAACCCAAGGATTTAAGATTCCATCCCAGTGGTTTCAAAGACAACAAAACATCTCCCATCAAGCTCGTATTTAAATAAGCGGGGTTAATGAGAGTAGAAATTACAACAGCATTAAGAAGAAAAATAAGCATTTATGCCATTTTCATACAGAACCTATTTCCAAGTCACTATAATGCTTTATACTTAGAATACTGTAAATTCTTCAATTTTTTTTTTTAACCTTACTGAGATCTACGACCACTTGGTGAAACAGAGAAAGTGCAGATACTATAACTCTCAGGTAACTTGAGAATCAGAAAGACAACAAGGAGAAGCTGTGTGCCTCAAGGATGGTGGCTTTCCTGAGTGGACTGAGGCAAATAAAACTGATTCACTGATAATGCATTTAATTTTTCTCTCAGCAACTAATTGCATATCTACAATTAATGAGAACACTAGAAATAATCAATATATGCATGTGTCAAATGACCAAAAAAAATGTTTTTGATCTTAAGCTACACAAATTTCCAAAGTGCAAAAATGGGAGGTGGGGACTGGGCTTCTCTTGGATCCACTGGGCCCTTGCTTGAATTGCACAGCAATTCACCTCCTGTATCCACTCCTACCCCAATCTAGAGGGCTTAGAGTTCTGCCCTCGGATGCCTGGTACTCACTTGCTTGAATTTTAACTGAAGTCCCAGCGTCTGCATTCAGTGGGAGCTGGGGGCCTAGACCTCCAGCCCTCCTCTGTCCTCCTGTGGTGTGTGCTTAGGCACTCAGTCACGTCACACTCTGCGACCCCAGGGACTGTAGCCTGCCAGGCTTCTCTGTGCATGGGATTTTTCCAGGCAAGAATACTGAAGTGGGTTGTTCCTTTCCCCAGAGGATCTTCCCGACCCAGAGATCGAACCCGCATCTCCCGCATTCCTCAGTCCTTCTAGGAAACACTTCAAGGGATCCTTTGAAGTTCTGTCATCGAAGAGATAAAACAAGCAGAAGCGAAGCACGAGAAACAAGCCCTCCACTTGCTTCCATCTTTACGGAGCTGAAGGCCTCAGATCAAAGATTGGATCTGAGATTCCCTACACTTGGAAGAGCTCTTCTCCTCGCCTGGCCTCGGGTTTCTACACTCCTATCCTTCCAGCTTGGCCCAGCCCTGTCCCACATGCCCACGAGCAGCTGGCCGATAGCTGCAGCTTTCTCAGGTGAAGTCAGCCTCTTTTCTAAACCAAGCACCACATCACAGCCTTATCACATCGTTTTATACTTTTTGTTGTTATTGTATTCTTCTTTAGTTGTGAAGTCATGTCCGAGTCTTTTGTAACCCCATGGACTATAGCTCTTCAGTCTCCTCTTTTCACGGAATTCTCCAGGCAAGAATACTGGAGGGGGTTGCCATTTCCTTCTCCAGAGGATCTTCCTGATCCAGGGATCGAACGCGGGTCTCCTGCATTGCAGGCAGGTTCTTTACCATCTGAGCCACCAGGGAAGAATTATTATTGTATACATGTTAGTAATTTCTCCCCAACTAGGTTCTAAGCAATGTAAAACTTAGAATCTTCTACTTCTTTCATAATTATCCCCAGGAATGTCAAACACTATGCATATACTTCCAACATGCTGAATAAGCCCAAACACCTGCTGGGGACTGACTGGCTATGACCTATTTCACCTGTTAAAGAATGCAAGTAAGTGGATAATATGCTGGCATTTCTTCACCCTATTCTGCTTCTCTTGATGGAAAATAAGGGTTTTCACACTTACTGAGTTTAAAGAGCACCACCAAGAACTATTCAGCAAGTAACACTCAGGTAGGACTCCGTCCTTTCTACAAAGATGGTGCAATTCTGCATTACTAAAATATCACTCCTCTTTCCCTGTGAAGTCTTTTCACATTTAAGTCAACTATCCATGTTTGATTAACAGGAAAATTTACCAGGCCACAATTAATATGAATGACTCACATTTTAAACAGGTGGAACAAAAGAGGTCAGCATGGGAGTCAAAGTTTTATATATTTAGTTCCATTATTTTTCTGGTTGTCCAAAAATGAATGTGACTTCTAGAGAAAGTACTTCTGAACCTTTTCATGCTTACATTTCTGATATTTGTATCAGAAGGTGACAAATACACATGTTATATAGTCCATGAGAGTATTCCCTCAATAAAGGGATATTGCTTTTGGTCCAGAGTGGGCCTGTGATTCCAACTATATTGGATCATTATACCACACATGGCAAAGAGAGGGAATTCCAACCCAAAAGAAAGCCTTAAAGACTGCCTCCAGCCTTGGGGTTAGTCAACTGCTCGTCCACAACCACAGCTCTGCCTCTTACACCATCAAACCAGGGCTACTGGAAAAGAATCCAATGGAGCCAGAATATGTTATTTTTCAAAAGTGAACCCTAGTGGCACTTGTTTGGGCGCTGGAATAACCTTAAAATTCAGCACAGCTTATCTTTGAATCATCCACTCTTTCCCTGAATCCTGAGTTGTTTGTTAATTCAATAAAACTGACTCTAACCACCTAAGCCATGGATTTGTAAATAGAACTCCTATTGCCAAATTCAGACTTAAATTGAAGAAACTAGGGAAAACCAATAGACCATTCAGGTATGACGTAAATGAAATCCCTTATGACTGCACAGTGGAAGTGAGAAATAAATTTAAGGGACTAGATCTGATAGACAGAGTGCCTGATTAACTATGGACGGAGGTTCATGACATTGTACGGGAGACAAGGATCAAGACCATCCCCAAGAAAAAGAAATGCAAAAAAAGCAAAATGGCTGTCTGAGGAGGCCTTACAAATAGCTGAGAAAAGAAGAGAAATGAAAAGCAAAGGAGAAAAGAAAAGATATCTCCATTTGAATGCAGAGTTCCAAAGAATAGCAAGGAGAGATAAGAAAGATTTCCTCAGTGATCGGTGCAAAGAAATAGAGGAAAACTATAGAATGAGAAAGACTAGAGATCTCTTCAAGAAAATTAGAGATACCAAGGGGACATTTCATGCAAAGACAGGCTCAATAAAGGACAGAAATGGTAGGGGCCTAACAGAAGCAGAAGATATTAAGAAGAGGTAGCAAGAATACATGGAAGAACTGTATAAAAAAGATCTTCACGACCTAGATAATCATGATGGTGTGATCGCTCACCGAGAGCCAGACATCCTGGAATGTGAAGTCAAGTGGGCCTTAGAAAGCATCACTACGAACAAAGCTAGTGGAGGTAATGGAACTTCAGCTGAGCTATTTCAAATCCTAAAAGATGATGCTGTGAAAGTGCTGCACTCAATATGCCAGCAAATTTGGAAAACTCAGCAGTGGCTGCAGGACTGGAAAAGGTCAGTTTTCATTCCAATCCCAAAGAAAGGCAATGCCAAAGAATGCTCAAATTACCGCACAATTGCACTCATCTCATACGCTAGCAAATTAATGTTCAAAATTCTCCAAGTCAGGCTTCAATAGTAGGTGAATCATGAACTTTCAGATGTGCAAGCTGGTTTTAGAAAAGGCAGAGGGACCAGAGATCAAATTGCCAATATCCGCTGGATCATCAAAAAAGCAAGAGAGTTCCAGAAAATCATCTATTTCTGCTTTATTGACTATGCTAAAGCATTTGACTGTGTGGATCGCAATAAAGTATGGAAAATTCTGAAAGAGATGGGAATACCAGACCACCTGACCTGCCTCTTGAGAAACCAATATGCAGGTCAGGAAGCAACAGATAGAACTGGACATGGAACAACAGACTGGTTCCAAATAGGAAAAGGAGTACATCAAGGCTGTATATTGTCACCCTGCTTATTTAACTAATATGCAGCGTACATCATGAGAAATGCTGGGCTAGAAGAAGCACAAGCTGGAATCAAGATTGCTGGGAGAAATATCAATAATGTCAGATATGCAGATGACACCACCCTTTTGGCAGAAAATGAAGAAGACTAAAGAGCCTCTTGATGAAAGTGAAATAGAGTGAAAAAGTTGGCTTAAAGCTCAACATTCAGAAAACAAAGATCATGGCATCTGGTCCCATCACTTCATGGCAATAGATGGGGAAACAGTGGTAGACTTGGGCTCCAAAATCACTGCAGATGGTGATTGCAACCATGAAATTAAAAGATGCTTACTCCTTAGAAGGAAAGTGATGACCAACCTAGACAGCATATTAAAGAGCAGAGGTACTACTTTGCCAACAAAGGTCCATCTAATCAAAGCTATGGTTTTTCCAGTAGTCATCTATGGATGTGAGAGTTGGACTATAAAGAAAGCTGGGTGCCAAAGAATTGATGCTTTTGATCTGTGGTGTTGGAGAAGACTTGAGAGTCCCTTGGACTGCAAGGAGATCAAACCAGTCCATCCTAAAGGAGATCAGTTCTGGGTGTTCATTGGAAAGACTGATGTTGAAGCTGAAACTCCAATACTTTGGCCACCTGATGCAAAGAGCTGACTCATTTGTAAAGACCCTGATGCTGGGAAAGATTGAGGGCAGGAGGAGAAGGGGACGACAGAGGATGAGATGGTTGGATGGCATCACCCACTCAGTGGACATGAGCTTGGGAAACTCCAGGAGTTGGTGATGGACAGGGAAGCCTGGCGTGCTGCAGTCCATGGGGTGGCAAAGAGTCAGAGATAACTGAGCGACTGAACTGAGCTGCTTTCTTAGCTCCACTGGCTGGAGCAGGGTTGGTGAGGTCCCAGTCTCATATTTGGCCTTCAGGCAAATTAGCTCCACGCCAAAGCCTATTTGGAACTATTGATTGCATTGTTTCCTGGTCAATGACACCATCTTTCATTCTAACCTGCCATTGTTCACAAAATAAGGCAAGTCAGGTGGGATGCTTGAGTGTCGGAGAAGAGGGTTAACTCAAGATGAATATTCAACTAACAGTGGACATCAATTATTTCCCTCCCCACTAAAGTCAGCATAGCTATGCATCAGAGATTCTTAGGACTTGCAAGCACTTCATCTAATTTATCTTAAAACCTTATGAAGGAAGTACTATTATTATCTACTTTTTAATCTAAGAAAGCTAACATTTAGATCACTTTGCTATACACCTGGCTTCCCAGGTGGTGCTAGTGGTAAAGAACCCGCCTGCCAGTGCTGGAGATGCAGGAGGCATGAATTCGATCCCTGGGTGGGGAAGATCTCCTGGAGGAGGGCATAGCAACCCACTTCATTAGTGCCTAGAGAATCCCAAGGACCAAAGAGCCTAAGGTTAAGGTCCATGTGGTCACAAAGAGTCAGACATGACTTAAGCAACTTATCACGCTGTACCCCTCTAACACAACATTGTAAATCAACTATACTTCAATAAAAATTTTTTAATTTTAAAAAATAAACACACACACATAATAGAAAGCCAAGATTTAGAAATTAACTAGCATGCTTAAGATTTGTCGTTGTTGTTTGAGTCCTGTCCAACTCTTGGCGACCCCATGGACTGCAGTACACCAGGCTCCTCTGTCCTTCACTAACTCCCGGAGTTTGCTCAAATTCATGTCCATTGAGTAGATGATGCTAAATAACCGTCTCATCCTCTGCCATCCCCTTCTCCTTTTGCCTTCAATCTTTCCCAGCATCAGGGTTATTTCCAATGAGTAGTCATGCTTAAGGTAATACAGCTAAAAAGTGTTACATCCAAATTTGAACCCAGGAAGTCTGACTATGAAACCTGACCTATTTCATACAGTTCACATTAATCCGCTTTACTCAAAACAGTACCAAGCACCACTAGATAAGTACATTACCATAATCTATAATTTGAAGAGACAGCTCCTGAGGATAAATATCTATAGGACACAAATATCGCTGCAACAAATCTGCATAAGAATGATGTCCTTTGTTCTCTAAACAATATAAACGCAAACATTCTCAGAGCTGAAATGATAAATCACTTTGAGAACTCTAATACATAGAATTGTCACAATGTTAATACTTAAATTTAAAATGTAAGAAATAGTGCAAACACTAATGAAACTTAGAATTCACTCTCAATTCATGTAAAAAGAAGCAAGGGTGAGCTGAAGCAAGAATATGTCACCATCCCTACTTCCCAAAGGAGCTCAAGGTGGCAGGTGGGGGACAGAGAACAGATACCTGACTCCAAAGTTGAGCCTCAGCAGTAGACCTGGGGCTATCTTATATCGAGGAACCAGTCTCCCCAAGTGCAGAGGGAGCCTGGGAGAGTCTTGGAAGGAGACAAATGGCCAACATTGAAAACACGTGTCTGTCAGCTTACTGGGCCAAAGGGAATAAAGCAGCAGAAATTGACTTCATTCTGAAAACAGACAAAGGTAGCTTAGTGAAAAGTGAAAGTCGCTCAGTTGTGTTCAACTCTTTGAAACCCCATGGACTATACTGTCCATGGAATTCTCCAGGCCAGAATATTGGAGTGGGTAGCCTTTCCCTTCGCCAGGGGATCTTCCCAATCCAGGGATCGAACCCAGGTATCCCGCATTGCAGGCTGATTCTTTACCAGCTGAACCACAGGGGAAGCCCAGCTTGATGTTATACCTGGATGCCTTCCCAACCCACCAGCCTGGTACTCATTATATGTTTAAAATACATAAATATTGTACTAAGTCACTTCAGTTGTCTCTGACTTTCTGCGACCCCATGGACCATAGCCTTCCAGGGTCCGCTGTCCATGGGATTCTCCAGGCAAAAATACTAGAGTGGGTTGCCATGCCCTCCTCCAGGGGATCTTCCCAACCCAAAGATCGAACCCTCACCTCCTGTATCTCCTGCTTTGGCAGGCAGGTTCTTTACCACGAGTGCCACCTAGGAAGCCCAACAGGAAGATTACATGTATATTTTTATGTTATTAAGAGTGCTTAGACATAGGGAGAGTCCCTTAATACAGCTGAAAGAGATGTCTCTGTCTTTTGCCAGAGAACACTTTCTATCAATTAAATGGGTAAATAAGCCCTTTCTCCCCACTGTTGGGAAAGGAGGGCCTCTTGTGACCCTCTATTGATTAAGACTGCTGTGGAATGTTATTTGCAATCTCATCACACAATAGAAGTCAGAAGGTAGCTGTCATGGTTTCTGAAGACAAATTGCTGGCATCTGAGTCAAACCATAGCCTCTTTTCGTCTCTTACTGTTCTCAATTCCCTGTTAATGTGTACCTCACAGTCTAGGCTTCTTAAATCGGTCTGCTTCACTGTCATAGGTAGTAAAAATGAGGAAATGTCGTCATCTAAGTGACCCTGCTTTAGGAACCGTGTTCAAGAGGCCATTCCACTGATCAGGACTCCTGAGCCATGCATTATTTAATAAGGAACACAACTTCCAAAAGGGCACATAATTAAAAATAGATCCATAAAGCAGCTGCTGTGATTATGACCAATAGGAACAGAAATTCAACCAGGCATGAGTCAAAAGAATAAAAGGCCACTACCAGACAGAACACTGTTCAACCTCATTTTTGTCTTGTGTACTTTGACTTGCTAAGTCAGCCAGCAAGCGATTTGCAGGGAGCAGAGGTTCTCAAAGCGTGATCGGCAAAACGGCAGCATCAACATCACCTGGGAACCACTGGAAATACCAGGTCTCAGACCCCAACCCAGACTTACTGACTCAGAAGCTCTGCCAGGGGCTCAGCAATGCTGCTTTCACAAGCCCTCTGGGTGATTCAGATGCAGAGTAAAATTTCAGAGCTACTGGGCAGGAGCCAGGGGCAGCCCCAGAGGTGAAGTTTCCCCAGAAGGTACAACCTTTGGTTGTTTTATAGCTTTCTAGCTAGCTTCTGAAGAGTCTGGAAAGAAACCTGTCCTGAAACCAAATAAAAGAACTGCCACCTTCAATTTGGCTGTATGCTAAAACTTCTCTTTAAAAAAAAAAAAAAAAAAAAGTCTCTAAATTTCTTTAAAAAACTAACCACTGCGATGTTTGGGGGTGAAAGAGTTATCAGAAGAGCATAGGACTTTCCTTGCAGAAATTTATTTATACATAGTCGGTAAAGAATCTCCCTGCAATGCAGGAAACCCGCGTTCAATTCCTAGGTCGGGAAGATCCCCTGGAAAAGGAAATGGCAACCCATTCCAGTATTCTTACCTGGAGAATCCCAAGGACAGAGGAGCCTGGTGGGCTACAGTCCATGGGGTCACAAGAGTCGGACATGACTTAGCGACAAAACCACCACCACCACATATACCCTGACTTGTTCTAGAAAGGCTTTTCAGACAACTTGTTATGCAACAACAACAACAAAAATGCATAGTACTGTCACAATTCTCTTGGGAAAACTCACTACTTTCCAAACAACCTCGTTATTATTTATGTAAATTTTTAATTTTGGCTGTGCTGGGTCTTCGTTGCTGTGCAGCCTTTTTCTCTAGTTGCGGTATGCAGGCTTCTCACTGCGGGGGCTTCTCTTGTTACAGAGCACAGGCTTTAAGGTGTGTGGGCTGTAGTCGTTGGCTCCAGGGCTCTAGAGCTCAGACTCAAGAGCTGTGGCACCGGGCCTTAGCTGCTTTGTGACATGTGGGATCTTCCCCAACCAGGGATCAAACCCATGTCTCCTGCATTGACAGGTGGATTCTTTGCCACTGAGCCACCAGGGAAGCCCTTATTTACTTTTAACTGAATGAAAGAGTCTTTACATTCTATAGGCTTGTTTTATAGCTTTCTAGCTATCTTCTGAAGAGTCTGGGAAGAAACCTGTCCTGAAACAATTTTCAAAAGTTTTGCACACATGATTTCATATAATCCCATAATAATCCTTTCCTCCATTCCTTTATTGCCCCTCTCCTCTTCCCTCTCCTCACTCACGCATGTGTGCATGCTAAGTTGCTTCAGTCATCTCTGACTCTTTGCGACCCTATGGACCATAACCAGCCAGGCTCCTCTGTCCAAGGGTTTCTCCAGGTAAGGATACAAGTGCATTGCCATGCCCTCTTCCAGGGGATCTTCCCAACCCAGGGATCGAACCTGCATCTCTTTATGTTTCCTGCATTGGCAAGTGTGTCCTTTACCACTAGCGCCACCTGGGGAGCCCATGCTCACTCACAATCACTAGTTAAAACAATCTTTTTTCGGTGGTTTTTTTTTTTTTTTTGGCTGCACATGGTTGGCACTTGGGACCTTAGTTTCCTGACCAAGGATCAAACCCAGGCCCCCTGAAGTGGAAACTTGGAGTGTTAACCACTGAACTGCCAGGAAGTCCCTGCCTCATTAAACACTGAAAAGACAGGCATTAATCACTGTCAGGTCTTAAGATGTCTTCAATATTCACTGTAGGGTGTTAAACCTTTTGAGGCTAGGAAAAGGGAGAGAAGGGAAATATTTAATTTAAATTCACCAAGTTTAAAATCTGCTCCACCCAACAAGTCATGATGCTGCTTTAACGGTCTGAGCACACAACCACAATACTAACACTGGTTCTAAGTTACTCAGTGTCGTAAAGAGTCATGGCCTGTGATGAGGGCCTATGTCATGCGAGTCTAACTTATAGCAAAGTGTTTTGGGGGAATTCATTAATTCAGCCCCTCTGTTGGTCCAAGAAGGGGCGCGATGACATCAAAATTCACTTGAGAGCTAACAGTGCTCAGGCATCTAATGATGCCTCTGGCATTGTTTGTACTTTTTTTTTTTCCAAATGATTTAGTGAACTTAAGAAATCAAAGTCAAATACCTTAAAGGATTTATTGAATAAATGATGCTCTATTCATATAATTAAAGTTAAAAGTTTTATAGCTAAAGTTTTATAGCTCTCAGTCCTGGACAAATAACAGAATCACCTGGTGATTATATAATATACCAATGCCAGGGCTCCACCCGTTTTGGTGGTCTTGTGTAGGATTTGGGCTTTTTAAAAAAACTATCCAGGTGATGGTAACATGCAGCCAGGGTTGAGAATTACTGAGGTGAATCTATACTAACCAATATAGAAATCTCTCCCAGTCACATTCTTACCTTAAAAAAAAAAAAGTCATAAGGTATATCTGTTAATAAAATTCTGTGTATGTAACTTTACTGAGAGATATGTGTGTTTGAATATAGCCTCTTTCCATTTTACACTATTTACTTATTCATTGCTTGGACTTTTCAAAATGAGCATGTGCTCATGTCGTTTACTTAATTTTTAATTTTAAAAATCTGTTTGGAGAAAACATGCATTGGTAGGAAAATGAGGCAGCACACGAAAATATAGGAATTCCCCAAATATACCTTCTCTCCTTCTTTCTCCTCCTTTCTCTCCTTTTGTTCCTTTTTCTCAAACAGTACAAAAGTAAAACACAAAAAAAATCCCTTATCTGTTCTATGTACCCAACACCTATTATTTCCAATATCTGAAATTGGGGTGAGGGAGGTGGAAGTAGGGGGAGAGATATGGTTCATTCATTCATTCAGCAAACATTTATTGGGTTTCCAGATAGGTCCATACTAGGTATGGGAAATACAACCACAAATAAGATATATTATATGCCCTATGCTTATCATGGATATCATTCTGCCCTCATAGAGCTTTGTTACATGTAACAGAGAAACTTAATGTAGTAGAAAGAAGTGAGAAAACACTTGCCCAAGTGGAAGTAGACTTCACCATGGAAGTAATGACAGCCATGAGAGCTTTAGGAAGACTGGCATGACCACATCTGGACATTTATGTATCCCTATTGCTGCGAGTTGTGTCAGCGACAACAGGCAGTGCCCATTTCCCCCCTACACCCACTTAGAGCCACTGAGAGAGAACACCCGTCATCTCTCATCTGAAGTGAACAGGCTCTTTACAAAACTAAATTAGAGCTTGCCACAGAAGCAAAGGATTGACTGAGGAGTCTATCTTTCAATTTTCCATTATCTATTTGCCATCAAATAAGATTTAACATAAAATGTTACCTCCTGCTGAGTTTATTGATTGGGCTCATTTTTCTGTCCATCTAACTAGATAAGCCTGGATAGGCAGATTTACCTGTTCCGAGTTTAGAGTTAAGAAAGCTCATTGTAAGCAATAAATAACTCGCAAAATGCTTGGCTTGATGGGAGTGGTTCTGCAATTAGTGGAGTCTCTTGGAAGAAAATACATCTTTGTAAACATAGAAGGGTTGGCAAGCACATCTAGGGTAATGGGATGCGTCACTGTACTTCCCTGACTTAACATGAAGGTCAGTTTTAGCCATTTAGAGCCAGGACACTTCCACACGGGGAGAAATTATCTAGCCCGCAAGTGGATTTCTATTCAAAAGTCCCATTTGATTATTTTGGAAACCATACACTATAGACTAACCCCCCATCCTTCAATGGTCAAAAATTAACTCTAGGTAAAGTTGACCAGAAAAGCAGGAGAAAGAGAATCACAGCTGACACTGTCCTTTCTTAACCTCAGTGTATCTATGTGGACATTAGCACGCATTACCTCCAAGCGCCAATGTGCTATTTTTAACTTAGAATGTTCAATCTTTGCCCAAACTAAGACATGATTAGTGTTTTGAAGAGCAGATTTGCTCTAATTTAAAGGAGAGGGGTGGAAATTTCTAGAAAAGGAAAAAAATCCCAGCTCTTTATAAAACATATGCAAATTCCTTGAAACTGCTTTATAAAACAAATTTAAATGATGGGCTTCCTGGCCAAAATACCCAAAAGACCCTCTCGTTCTTTTTAATTCTTTTCAAACTACACAATCTCTATCTGAGAGTTGGACCCCTCTTTTCTTGGGTCTCTCGGCAACGCAGGAGCCACTGAAATGGCAGATCCGCCTTCATGCAGGTTGGAGCAGTTCCGAGTTTTCCGAGTTTGCCACTCTGCAGTTATCCTAATCGATCCTACTATTATCTACAAATATTAACATTGCTGTTGTTTTTGTTCAGTTGCTCAGTGTCCAACTCTTTGCAGCCTCATGGACTGCAGCATGCCAGGCTTCCCGGTCCTCTACTATCTCCTGGAGTCTGCCCAAGTTCATGTCCATTTGAAGAGGAAAAGTTAAAATTTTACATAATCTCCTGCTTCTTCTGCCTCTGTAACTCAGCTTGCTCCTTACAAAGTCTGGATCACGTAGGTCTCAGAAAATGAGGACTCACAATACTAAGAACTGGAGCTTATCTCACTCACCCTTGTCCTGCTGTTTGCAATCGCCCAGCCTCTGCAAACCTGCAAACCTGCAAACCTGCTTAATCATGCCTGTCCATGTATAAAAACTCTGTAACCCCGTTGTTCAGGGCTCAGAGCTTGCAGTGTTAACTCCTCTGGGCCCACTGAGCTAATAAACCAGAGTATGGTGCTTGGTTTATCAGTTACCGGTTTCTGCAACACTTTGAGTCAATGTTGCCAATCCAACCATCTCATTCTCTGTAGTCCTCTTCTCCTGCCCTCAATCTTTCCCAGCACTTGGTTAGACATAAAACAGTCACCGAGGTGACTGCTCTGCCCCTCTGTTAACCCAAATATGACGTGTGTGTGTGCTAAGGCTGTGTGGAGTTCTTCTAAAAAGTTCAGAACTTTTTGTCTGTGACTCTCAAACTTGTTTTCACTCCCAATGCTCCTGAGAAACAGGAGACAGTACAATCAGTAAAAATGGTTCTCAGGCGGGGGCTGGCAGGCTCGCACTCACTGGGTCCTGTCACAGGAAAAGCCTCTGAGGTAGTTCTGACCGCTGATACCCCGTCCCCCGGGGCAGGAGGACAGAGTGCATGCCCCTTGACCCAGGTAGACAATCGCTGGTTTAGTGTGGCATTCTGTGCCCCAGAGGTGGGGCCACAGGGCAGCTTCTGCCCGTCCCCCTTATCAGTAGAGTCTGGCTCCACTCCCTGTCCAATTCACCTAAGTTAAAGGACTGATTTTTTCATTTGCCCCTGAGCTTTGACAGGAAGAGAAACAAAGGGCACAGGACCAGCTGTATTCCAGGGCAGAGGAGATGCATAGGTGCATGGCGGTGGGCTGTCGGCGTGCTCAGTTATGTCCCACTTTCTGTGACCACACAGACTGCAGCACGCCAGGCTCTTCTGTCCATGGGATTTCCCATGGCAAGAATCCTGGAGTGGGTAGCCATTTCCTTCTCCAGGAGATCTTCCCCACCCAGGGATGGAACTCATGTCTCTTGAGTCTCCCACCCACTGTTCTCCACCCCAAAAAGTACCATCTCTGGGGGGCTAAATGAACCTCCCTCCGTGTCTGAATTCCCTTTACAAAGATACACCATTTCATTAAACCACAATTCGTGATCCCACGAAAAACTGAATCTTCCTCTGACTTAAACAGACATGCTATAGGCATGGCATGCATGCACGCCACGCATATACCTCCTTTCCTGAAACAAGGCTGCAGTTAGGAGAACACAGAGAGACGGGAGGCCAGGAAAGACTGCCAAGGAGGGTCAGACTGCAGGAAGAGGAAGCTGGGGGTGCCCGAAGGACTTCGTCTCCTTCACAATGTAGCCCAGGCAGATACTACATGGCTTTACCCAGACTGTCTATAAAAAAGAGAACTGAGACATTCGGAGATTACTTCTGATTTCAGCCCAAATATTTTCTATATAATTTTAAACAGATTCTAAAAAAAAACCTAACTAATACTTATTGTTGAGCAGGAAAGTGATAAATTCATTAATCAAGACCTTGTTTATATCCCTCACGGTCAGGGTTAATCGTTTGTGGGTTTCCAAACCAAGATGCTCAACCTTCTGTAACTCCATTAATCCAGGAATAAGCGGCACTATATTGATATCCAGGAGTTTTTTTAGATACTATGGGTCAATATGCTGTCCTGGAGGGTCCCAAGCTCCATAAAACTGTCCTAAATGTTTAATTTTATTCACAGTCACAGCATTTGGTTAATCAAAGTATTAATCTTTCAAAAGGAAGTGTAAGCCCTTCCCCAATGCATTAATTTGCCAATCATTCCTTTGATAACTATTCTAATATTTCATGTCAGTCCTAGCATACATGTTTAAATAGAATATATTTTCACACATAAAGTGAAACATTTTCTATTCCAAAAGTGACCATCATCATTTCATAATTAATATCAGTGTGGAGCACTGGCTGGAGGTCTCATATAAATCATCAAAATAAATGAGAATGGCACAACAATTATCAATTCAGTCACGTGGTTCCAGGTTCAGCTAGAAGACAGGCTGATCACTTAAATCTTCTCACTTGCTTATAAAAGACAAATCTTTCAAGCCCCAGTTATTTGCTTAAAAAATATATCTGCTTCCAGATATTAAATGCTCACTCTGGACCAGCATACTGGTCTTAGTTATGACACCTAGCATAACCAAGATCTCCTCCTGGCTAAAAGGCAGGAATGGCAGCCCCTTCATCTGCTGACGGATGGTTTCCAGAATTGGCCTACAGCACTGGACTCTGCCCAGAGTCAATGGTAGTTCTCCCACCTGGTCAAATAAGGTCCCTCAGGGTCACCCAAGAGGGAGAGAGGAGAATTGGCCTGTCAGTGAGAGAAGAACAAAGCAGAGAGAAGCCAGGTATAGAATGCATTAAAACAAAACCTACCCTTCAGGTGGCCTGAAGTTTCCTTTGGTAGCCCAAACAAAGAACAGTAAGGTCCTGGTGGAATCCTTCACCTGCATTTTCTCATTAAATAATCCAACAGACTAACACAGGTAAGGGGTTACCTTGCCTCCAGGTAGGGGGTCAATTGGCCCGAAAGAAATTGCTAACAACTTTATCCAGTTTCCTTTGAAAGTTTCCAGAGATGGAGAACTAGAGCACCTTTGGCCACCTATTTCAATTTGGCATCCTTCTTGCCAAGGAGGCTTTTCCTAACGTCTGGCTCAAATATCTCAGGTATTCCCTGATGCTTTTGTGTGACTTTTCAGTTCCCCTTAGATAAAGAGCAGTTCTGCTCAGCAGCATCCTCATTTGAGAAAATTTCATCAATCTGAAAATAGTCATTAAGCTGTCTCTTACCATTCTCTCCTCTAAATTAAGGGAATTCATACAGAAGCCAGGGGGATGTTATAGACATGAACCAGACTAGATGGTCCCCCAAGACAGCTTCCAAACCAGAAAGACTTTGATTTTAACACTTTTATTTTTTTTTTAAGTTTTCCATCACTTTGTTCATTTTCATCATTATATCTGTCATCTATCCAACCTCTCCATATTCTTTTAATATTTTTAAATCTAATACACAGAGAAACAGTTTCTCATAATATTAAATGAAGATTCATTAATTCAGAATAAGCTGGAAAATTCATGTCCCACTAAGTAAAAAAACCAGAGGAAAAATATTTTCAGTTTTTAAAATGTTGCCTATTGCCAAAGACTACATAACAAATATTAATAAATAAAATGAGAATGTTAATGAAACATAAGTTACAATAACTTTATGGGACTTTATGCCTTCAAACTATTGTTTCATATTTATATTCTTTTGCCAATTTTATCTGATATGTAAATGCAATCTGTAGGTAATAGATCATTCTAAACCAAAAAGTTTCACATTATCCTGCTAAATCTGAGCTTTTAATACAATAAGAATTACATATAATTATTCTAATTCTGCATCAGGCAGTCTGAATTAATGAGACACTGCTCCATTGTAGCTAGAATAAACCTGACAACTTCAGGGCCATCTTCTAGTCCAGAGTGTCACTCCCATCTACACATTAGTGATAAATACAATTTCCTCACACAGGAACCTTTGTCATAACAGAGCATCCCACATTAAGGAAGTTTCACCAAGTAAATTATATACCTCAAATACCATAGAAACGTTTGATCTGATAAATGAGCTAAAAATTCATTAGACTCTCAAAAACTACCTGCTTTGCTTTAAAATCAGCCCAGTTATGTACACACTGCTATATGTAAATGGATAGCCAACAAAAACTTATTGTATAGTACATGGAACTCTGCTCAGTGTTATGTGCCAGCCTGGAGGGAGAGGGGCCTAGGGGAGAATGGATACTTGTATATGTATGGCTGAGTCCCTTCAATGTCCACCTGAAATTACCACAATATTGTTAACAGGCTATACCCCAATACAAAATGCTTTTAGTGTTAAAAAAAATAAAAATTAAAAGAGAATATCACAAGATGCTGAGGACTCAACATGTCATGGGAATTATCATCTGTTTGTTCAGAAAAAAAAAAGTCACAATTAATCCAATTAATTGCTTTAAAAACATGGAACTAAATCAATACTTGTAGAAACCTAGACACAAACTCCTCTCTTTGGAGAAACTGTGGCCCTGAAAGAGTCTATGAGCATCTTTACTGGGTTCACTTTCTTCTTAAACCTGCAGCTGGAATCAGGACAACATATTGTCTTTTCACAATGGCCAGAAATGTCTAGTGCCTTTACCTACCTTAAAAAGTCTTAAAATGTTAGCCACCATGATGGACACGGAGCTCGCAGCAGCACCGATAACACCAGAAATCTTGTCAGGCTTGGTGAAAATGGGCGGATCTCCATTAGCACATTTCACATCAGAAGCATCCTTCTCTATCAAAGCCTGCACAAACGTTAGGGACTGCTCCAAAGCATAGGTGTCCCTGGAGCAGGTGTCAAGGATCCGTACACCCAGAGTGATATTGGAGAGGAGATCAGGGTCCTTATTAATCTGGTCAATTGCATAAAGCATGGCCTCCAATCTGTGGATCCCCTTCTCTTTCTTCAGCTCCCCACAAGGCACCCCTCTCTCTCCCTTTGCATGGACAGGAAAGAGACCTCCCAAAATGATGTCCCCATCCACTCGAATCGAATGGGCATACTCTTGGCTGTGAGTTCTTTGCATCATCGTGAGGATCCAGTAGAACTTGGCCGTCAGGAGAAAGAAACAAGGGCAAGAGGCGGATCGCTTTCCCTCGCATACCATTTTCTCCACGGGCGGTGTTGCAATCCAATACCCAAAGTTTATTCTTGCCACAGAAGAAGGGGGACCACCTGAGGCTGCACCTTCTGGAGGCTACCATCAGGGCCCATGGGGAAAAGGCTCTGTGGGTTTCAGCAAGTGTTCTTGAGTTGAACGTCACAGTGAATTTCCATCAGACCCCATCAGGTTCTATTTTATTTCCACATAAAGTCAACTTGCCTGGAATGATGCAAAAATCGGAGGAATAGCTGAGGTTCTGATGTTGGGATGAGGTCACCAATTCACATCCTTGAAGTCAGCCCTGTAGCAGAATTATTCCTGGAAGGCAGAAGGAAGAAAAGAAAGGGTTACATTCAATGGGCCTACATGTTTCACTTCTCAAGCCCTGTTTGCACTGACCTCTTTTTCTGTTGTTTCATTTTCACTATTCAGTAAGAAACTAATTCTTTTTGTCCCCTTATGATTCTGAACGCCTGGCTGCACTGCATCTAAACAGAGAGATGGATGACACTTTTGGAGCAAGAGAAACAGAAAAGTTATCAGTAACTAGGTTGACTCTTCCAAATCAGAAAGTACTTTTATTTACCATTTTATTTCAACAAATCCAATTTCCATGAAGGTAAAAACCCTGTGACTAATGGTATTATTTCTTTTCCAATCTGTTTTTACTTTTTACAGCTGTCTGAATTTAGCATTTAAATTTTGTCCACAAAATCAAAATGAAAGGCTATTTTCTGGGATGTATTCAACAAGCCAGTCATCTGTTAATAACATTTTTTGGTGCCTCAGATTTCCCGAGGGAAAAAGTGATTATTCAATCACAAAAAAATAAATAAATAAAGAGAGAGATAGAGAGAGAAAATCCACCCAAGGATCCCAAAATATGTAAGTTTTAGAGCTTGTGAAAAGATTAGACTGTCAGTGATTTCATGTAAATTATCTTATTGTTCTCTGGTAATAAAAAATGACATGAAAATTAAACATATAGGGTGGGTTATGTGTGAACAAATATTCCTATCACTTTATCTGTTTCTTATTAATTTGTCAGAATGGAAGCAATGGGTATGCTTGCAGTTCTGAAGTAAACACTCCTTGATCCTAGAATCACTATGACCAAATCAGAGCTGGAGATGAACTAGAGTTTCCCAATTTTGTCTGACTCAGTGGGAAAAAGAGTCATTTCATCAAGATGAGAAATAACCAAGAGTGAAAACAACTACAAGCAAATCTGTAGAAGTTTATTCTAAGATCTTAACTCTTAAATAATTCCATGAGATTTTTTTCAAAGGACTTTAGTGGAGGTTTAACTGAAAATGGGAACTGACTTCATGGAAGGGAATTTGATGTTTGAAATGTACATGCAATTAACAGTAAACATATCAATGTATTTTGCTAGAATGGGTAATATAATGTTCATTTCTAACCTATTTATACAAACAAGTTTGGAACCTGAAATGTGGATAATTCTCCTCTACCCTAGTCAACCAACATCTGGTTGTATTTTCCATTCACTTCTTCAATTTCCAGTTCATAAAATTTTCATCCTGTCCTCACTATCCCAAAGGAGAGGACGGTGCCTCCCTAGAGAACAACTGAACATATGTCCAAAACCCTTCAGAGAAAGCTGCATTTTTTTCAATCTCATATGAAGAGAGAGGACTCATCAGAGCCCACTGCCTGGAATTTCAGAGTACACACCTGGAATACATTCAGAAATACAGCCAATGACCCAGTCTGTTGAGACAGTTGAGACAGTTCAGACAGTTCTTGTCTGCCCATGGTAAGCATTTCCAGACTCTTGACACTTGCCAAGCCCTGGATTTTCCCAATTCTGCCCCAAAGTACTCAGTCCTTTTCTGTTTTTTTCTCACCACTTGTCAGATGTTCTATCACATGTAATTTTCCTAGCAGCTGCTTCTCCCACAGAAAATCAGATTTGGCAACAGGCTGACCTCAGGCATTCCACAAGAGGAAAACACTTAGAAAGTCAAGTTGACTTTCTGGATGAAGCCATTGAAGTGATGGACCATAAATTACACCAACCACCCATTAAGAGGGGTATTGTGTTTTACAGTTTCACAAGGAAGACCAGTGAGAAGACAATAAAACCTTAACTCTGACCACTAATTCAGGGCTTGAGACCAAGTCCACAGGGCTGGGCTGACCCTGAGTGTATCCTTTCTGGCAGAGCACAGAATGAATGGATACTCAAAGAAGAGATGATGAAGGGGAAAGCGGAATGTGCTGTTCTTCAAAGACCAGCCTTTCTTCGTTACTCCAAGCCACCTCCCAAGTACTTAAAACACTTCAGAGAATAAATGGTTTTCAATTATAGATGACCATAAACACAGTTCATCTGTTAATTATAACTCATCCTTACCTCTGCCACTCACATAGCACTAACCTAGTTCCCCTTGCTGTACAGCCCTGGAAATAGTAAAATTGAGTTTCTTCTAAAGGTATGCATCCCATAGGTCTGTTTAGAGCTTTAAGTTAAGGAAAAGTTGGGGAGTGAGTAACAGAGAAACAAGAGCTCGTTTTGTTTAGTGGATGTGTGTATAAGTCCTTCAGGCGTGTCCAACTCTTTTCAACCCCATGGACTGTTGCCAGCCAGGCTCCTCTGTCCATGGAATTCTCCAGGCAAGAATACTGGGGTGGGTAGCCATTCCTTCCTCCAGTGGATCTTCCCGACCCAGGGATTGAACCCAGGTCTCCCACATTGCAGGCTTAGCCACCAGGGAAGCCCTTGTTTACTGGATGAATGCTCTTAAATGGGAAACGAGAGGTTCCATTTTGGTTTTTATTTATTGGGCAGTTTACTGTTATTTTTGCTAAGTTTCCTCCTTTGCAACATAGAATTAATGGCACATAACCTCTCTGAAGCTCAGTTTCTGGTCTGTAAAGGGGTGTCAGAACCCACCGCATGGCACAGGTTATGTCCTGGCACAGGGTAAGTGCTCAGTAAACAGGACCTATCATTGCTAATTTAGTCTGCGGTTCATTTTCCGCTGAAGCAGAGCAACTCTTTCCATATTTGCCCAGTTGGAGAGGCTGTAACTGAAAATTTCCGTCACTTTAAAAGTAAAATCAGAGCTACTCATAAAATATTGAAATATAGCAGTTATTTCAAAATCTGATACATTGTCATAAGAATCAGACTCCTGATGGCTAGAAGGCTTAGTTTTCCTTTTAAATTCTAAGGGAAAATATATTTGAAAGTTTGTGGAAAACGACATAAATCTGGTGGCATCGTATAATCTTGCATTGCCTAATCTTGCTCTTGGGCAATTCTTGGGAGCTTTCATCTAAACTCATTCTAGTCAGAGTCGGTGAATTTTAACGAAATAATGACCTTTTTGTGCTACTGAGCCAAATAGCTCTACTTCAGGTTCTGGGCTTGATTTAAAATCAGTTTTTCTCTGAAACTGACCTTCCTCTGGGTCTCAATACAAACCCACCTGAGCTGATGGACTTCTTCAAAGAGGTGTGAGGTCCACACTCCTGAAAACATCCTGAGAGGAGCAGACACCTTACCACTACTTCTGAGCCCTCAGAAGGGCCTTTCAGGAGGCTTAACCATTAAATGCCCATGCAGCCCTGTTCATTATCTCCCAGCCAGTCCTACGTACATGGTATATGGGTACCCTGCAGATCATTAGCACTTCCATTAGCCAACGCACTGGCCCAAGTCTGCTGGGAGCAAGTCCCCTCGCTGGGATCTGAGTCTGTGGCTCCAGCTGTTTCCTGAAAGTATGGACAGCTCCTCCAGGGCCAAGACCCTGAATTCTGCTTCTTTTTATTTTCTAGGTACCTTCTCTGTGCATGCTTACTAAATCACTTCAGTCATGTCCAACTCTTTGCAACCCTATAGACTGCAGCCTACCAGGCTCTTCTGTCCATGGGATTCTGCAGGCAAAGAATACTGGAGTGGGCTGCCATTTCTTCCTCCATGGGATGTTCCGAGCCCAGGGATTGAACCCACATCTCTATGTCTCCTGTACTGGCAGGTGGGTTCTTTACCACTAGCACAACCCAGGAAGCCCTACCTTCTCTGTATCAAAGGCTCACCTAACAGAGTATCCATTGAGTTTTCATACACCAAGCTCTTACATAAATGAGAGGAAAAAAAGGCTCAAAGAGGTTGAAGATGGCCCAAAGCCCTGAATGGCACCACAGGCAAAGTCCTCCAGGGGGGTCCTGCCCTTTGAGGAAACCCCTCAGAGCTGCAGAGACTGACTGGGACAACACAAGGAGTAAGCCCTGCCCCTCCACTAAAGTATTTCAGAAACAGGCACAGCTTTGTTGACCAGCTCTTTAAGAAAAACAATGCACTCATTAGGAGCGGTCACCTGGGGGCATTTCCAGAGCAGGGTGATTTCTGAATCTTTCAAAGGACTGAGAATATCAAATGCAGTTTGTCCAAACACCTCAGCTTCAAATCAGGTATCCCAGGCAGCCTGATGACAATGAGAACAAAACCACCAAGCCCTGTGGTGGGGGGGTTGGTGAGGAGTGCGCCCCGCCCCCGGGGGGCGGGGGGTGGGGGAATCTATCAGGGGCTGTCACCAGGTCTTCCTCCAGCACTTGGCTAGTGCTTTTGAGACACAACAGGGTAAAATCCTTACAGGAACAGAAATAGCCAAGGATTGTAATCATTTTCTCATAAAAAGGCCAAACAGCCTCCCTCTGCTGGAATCTATTCAGCTCTTTAACAAAAAGGTTAAACCAAATATTGTCATCAATTCACAAAATTGCAAATTTGGCAGTTTCTCCCCACACTTGCAGCCCTTTTTCGGCTGCTATAGAAAATGCATCAGCTTTGCTTGTCACCTCCTCTGCCATCATAGGTGTGCACAGCCCTGGAATTCTGGCTGAGGCAGAGTGAGGATGGGCTAGACAGGCTAGACTCTCTTACCAGACTCCCTGGTAAGAGAGTCCCAGATTTGGATCCTCGGGAAACAGTGTCAGACTTTATTATTTTGGGCTCCAAAATCACTGCAGATGGTGACTGCAGCCATGAAATTAAAAGACACTTACTCCTCGGAAGAAAAGTTATGACCAACCTAGATAGTATATTCAAAAGCAGGGACATTACTTTGCCGACTAAGGTCCACCTAGTCAAGGCTATGGTTTTTCCTGTGGTCATGTATGGATGTGAGAGCTGGACTGTGAAGAAGGCTGAGTGCCGAAGAATTGATGCTTTTGACCTGTGGTGTTGGAGAAGACTCTTGAGAGTCCCTTGGACTGCAAGGAGATCCAACCAGTCCATTCTGAAGGAGATCAGCCCTGGGATTTCTTTGGAAGGAATGATGCTAAAGCTGAAACTCCAGTACTTTGGCCACCTCATGCGAAGAGTTGACTCATTGGAAAAGACTCTGATGCTGGGAGGGATTGGGGGCAGGAGGAGAAGGGGACGACAGAGGATGAGATGGCTGGATGACAGCACCGACTCGATGGACGTGAGTCTGAGTGAACTCCGGGAGTTGGTGATGGACAGGGAGGCCTGGCGTGCTGCGATTCATGGGGTCGCAAAGAGTCGGACACGACTGAGCGACTGAACTGAACTGAACTGACAGTCCCTGGCTGGTGACACTCAACATGTCACTTCACCTCTGTGTGCTTCCATTTCCTCATCTGTGAGATGAGTGCGACGGACCATATAATCTCTAAGGTGTCTTCCAGCTTCCCGTTCTGAGGTTCTATTATTTAATAATAAAGGAATATGAGATTATGCTCAAAACACCAGAGAAGATTTTGCCAGCAGAACACGATAACCGATTTTGTTTGCAAGCTGAGTGGCTTTTTTCCATCAGTAAGAAAGGATTGTGAAAGCTCTTCTCTAGGAGCAGGCCCCACATTAAGAAAATCTGATACAGGAGAAGCTCAACTTACTAAACAGATAAATTAGAAGGTGATTATTTGCATTACAAAAGAATTCACCACGGGTTTCCTTTAAATAGCTAAATCCCCCCATGTATTTAAAATGCAATCTGATTTAGTAGAATTCAATTTGTGCCATTTTTTTTTTATTTTTAATAACACAGCCATTGCATAAAAAGGCCACATTTAAAGTAATGAGAAGCCACTTTTATAATATGTATCATATAAGGAGAAGGGAAGGGGTGAAACCAACGTTTACTGAGTGCTACAGTGTGCCTGCAACCCACTCCAGTACTCTTGCCTGGGAAATCCCATGGACAGAGGAGCCTGGTAGGCTACAGTCCATGGGGTCACAAAGAGTCAGACACAACTGACCAACTAAAAAACAAACACAACATGCCTGGAGCCTCACATATGTTATCTCATTTCCACTGCACGATACACCCAATGAGGTTGGTATCACAGCCTCCACTGGGGATATAAGGAATCTAAAAGCAGAAGGATTATATGAATATGTCTGAAATCTTGGGCACAAATTCACATGGACTGATTCTACCCTTCTTTCCCTTACCTCACACTCTTGGGTGCAGCAGACCATGATGGATGGCCACCTGACCTTGATTTGAAGGTTTGAACAGTGAGTGTGGCATCCTAGGGTCTGAGAAGTGCCCCCCAGCACTCACTCCACAGCACAGGGTAAGTCACTAACCTGGGACCAGTTTGTTTCTAAACTGAGGGATGACTTCTGGCCACCTCCCAGCGTTTTGAAATCAAATGATACAATGTATATCAAAGTACTTCATAAACTGCCAAGTGCTATAAGAATGCATAGGGACCCTATTCTTTAACAATCAGTCCTACAATTGAAATTGTTTACTGATGTATTGTGCTTAGAAGACTTGGAAGCCCTGAAGAAAAAACAGTTTTCCATCATACACAGGGCTGGTCAGACCTTAACACGTCATGTGTCCAATGAATCAAAAGAAAACTGGAAAGAAGGACATAAGAGGAAAGTCAACGGAGATCAACATCTGGCTGGAGAGCCGAAGTTAATAGAGGGTTATTCTGGAGAAAGTGGTAACAAGATATTCTTCTGTAGGGAGAAGAGGACAAGAGGAAGCCTTCCTAAGTTGTATGCAGGATATGATGCACAGCTTCTACCACTAAGGCTTTTACCACTGGAAAAGTTGGCCAATAAACAGCCAGGAGACTTCTGTCTGCAGCTATACCTTTGCCTGGAAAAGTATGTGCCCAGTAATTTGCACGTACTCCTCTTTAGCCTCTCCTACATCTTCGCACTTCTGCACACCTGCTCCCTCCTCCCCCAGACCTGGATCTCCCCTCGTCAGGGCTGATGTGTGTGTTCTGCAGGTCAAAATCTTAAGACTTGGTTCTCCTGTGACTTTGGCCCTCCCCAGGCGGGGAGCAAATTCATCAACAGGGATCAAAACCTGCAGATGCATTACTTGTCATCCCCCAACTGGAACATCTGCATTTTATAAGACTGTTTCCAGGAGATCCACCATTTCTTTACCAAAGAAATGTCTCTAATAGTGATTAGGACTGACACTGTAACAAGCCAAAGTGGGGAGTGACCCTGAGTCTGGAGCCTCTCAAATCCCTCCCACAGCAACGCCCACCACTTGGAAGGCAGGTCCTGGGAGAAGAATGCACTGTGCTCAAGGTGCTCCATCAGGGCGTGAGTTATCACAACTTAAATTCAAGTACTAAGTAGCAATGAAAATCAAAGCACAGAACTCTCTGAGCTAAGAAAGAAAAAAGGAAGAAGGGAGAGGGGAAAGCAGGAAAGGAAGGGAGAAAGGGAGAGAGGAGGAAAGAAAGAAAAGAAAGGGAGGGAAGGAGGGAGAGAGGGAAGAAGGAGAGAATGGGAAAAGATAGTTCAAATCTAAATTTCTAAATCTAAATCCAAACCTAAATTTAGCAGACAGAACCCTGCCCTCCTTGGGATGGAAACATAATTCAGCTGATTCTCCATTTACATCCATTTCTCCCAGAATATCATTGGGTGACCGTGCCCCCACCAGAGCAAACTACATGAGTGAGTCTGGCCATGTCCAATCAGGTCCTTTTAAGAAAACATCAGCAATTACCTGAACCTTAAAACACCAGCCTATTCAACAGGCATGGAGATGTGGCCAGATCTTTGCTGTGGGTCCAGTTAAGAGATAAGTCCATGCAACCATTTCTTTTTAAGATACTGGGACAGCGCAACCCCACTCCCCGAATGAAAGCAAAGTCCTCTTTCTGTTGGGCATCCTAACTACAGGAGGAAGAGGATGAGAAAGGAAGTTGGAGGGGGGAAAAAAATCCTTGCGACCCTGTACACATGTGTACAGTGTCCTGTGTCTCATGCTCTGAAGATAGTGGAATAGTTCTTCCACAATGATTGGCATGAGATGTTGCCAATGTGAATGTCAGCGGGTTGTTGCTGCACAAATACCAATTAAACAAGCCCCACAGCAGCTGCAACCTGCCCAGCCAACTCTGAAAACAGCACATCTCTCCAGACCTCTAACTTTCTCCCGCACTCACTGGAGCCCAACTCTTCCTTTTATTATTCCTTTTGGCATTAGATGTTTTTAGAATTATTCAAGTAGTAATAATTTGTAAAAGGAGCAGGAGGGCAGAACTAGTTAGCACCAACCAAATAGAACAAATGGAGCCTAAATAACAGTACAGAGCTGTGTTCTCAGCATCTTTTTCTTTATTCTAGATAAATCCTCTGCCTGCCGGGAGCCTCCTCTTATCTGTTCCTCCCCAAATCCCTGGTTTAAAGGCAAGATTTCTTTGTCTTTATCCCAAGTATGATACAACCTGTAAGTTGACTCTGAAATGAGAAAACTGCATTTAAAAAAATCTTACTTCATTTTCCCTGATGGGTAAAGCTTTTCCCTTCAAAATCATCAAACCACATATTTTCAAGAACCAGGCAATGAATTTCATACAGCTGATTCTGTCTCCGACAGATCTTTCAGGGCATTAGTCACAAGCAAGTGACCGAGGTAAACTAAAGTGGTTTCTGTAGCCATTTGCAATTATTGACAAACAATTTCATAACGGAAAATGGAAATTACAGTCGAGTGCAATAAACTGTTTATCCAAGATCTACCTGCTGGTGGCTCTTTTTCTCTCTTTTTTATTTTTTTCTTTCAAGCGAAACAGCAGCTATCATCGAATGCATTTCTCGCGTTTAAGATGTGTCTTATCAGTATCTCCACCACCAACCCGGTTTTCCAGTTCGTCTGTTGGCAGGATTTGTATTCAACCGCGGTGGTGGCCGAGACGGTAGTTTATTCTTGGGTGTTTGCGAGACTCCCACGCTGTCAGGTCTACGGGAAGGGATCACCCCCAGATGGCAAACAGGGCATTTACTCCTCCTCGAGCGGGACTCGCTTCGGGGTCTGAGGATTTGGGGCTTCTGCAGCTGGCCGGTGGGTCTGTTTTCATTCCCACTCTCCTAGGCGCTCACATACTCTCTGATCCTGGGCTCCGCAATTTGGGCCACCAGGAAAACAAGTCTTCAGGGCAGCCTGGAGGGCGGGGGGGTGTGGGGTGTGGGGTCTTGCGCAGTTGGGTGACTCGCACACCCTTCTGCATTTCATTTGCACCAAGGGAGCGAGTTCGACAGACGTTGGGGGTGGAAGAGAGGGGGTCTGTTATATTTTCACCAACTGTACGAACCTCAAGGGATCTCCGAGCTGTTTGGCTGAGCAGCTGGGCTTGGTCTCGGTGCGGCTCAGAGGGTTCTGTACCTCTGCCGAGATTTCAGCCCGCAGCCACTCACCCCACCCCCTCCCCTCTTCCCTGCCGCATCTTCCTTTTTCTTCTCAGTTCCTTCGGCTGTTGAACCCAGGCTCCGGGTAGAGCCAGGGCCTTAGGAGAACTACCCAGTCCTCTGGCTTTCCCGCGCCGCCGGGGTATTGCGGCGCCACCGCAGTACCCCCGCGCGCCTGGGGAATCTAGGTTCCGCGCGCGACCGGGCAGGGAGCGCCTCCGCCCCCGACGCACCTGGCACCCAGAGTACCCACGCCCCGCGCAGGTCGGTGCCAAACTGGGGCCACGCTGGCTGCAGGTGCTTCGGAGGAGCTGTCGGGTGCCTCGCCTTTGCTTTTTAAACTCAAGATTCCTGATACCATTCCTTCCGCCTTCCCCCGCCCCGCCCCCCGCCATCCCCAGTAGGACACGGAACTCCAATGTTTTCCCGAAAGCCGAAAAAAGGGGGGTGGGGTGGGGGGGAAATCCCAGCCTCACAGGGCTAACTCGGTGAATACAAACTCGAGGCAGACGTATCCTATGTCACGATGTGGGGTCCCGCGAACGCCTCAAGTACCCGGCTTCTCCCGCGACCCCTCATCTTCCCTAGATCCTGGTTAGCTTCATCCAGCCCCACGCTCAAGAAAGCGAGGGGCTGGGGTTACCCCAACTCATCCTGGAAGCCTGTAACTTCGGAAATCCCTCCCGTTACATTCGCAGAACGGAGGTACCTCGTCATCTCGGCGGGGCAAGTCCGGATTCCGCCAGGAGTAGGTCCGGGAGGTCACCCGGGCAGGCAGTCCAAGGAAGAACGCTTTACAATCCTGCCGCCGCGCGCCCCATCCGAGCACTCTAGGCGCGCCTGCCCCTTCCCGTCACCCTTCAGTCTCCCATTCGCCGACTAAACTTTTGGGGGACCACATCTCCAAGCCTCGGGAGTTTCATGCTAAAGCCTCCCTCTTTTCCGAACCTCTTCACTGGAATGTAATCACGGGAAGATAAGAGGGGTGGCTGCCTTGTTCTTTGCAACGTAAAATCAACAGACACCCAATCAAGCTCCAATGCCCGGCCAGCCCCTCGCCCCCTGGTGCCCACTCTCCCTCGCCTCCCCCCCATTCCCGTCACCTCCGCCCACTAGTTCTCTCTCAGACACCGGGTGCGCAAGGCCATCTACTTGGACGCTGGAAAAACAGATCACTAAAGTGATCAGAAAGAGACGGTGCACCTGCCTGGCCACTGGGTGGTTTGGGGGAAGAAAACGTAAAGAGGAATAAAAACGGGGCAATTTTCTTTTTTCCGCAAGCACAGCCTTTGGGGAGAGTTCAGGGGTGGGGAGCTTTTTTTTTTTTTTTTTTCTTCCTGTGGTTGGGCACTTGCTTTCCTCTTTTCCTCCTTCCACTGCTCTGCGAGTCTTACCCTGCTCCCCGCAGAGGGCGCGGTGAGAAAGCCCGCTGGGGGCCCGCCGCTCCATGTCAGCGCAGCTGCCGCGCGAGGCGAGCACCGCGGCCGCACTTGTGGCTGGTCTCGGGGCTGAGGGGGCTGAGCTGGCCCTGCCGGCGCCAAGTCTCTTCCATGTGAATAACAAATACTCCCACCGGCGGCCGCGATTGGTCTGCGCACCGCGCCTCCCGATCCTCCGCCTGCGGCCATTCACCCCGCGCGGCGCGCGGAGCCGTGGCCGGGATCGCGCCCGGGATCGCCAATCGCTTCGCGCCAACCAGTCACCCCGGGAAGCGGGAGGAGGAACTCCGAGGGGCGGGAGCCCCTGGATCTCGGTGTCTCGGAGCTGCCCGGGTGTGGGCAGGGAAAGGATCACTCAGCCGGCAGATTCCGTCTCCGCGCTACATCATCTCAGTTCTCAGCGATGCGGGGAACAGAAATGTCAATAATTCTGATTTTTAAAAGTCACCCCATCCGCCCTGCCCCTAACAAAAAAGGGAGGGCCCAAAGACGCGGGGCGGGGCGGGGGAGGGGGATGATAGTGGCAGGGAGGGTAGGAAGAAGCGCGGGCGGCTGGAAGGAGGAATATGGCTGTGAAGCAGCTGAGTGCCTCCGAATGCCAGAATAGTTCGGGACCCGCGCGGTAAGCGCCGCACCAAGGCCACCCGGAGCCCGAAGTCGGGACCGCGAGCCTGGGGCTCGCCTTCATCAGCGCCGCTTCGAAAAGGGTCCCGGTGAAGAATACACGGTGACGTCCCGCCCCACGCTTTCCTGTCGGGGATGCTCAAAGTAAAGCCTCCAGCCACGCGCTTCCCCTGCAAAGTTTGCTCGCGCCGCGCTGCTGCTCAGCCATTTGTCCTGCCCAGCGGCTCGGGCGATCATCTCCCTGCCCTTGACTCCCACGGCGCCGTCTATCGAGCCCCCGCAGCCCAAGCCCGGACGCAAGACCCGCCGGCTACCGGCCCTGCGCATAAGGGGGTGCGGGCCGGCACGATGGCCGGCGTCTTATTGAGGTGATTTTAGCAGCCGCAGATGCGGGTCTGGAAAATCCTGGAGACCCGCGCCCGCAGCTCCTGGGTTCCCGAGGGGAAATCGGGAGTCCCTTCGCCTCCAGCTGATGCAAGCCCACCGGACTCTACGACCACGGCCCAGCGGCCCTCCCGCACGAGTTACCGCCCAGGCACCCCGCACCTGTTTGAAAAAAGAAGAGGGAGCCCCCTCGCCGCCCAGCGCCTGGGGGAGCTGCGGCCCACCCGACCTTGTGTTGGTGAGAAAGTTCCATCTAGAGGCGGCCGCACGCAACTGCAGCACGCGCCCCAGGCCCGACCTCCTGCCCTGGCCGCCAAGTGAGCCCAGGACAGCGCCTCCTCTCCCCCCGCCTCCTCCCCACGTCCAGACCGCATGGGAACGTGGAGGAGAAAGGAACCGCCAGTGAAAGATGGGGAGGATTGACGAGGGGAGGACAGACCCGGTGCAAGGCAGGCTTCTCTCCCCAGTCTGCATCTCTGCAATGAATTACACCTTTCAAAGAATCATGAACTTCGTAAGCATGATGACAGGTACCTTGCATTAATCTCTGTATATTGCTTATCCTGTGTGGGCTTCTTTCGCTCTCACATCAACTGTCAGGTGATCAAAATTATTAAGTCCACTCTACAGGTGAAGAAGGAAACTGAGGCTTAGAGACACAACTGGAAAGCCCTCGAGCCAGAAATCAGAGCTGCCCGGCTTCCAAGCCCCATACACACTTCTTATCTGGGGCTGTTGCATTAATGTACTAAGTTTCCTCTTTCATAAAGCCACACTCACTCTTTGTCACTTATAAAAATCTACAGGTTTCCAGCTCAGCAGACCTCTTCTCTGTTCATTTCTATCTCTTCCCGTTCCTTTTCTCTCCCAGCACATGAGGGGCTGTTGGGAGGATGGAGAGTTTGGAGAGAGAAAATGGGCTGGATCCCCTGTCCTCAAGTTTATACCCGGGAATCTTCAATTCACAGTGAATGCACAGCGTAGCCTTGAAGGGAGTGACCAGCAGACAGTGCAGCCTGGGGCAGTACAGAGAGAAAAAGCCTTCATTGATACAGGGATGGGGCTGGGAGGGCTCATGGACCACATGTCTGCACATGAAGTTTGGGGGACTTTCTTACCCACTGAAAGGGATCCCTCCTCCCCCAGGTGTGGGAAGGTAAACTCAGAAGCCTGATTCTGTAGTCAACAGCCCACCCCACCCCACACTGTAGACTGGCGATATCTGTCTCAGCTTTACCATGTGAGCATTAAAACATTTGGGGGGAAAAAAGAGAGAAAGATAAAGGGGAAGACAGGCAGAATCAGCCCAAAGGTGCCTGTGCCCACAGAGCTACTGACTGCATGGTAGCCTTCAGGACCTGCTAGAGACCAGCCCTGGGGCCAGCAGGGCTGTTGCCCAGGTGAGCACAGAGGGCAGTGCCCTGGCAGTCTGGTGGGCCCATGTCAGAAACAAGGACAGCACAGCTGGCTGTGGTTTTGGAGGGCCGTCCAGGCAGAGTGAGCTGCTCAGGGAGAAATGCCTAATGAGCCTGCTTTTCTTCTTCCTCTATTGATCACTGCCTGTGGAGAACTGGTGCCCCGCACACAAGCACATACATGGCAGCCTCTTCTGGTGCAGCCCTCTGAAAGATGAGCAGAACTGACCTCTCCAGGGAACGTATTGGGCTTCCCTGGTTACTCAGACGGTAAAGAATCTGCCTGCAATGCGGGAGACCTAAGTTTGATCCCTGGGTCAGGAAGACCCCCCCTGGAGAAGGATATGGCAACCCACTCCAATATTATTGCCTGCAGAATCCCTTGGACAGAGGAGCCTGGCAGGTTACAGTTCACGCCATCGCAGAGTCAGACACAACCGAGCAACTAACACATACAGGGGAAAGTATAATTCTGATGTTCAGTTCTGCATCCTCTTTAACTCTCAAAAGTCAGAACAGGGCTATCATCCCAATCCTATATGAAATCTGGTCCATAGAGAACAGATTCATTCTACATACCTAAGAGTGTTTCTAGTGACTTTATCTGGTGGCCTCTGAAAAAGTGACAAGCTTATACACAGGTTAGAATCCAGACAGACTGATAGCCACGTCAGGGCACAGGAAGAGAGACCGTCTCCAGGAGTCACTGGTCCCTGTCAATGACAGTCACATGGAAAAGGCAGTCGCCAGTCCCAGCTGGACTCATCCTGCTCTCATCCTACGGCTCTTCTCACCTTTTGCTGCAGCCCACGTCAGCAGCTCATTCCAGAACCACCAGCCTGGTCCCGCCTTGGGCTACCACCCCACAGTAGGAAATGTGTCTTTGGAAAGTGTCTGACCTCATCATCCATCCCACCCCCAAATATTTATGCCAGCCAAATCTATTTCCTGATGGTTAATCCTCCAAGAAGATTTGCCTGTAATCTCCTCACTTTTTCATTGATTTTAAACGTGAAAAACTGCCCATGTGTTAGAAAATGCAAAAAACAATGCCATATGTTTGGGGTCCATTTAACTCAAGCTGTGATATGTATTTCACACATGGAGATTTATGCCACAATTCCTGCTTTGGGGTAATCACTGAGACTCAGAACCTTGCAGGCTACTCACCCAGGAGGAATGTTGATGGCAGGAAGCTCCCACATGGGACAAAACTGACAGAGTAAAGTGGGAATAAAATTTATTTCTTCTGGAAACTCAGACTATATATATATATATATATTTTTTTTTTAAACTAGGCCATGTGCAAGTGGTGGTGAGTGTACCAATGTGGATTTTGCTCAGTTTATGAAAGCCCTGGCTCCTGGAAGCAAGATTAGACGTGTGAGATTGACAGACAGGGCCAATGAAGTTCAAGTGTGCCCCTCCCCATACTATCAGTCCACCCCTACCTGCAGACACCATGGAAGGGGTTTCCTGAGAGAGGATTGATGGCATTGTGTATGTGCATCCCTGCTGGCTTCAGCTGGGCTCCTCCAGAAGCACAACCTGAGATTTAAGGGCAGACAGTTTATTTAAGAAGAGGCTTTCCTGGTAGCTCAGATGGTAAAGAATCTGCCTGCAATGCAGAAGACCCAGGTTCAGTCTCTGGGTCAGGAAGATCCCCTGGAGAAGGGAATGGCAACTCACTCCAGTATAGTTTATTTAAGAGGTAAAGGAAAGGAACTTCCCCAGTGGTCCTGTGGTTAAGACTTTGCCTCCTGATGCAGGGGATGTGGGTTTGATTCCTGGTTGGGGAGCTAAGATCCCATGTGCCTCTTAGCCAAAAAACAGAAGCAATATTGTAACAGATTCAATACTCTTTTAAAAAATGATCCTCCTTAAAAAAAAAAAAAAGGTGAAGAAGGGCCCAGTAGTGGAGTGAGCAATTGAGCCACAATAGAGTACATTATCAAGCCAGCTGTCCCTGTGGGGCCTGGGGAATTTTCATGTTTTGCAAACATTCCAGGTGACTCTGATGACTTTCCCTAAAATGGGAAACCCACTACTTTCAGGAAATCATTCTCCTCACAATCAACAGGCAGCATATTTAAATACATAAAAACTTACTTGGAAAGCCTAGGGAAACAGACCTTAAAACTCAAGAATCCCTGGAGGAGAGAGGCCCGTGCCACCCAAGTCTGTGATCACAGAAGCTGCTCGTTCTCTTTTCCACTCTTTTTAAACCAAGAAAGTTCCACCCATATTTTCTGAGGGGGAAAAAGGGTGAGTCTCTGCTGCCCTAAATTTGTCATTAACGAGTCCTTTCATTTTCACCTTTTAACATTTCTACACCTCAATTTCTTATGGGTGTGGCAGAGACCGGTCCAACCAAGATTCATCAGTAGTGTGAAGTTGCCACAAGAAAGTGATGCGTGCACGCGCACACACACACACACACACACACACAGGGGCTACATTTCCCTACCTTCCTTGCATCTAGGATCCAGGCAGAGCCATGTGTCTACTCTTTGTAGAATGAATGAACAGAAGTGATGCAGATCACTGCTGGCCCAAGGAAATCAAGAAGAAAATGCTTCCTCACCCTCTCTTTCCCCTTCTTCCAGTGGGAAGCAGAGATTTCCATGGTCCTAGGATTGGCAGCTCAAGATGGAAGGGCCCTGGGTCCTCCAGTTGCCAAGCTGAGGAATGCACCCTGCTTGCCAGAACATCCACACTGAATTGTTGGGAGAGCAAGAAACTCTCACGTGTTGTCACTGAAATTTAAAGATTCAATTGTTATAGAACCTAATTGTTACTCCAATAAGGTAGTGTTGGAGGTCATCAAGAAGCCGTGACCTCTTGACCAGCAAGCTGACCCCAGACAATCAGGGGTCCCTCACTCCCCTCACCTGTCCCTGGAGTGTACAGCTGCCTCCCGTTCCCATGCTAGCAGCTGTTTCAAGGTCGTGGCCACAACTGTGAGAGAGTGAGGTGCTGTTGAGTCAATGCGAACATCTACTCATCTCACAGTCACCTTAGATAAGCCTCAGATGTTGCCTTGCTTATTATTAAACCAATCTGGAGTGGTCCGCCTCCTTCTCCAGTCTCTCCTTGCCCTCCATGTTCAGGTTCAGATTCAGATCTCACCCAGGGAGCTCCCAAGGTTGCAAGCCAGCAAATGGACATGGTAACATCTGTCCCCACTTACCTAGAAGACACAAAAGGGAAACGCTCCTGCTTCTCCAAGGACCACTCGAGGTCAAGCTGAGCAGGTCACATATCCTCCTGCAGCACCATTGATGCACCCAGTGGCATGGGGCCATGTCCACATCCTTCACAAGCCCAGTCCTCCGTACCCCTCACATAGTTGGGCCTGAGAGAAGGAAACAATGACTAATGCAGCCCCTCTACATCACTGGTGTTTTCCTCCTCCCAAAAGAGCCACTTCATGGAACATCTTCAAGCCCAGGGGACTATACTTGTGAGGAAGAAATTGCTTTTCACTTCTTATATGAAAGAGAGAAGAAAGTGAAGTTGCTCAGTTGTGTCCAATTCTTTGCAACCCCATGGACTATAGCCTGGCCAGGCTCTTCTGTCCATAGGGATTCTCCAGGCAAGAATACTAGAGTGGGTTGCCATGCCCTCCACCAGAGGATCTTCCTAACCCAGGGATGGAACCCAGGTCTCCCACATTGCAGGCAGATTCTTTACCATCTGAGCCACCAGGGAAGCCTAGTACATGTGGACCTTCAGAGCTTTAATCATGCGTGTCTATAGCTTGTCAGGCATTCAGAGCATTTGTTACACAAGGAAAAGCATCCTCCATTTATAAAACACTCTTCAACTGATAGAGAATTAGATATTGTTGCATTGAAAAAGGAAAAACATAAGGGTTTGAGGTAGAGCATCAACAATAGGCAGGGATTTCAATGCTCTCTAATAGCTTTTTTTTTTTTTTTGTATTGTGAATTACACTCATTTCACATGCTAGCAAAGTAATACTTGAAATTCTCCAACCTAGGTTTCAACAGTACATGAACCAAGAACTTCTAGATGTTCAAGCTGGATTTAGAAAAGGCAGAGGAATCAGAGATCAAATTGCCAACATCCATTAGATCACAGAAAAAGCAAAAGAGTTCCAGAAAAACATCTATTTCTGCTTTATTGATTATGCCAAAGCCTTTGACTGTGTAGATCACAACAAACTGTGGAAAATTCTGAAAGAGATGGAAATACCAGACCATCTTACCTGCCTCCTGCAAAACCTGTATGCAGGTCAAGAAGCAACAGTTAGAACTGGACATGGAAAAACAGACTGGTTCCAAATAGGAAAAGGAGTATGTCAAGGCTGTATATTGTCACCATGCTTATCTAACTTCTATGCAGAGTACATCATGCAAAATGCGGGCTGGATGAAGCACGAGTAGGAATCAAGATTGCCAGGAGAAATATCAATAACCTCAGATATGCAGATGACACCACTCTTATGGCAGAAAATGAAGAGGAACTAAAGAACCTCTTGATGAAGGTGAAAGAAGAGAGTGAAAAAGCTGGCTTAAAACTCAGCATTCAGAAAACTAAGATCATGGCATCTGGTCCCATCACCTCATGGCAAATAGATGGGGAAACAATGGAAACAGTGAAGGACTTTACTTTCTTGGCCTCCAAAATCACTGCAGATGGTGACAGCAGCCAGGAAATTAAAGGACGCTTGCTTCTTGGAAGAAAAGCTATGGCAAACCTAGACAGCATATTAAAAAACAGAGATATTGCCAACACAGGTCCATCTAGTTAAAGGTATGGTTTTTCCAGTGGTCATGTATGGATGTGAGAGTTGGACCATAAAGAAGGCTGAGTGCCGAAAAACTGATGCTTTTGAACTGTGGTGTTGGAGAAGGCTCTTAAGAGTCCTTAGACTGCAAAGAGATCAAACCAGTCAACCCTAAAGGGAATCAATCCTAAATATTTGTTGGAAGGACTGAAGCTGAAGCTGGAGCTTCAATACTTTGACCACCTGATGCTGGGAAAGATTGAGGGCAGGAGGAGAAGGGGACAACAGAGGATGAAATGGTTGGATGGCGTCACTGATTCGAAGGACATGAATTTGAGCAAGCTCTAGGAGATGGTGAAGGACAGGGAATCTTGGAGTCCATGGAAGCTGCAGTCCATGGAATCTCAAAGAGTTGGACACGACTGAGTGAATGAACAACAACAGTAGTTTGTGTACAATATTATATTGTAAAGATCTTTAAAGATTATATTCCACTTACTATAAAACATTGGCTATATGCCCCGTGTTGTACAATATATCCTTATAGCTTATTTTAGACTTAATATTTAGTACCTCTTAATCCCCTACCCCTATATTGCCCCTCCCTGCTTCCCTCTCTCCCACTGATAACCACAAGTTTGTTCTCTGTATCTTTGGCTCAGCTTCTTTTTTTATATATTCACTACCATGTGACCCAGCAAGAGCACTCCTGGGTATATATCTGAAAGAAATAAAAACACTAATTTGAAATGATACATGCACGGCAGTGTTAATAGTAGCCAAGATATGGAAACAAGCTAAAGGTCATAAATGGATGAATGGATGAAGATGTTATATATATATATATATATATACACACACATACACACACACACACACACACACACGTCTTTTGGGTCTTTGCGTGTGTGCTTGGTCGTATCTGACTCTTTGCCACCCCGTGGACTGTAGCCCGCTAGGCTCCTCTGTCCATGGGGCTTTTCCAGGCAAAACTACTGGTGGGATGCCATTTCCTACTCCAGGGATCTTCCCAACCCAGGGAGGGAACCCAGGTTTCCTGTGCCTCCTGCACTGGCAGGCAGATCCTTCACCACTAGCGCTACCTGGGAAACCCATGTCCATATATGTACACAGACTAGAGAGTACTACTCATCCACGAAAAAGAATGTGATTTTGCCAATTGCAGCAACACGGATGGACTTGGAGGGTATTATGATAAGTGAAATCAGCAGGACTAAGACAGATACTGCATGATGTCACTTATCTGTGGAGTCCAAGAAATACAGCAAGCTAGTGAATATAACAAAAAAAGAAGCAGACTAGTGGTTACAGCTTTCATGTTATTCTTTTACTTCCAGATGATCACATAGCACTCTAGAGGATTTCTCCTGCTGGTACCTGACAGCAGTCTGATTTTTCCCCCCTTTTCTCCTTTTCCTCTTTCCTTCTTCCATATTCAGATACTTAGTAGTGACTTTATTAGGAGGAAGAAAAGTGGAAAAGATGATCATTGTTTGGAAGCATTATCGCGCTTCTTAATTTTTTCCCCATTTCAAGTTGAGGAAGGGAGAAAGTGAAGCAGAAAAGGAACCAAAGAAGGAAGGAGAGAAGGAGAGAGGAGGGGAAATGAAGGTTCCAGGAAAGACTCTCGCCCTCTGGGGTCTTAAGTGCCTTAAATTAGAAGTCAGGGAGGAATTCCCAGCTCACTTTTCTGAGAAGCAGAATCCGAGAGGATGTCCAGGGGCAAGTTGTGGGGACAGTTTTCTGAGCAGGAAAGTAAGTGGTGGTAGAGGGAGGTGTGCAGGCTGGTGGGATCACTCCGACGGCACACTGCAGATGGGAGGGCAGCGCACAGCTATTGGGAGTGGTGAGGAGGAGGGCAGAGGAGGGAACCTGCCCAGAACAGTAGCTGGTGGGAGGGGCCAGGGCCAGATAAGAGGATGTGAAAACCGAGAATTTAAACAAGAGGTGGAAGAGTAATCTTTTTTCCCTAAGGACGAGTTAATGGTTGCTCAGAACTGGAAGGGTGTTTAAAAAGGCCCATGCAAAGTCCCCATCGCTAACTCCTGGACCTGCTCACTTCTCTCTCCTTTCCTCCCCTGCCTTCTCTACCTTTGACTCCTAAATCTACCCTCTCTCTGTCCACCTTCCTTCCTTCCCATGTTTCTTTCCCCTTTCCTTCAGTCCTTACTTCCTAAGTGAACTTATTATGGAGCAGATGGGTATTTATTATATGTTAGACTTTCAGAGGTCTTCCCTGGTGGCTCAACGGTAAAGAATCTACCTGCCAGTGCAGGAGCCGTCAGTTCAATCCCTGGGTTGGGAATATCCCCTGGAGAAGGAAATGGCAACCCACTCCAGTATTCTTGCCTGGGGAATTCCATGGACAGAGGAGCCTGGCATGTTGCAGTCCATGGGGTCCCAAAGAGTTGGACACAACTTAGTGACTAAACAACAGCAACAATAATACTTTTAGAATAGAGTTTCCTGTTCTTTGTTCTCTGTTTAAAACATTGAGATGGTTGTTTGTTTAAAAATAAAATAAAACCTGTGTTTTATCTTCACTGTGTTTAATTTCTGTGACCTTCAATAGATTTTTCTTTCCCCTTCTCTGACCCTTGATAAGAAAAAAGTTTTCATGTCCCTATTTTGAACTATAATGGTTGGACTTAGTCCTTGGCTATAAAAGAGCATGTGTCTGTGCATGTGAAGCCGCTTCACTTGTGTTTGACTCTTTGCGACCCTCTGGGCTGTAGCCCATCAGGCTACTCTGTCCATGGGATTCTCCAGGCAAGAATACTGGAGTGGGTTGCCATGCCCTTCTCCAGGGGATCTTCCTGACCCAAGGATTGAACCTGTGTCTCTTGCATTTTTCCTGCATTAGCAGCTGGGTTCCTTACCATTAGCGCCACCAGAGAAACCCTATAAAATAGTATGTGAAAGTGAAAGTGGCTCAGTTGTGTCCGACTCTTTGCGACTCCATGGACTGTCCACGGAATTCTCTAGGCCAGAATACTGGAGAGGGTAGCCTTTTACTTCTCCAGGGGATCTTCCCGACCCAGGAATCCAACCGGGGTCTCCTGCATTGCAGGCGGATTCTTTACCAACTGAGCTATCAGGGAAGCCCATAAAATAAATAAATTCTCCCTTGATGAGAGGGCCATTTTTTTTTGTAAGTCCAAGATTTCCAATTGAAAATAAGAATGACCTGTCCAATCTGAACTAAATTAAAAATTTCTGCATATGACCTGGGGATTAAGGATTCCTTCCAATATGAAGTCAGTACCAAGAGGACATGTTAAACTGGTTTCAGTAATCTATATTGCAAATATTATGCTACATCATGACAAAGGACAATAAAGGTTTTATTGACAGCTGTTGGAAGCATGGGCAGTTGGGTGAGGAAAGGATGATAAGCAACAACAGACTTTGCAAAAAAAAAAGCGGGGGGGGCCTAACTCTCAAAGCCTAAAATTAAACCTTTCACCTAATTCTGATACAATTTTAGATGCCTGAGTAGGGCCTCCAGCTGCTGCGTGCTGAGGTGTGATCTTGTCACCGCCATGTTCAAGGAGGACTTGCCACAGCTGCGCCTTGACTAAAAGAACTCTCAGAGGTACTTGACTGTCACTGGATTGTGCTCTAACTGCCACAGCAAGGAGGCATCGCATCCGTCCCCACACCAGGCAAGGCCAAAACATCCCCTCGTGTCAGCAGACATCCAGGCACACCCAGTGCCCCACCATAAAGACAATTAGATAGTTCACCATGCTCAAGTTCAAATTAATCAGGTGAGGATTTTGTAAACTCCCCAAGAAACAGACAGACAATATAAAGCTGTCTTCATGTCCAAACAGAAGTTTGTAGAGGTGGCCAGCTCACCATCTGACAAGACCAGCCATCTACCCAGGTGTTTCCTTCCAAGGAACTGTTTTCAGAAAAATGCATTCTCACACGTTCATCTCAGAAGCTCAAAACAAGTGTGTTAGGCCTAAGATTTTCTTCTGTAAATTCTCATAGGTGTAGCGGGAGGAAATTGAGTCTGTTCTCTATCACTGAGGACCACCCCTCTTATCTGAGCTTGGAGAGGAGACAAAGAAATAAGAAAACAGAAAGCAAAGAGGAAAAAGAGGGAATAAAGCAAGAAGGGAAGCCAGAAGTTTGCTTCAGAATTTTGTGTGTGCGTACTCAGTCGTGTCCGACTCTTTGCAACCCCATGGACTCCTGCAGCCCGCCAGACTCCTCTGTTCATGGGATTGTCCAGGCAAGAATACTGAAGTGGATTGCCATTTCCTTCTCCAGGGGATCTTCCTGACACAGGGATCAAACCCTTGCTTCTTGAGTCTCCTGCAGGCAAATTCTTTACCACCTGGAACAGAATTAAAGTTACCCCAAAACCAGGAGCACTAGTTTCTAAGGAACTCAAATTTTGACCAAACCTAGAATAACTGATCTGGAAAAAAACTATTGAGATGATCTTTCCAAACCCTTCAAATTCTGGTGAGGAAACTGATGGCCAGAGTCCCTGACAAGCTAGAGGAAGAGATGGGAGTAGAAGCTGGCTTGCTGACCCCGGTCCAGTCCTTGGCACACCACCCTGACCTTGAATGAGGAGTGTTTAGTTTTACATTTTTAGTTATGTATATATGGTATATATGTTTACAGCATTACAGGTTTCTTTTCTCTATGTTTGATTATTCTATGCAATATATTTTCAAATTAAGTTAATATGTTTTCTGCTAAATCACACTGACTCTAACATTGACTGGGTATTTAAATTTACATGACCAAATATCTTAACCTCATTCAAAATGAAGTGTATTCAAATAAAGGAGACAAAGAAAGTGAATATTGCAATTTATTTACATTTCCCAAAAGCATGATTTAAGGATTACCTACTCTTGAGCAGAGCATTATCATACTTACAAGCTTTCTATATTCAACCTCATGAGATTGAATATGGAAATGAGATTCAATCTCATTTTCAAGACATATGGATAAAAGGTGTGGCATCTATGACAGTTAACACTCCTCCCTGAGACTAGGATGAATTCTGGGCAATGGCAACACACTGGCAAAGATGGCTGACACTCATTTCTCCAAGCAAACCTGACCTGAGTCCCCAGCCTTCTTCCTCCCAGCCCACCAGGCCCTCTCCTTCAGGAGCAAAATTATAAACATTTAAACAAAGGGACAATAGTAGAAACTTCATGTTTAGCACAGGCAGGATGTTTCTTTATTAATGAGGACTATTCAGATCACTAAATTGTGTCAAACCAAATAAACCAGTGCTGAAAGCAACTGTATGTTAATCAAGTAGATGAGGAAATATAATTTCTAACAGTTTTGTCATCAGCTAGGGTTAAGTTTCCTGGTTTCTCAAGGATGGCTCCTACATAACTTATTTTGCAACCTCTGTGGCATGTTCAAAGTGAAAGTATAAGTCTTTCACTCATGTCCAACTCTTTGCAATCCCATAGACTGCAGCCCACCGGGCTCCTCTGTCCATGGGATTCTCCAGGCAAGAATACTGGAGTGGGCTGCCATTTCCTTCTCTGGAGGATCTTCCTCACCCAGGGATTGAACCTGGGTCTCCTGCATTGCAGGCAGGTTCTTTACCACTGAGCCACCACAGAAGCATATTTAAACTAGTGTCTGTTTATATTAAGACAATAAGACCCTCTGCATTTCTAGAATAGGTTTCCTTTCCCCATTCATGGCCCACATAGCTATGGCAAAGTAATTGGGAATTTCTGTAAGGTTCTTCCCTCCCTTCTACTTCTTTCTCTTTCTTCTCAACCAAACAACTACCAACCAACCAATAAATAATTAAGCAGTCCTCTTATCTCCAAAAAACAACCATAACTAACTAACTAACTGCCTCGAAACCAGTCCCTGGGACTTCCCTGGTGATCCAGTTGTTGAGAATCCCCTTGCCAGTGCAGGAGATACAGATTCAATCCCTGGTCCTGGAAGATCCCACATTCCTTGGGGCAAATGAGCCCCATGCACCACAACTACTGAGCCCACCCTCTGGGGTCCAGGGGCTGCAACAACTGAGCCTGCACACCCAAGAGACTATTCTCTGCAAAAAGAGAGGCCACTGCAATGAGTAGCCTGCACACCGCAACTAGAGAAAGCCCACGTGCAGAATAAAGACTCAGTGAAGCCAAAATCAAATAATAAATAATTTTTTTTAAAAACCCACCCCCCATTCTTAAGAAATGACTAAAATTCCATCATCCATTTTCTTCATTCTATTTTTTCAGGGGAGATCTCTTTTTATTTTTTGGTGACTCAAATACCCTTACATTCTCTAGCTCAATCAAAATCTACTCTCAATAAAAAAGTACACTACACTAAAATTGAAATGACTACCAGCAGCTTAAAAAAGATATATCTCCCTGGAAAGGATTTGCCTTTTAGCAAAGTTCTGTGGAGATGTATACTCAGTGCCTATTCAGTTCCCAGGACCTAACAGACTTTCTAACTTCGTATTTAACTGAATTGACAGCACAGTGGGCAAAATTAAAGACTGCAAAATCAAACTGTTTTCATTAGAGCACTCTTTGCAGAGTGACAACTGTTTCTACTAGCAAGTTATGGTTATCAGTATAACAATATATTGGTTCATATAGAAGAGTGCTAGCATTCAGGTACCATTTGGAAAAATCTTTGACTGATATATTGTTATTTTAGTCCAGGCAAACCAAATAACTTGTAACATAGTTTTCATGGATAGCTTGTCTCACCAACTAGTTAATAAACTTGATTTCAAAGAAGACATAGATATGATATCTTATTTTACACAGCTCTTAACGTATGCCTCACCTGTAATCAGACCTCAGCAGTGTTGGTTGAATAAATGTGAGGACAAATGAATAAAAATGGGATGGAAAAATGGAAGCATGGAACGGGGGATGATTGAATGGATAGATGATTAGATGGATGAAAGAAAAGAGAGTATCAATGAGCTAGAAGGGAAGTCACGGGTTAAACGCCACAATTCACTTTCACTCAAGACAAAAACTTTGAGTTTCGATTAGAAGGGAATCCATATACATTAGAGAGAGTAAAGGGGAAGAAAAGGAAGAATAAAGGATCAGTGTAAGAAACAGCCTGGGCAGTAAGAAAGTGGTGATGATAAGAAAACCTTAACATACCAGGGTGTCAGAAAATTGTCTAAAACTTGGAAAAAGGCAAAAATAGATTACTGGGAACCCTTTCACTGCAGTGCTAGGCTTGGCTTTTTATTGTCTTAGCCAATTTACAACTCTGCAGAACAGAGGTTAACTTATAGATGTTTGTTTGGTGGAAGAGATAACCAGAGAGCTTACGGTTTATGACTCAGTTGGAATATTAACCAGTTTTGTATCTATCCCCTCGCTCTTATCTTAGTATTGCCTATAAAGGCATAGGGATGCCTCAAATGTTTTTCGAACCAGTTTTTTTTTAACATCTTATTGGTTTCCTCATTAAATTAATGATTTAAAGAAAATATTTGATAAATGTTCATTTCACATTTGTGTGAAAGTCATGATTTTCCTTTTACAGAAATTATCAAAGATCTTCATGACACATCATTAGGGAAAGATTAGATGATTTAGGAGCTAGAACAGCTAGCCTGGTTCTCAGGCTCCATCACACAACCAGCCACTTGGCTGGTCCTTTGATGTCTGGTTTCACATCTGTGAGAGTCTTATTTTCATCCAGTGCTACCAAAGGAATGATTGTATAAATACAACTTCATATACTTGGATGACAAAAGTAAATATTAACTCATTCCACAATAATGTTCCTATATTACAGAGTCTCTGTACTAGGAAATATGGGGGAATGTCGTGGACTGATGCTGAAGCTGAAGCTCCAACTGACTCATTAGAAAAGACCCTGATGCTGGGAAAGATTGGAGGCAGGAGGAGAAGGGAATGACAGAGGATGAGATGGTTGGATGGCATCACCAACTGATGGACATGAGTTTGAGCAAGCTCTAGGAGTTGGTGATGGAGAGGGAAGCCTGGAATGCTGCAGTCCATGGGGTCACAAAGAGTCAGACACAACTGAGCAGCTGAACTGATTATTTTGAAATTATAGGGCCATGGAAAACCATTTTACAGTTTTTTACCAATTAAAAAAAAAATTTAATGGTTCTCTTTCTGTTTGAAGGGAATTCTATACCCACACTAGAAATACAGATTCAAAGGCCAAATCCTTTACAAAGATGGAAGAGAGAAATAACTTCAATACCAAAGCTAATTACTAATATTTGAAATTGTCAAGAAAATAGGACAATGAAAATTTTGACAAATCTTAGACAAACTTATCTAGCTGTAGTAATTAGATTGAGATCTACACAAAGCACGTATTCTCCCTCATCCATTCCATAGTTACAGTGAGCTGGGATAACCACTCTAGATGGTTAGTTTGGTTAGAATGCTGTGTTAAAGAGATCATAGTGGAAGGTCCTCTTCCTAGGTGAGCTAGTTAGTTGCATTCAATTCTACAGCTGAAAACTGTCCCATATCTCCAGTTAGCCATAGGAACATGAAAGTGAGAGAAAGTATTAGTTGCTTGGTTGTGTCTGACACATTGCAACCCCATGGACTTGTAGCCCACCAGGATCCTCTGTCGATGGAATTCTCTAGGCAAGAATACCGGAGTGGGTAGCCATTCCCTTCTCCAGGGGATCTCCCCAACCCAGAGATCAAGCCCAGGTCTCCTCCATTGCAGGCAGATTTTTTACCATCTGAGCCACAAAAGAAGCTCATGAGGTTGTGTGAATTAAAATAACGAGTCCATAACTGGGAGTCAGAGGACTGGGTTTTAATCTAGATTCTACCACTAATGAGCAAGATGACCTTTGGTGAGTCACAGTCCACCCTGATCCTCAGGATCATCCTCAAGATGAGGTCTCTTGGACTTCCCTGGTGTTACAGGGGATAAGAATCCTCCTGTCAGTGCAGGGGATACAGGTTCAGTCTCTGGTCCAGGAAGATTCCACATGCCATGGAGCCACTAAGCCCATGAGCCACAACTCCTGAAGCCCATGAGACTAGAACCTATGCTTTGCAACAAGAGAAGTCACCGAACTGAGAAGCCTGTACACCAGAACTAGAGAGGAGTCCCCATTGTCCGCAACGAGAGAAAGCGGGCACACAACAACAAAGACCCAGCATGGCCAAAAATCTGGTGCACGGGGATGACCCAGAGAGATGATATGGGGAGGGAGGTGGGAGGGGGGTTCAGGATTGGGAACTCATGTACACCCGTGGTGGATTCATGTCAATGTATGGCAAAACCAATGCAGTATTGTAAAGTAAAATAAAAAATGGGCTGCAAGGAGATCCAACCAGTCCATTCTGAAGGAGATCAGCCCTGGGATTTCTTTGGAAGGAATGATGCTCAAGCTGAAACTCCAGTACTTTGGCCACCTCATGTGAAGAGTTGACTCATTGGAAAAGACTCTGATGCTGGGAGGGATTGGGAGCAGGAGGAGAAGGGGACGACAGAGGATGAGATGGGTGGTTGGCATCACTGACTCGATGGACATGAGTCTGAGTGAACTCTGGGAGTTGGTGATGGACAGGGAGGCCTGGCGTGCTGCAATCCATGGGGTCGCAAAGAGTTGGACACGACTGAGTGACTGAACTGGACTGAACTGAAAGTAAAATAAAAATAAATAAATAAAAAATATAAGAAATTGGCATATGGAAAAAAAAACAAAAAAACAAAAAATAAGATGAGATCTCTTATAAAGTCATATGCCATTATTATGATTTACTTAAAGTTTGCTGATAAAATGAGAGATCAGAAAGTAACTGGCTAAAAAAGTAGCAATAAGATAAATTGTTAAATGTTTTTAGAAGTTATGTTATAATAAAATTTTGGGGTGACTGATGGAGATGTCAAAAACAACAGGGTCATCAAAATGAATGTATGTAACTTTAGCTCAGAAGAGTGAAAAATGTGCCCTAAATAAAGATAACCAGGACTTATTTAAAAGGAAATATGGACTTCCCTGGTGGCTCAGATGGTAAAGCATCTGTCTACAGTGCGGGAGATCCGGGTTCGATCCCTGGGTTGGGAAGATCCCCTGGAGAAGGAAATGGCAATCCACTCCAAGACTATTGCCTGGAAAATCCCATGGACAGAGGAGCCTGGTAGGCTACAGTCCATGGGGTCGCAAAGAGTTGGACACAACTGAGCGATTTCACTCATTCTTAAGCTGGAAAAAGCTCACACACCAATTAATGTTAACCTAAATCAAATATCATTTTAGCAACACTCTATTTCCTGCTCTAACTCTGTGCTCACCAACACACTCTCAGCAAGAGCTGTCATACTATCCAAGAACATACTCACCCAACTGGGCACGTAGGTAAACTGGGGTTCCTATTTGTTAATAAAGTATCCTGTGGGACTTCCTTGGTGGTCCAGTGGTTAAGAATCTGCTTGCCAGTGCAGGGGACAGAAGTTCGATCCCTAGTCAGGAAAAATCCTACCTGCCATGGGGCAGCTAAGCCCGTGTGCCACCACTACTGAGCCCCTGTGCCCTAGGGCCGGTTCTCCTCAACAAGAGGAGCCACCACAATGAGAGGCCCACGCACCACAAGCAGAGAGCAGCCCCCACTAGCCAAAACTAGAGAAAAGCCCGTACAGCGATGAAGACACAACACAGCCAAAAATAAATAGATAGATAGATGGTAGATAGAGAAATAGACATTAAAAACATAAGCATCTTACGAATTCGGCTTGATTTCATCAACCACAAGACACTTCAAGCTTCCTGAAGTGACAGATGCAATGTCGTAACTTTTTAAAAATGAGGATCTCACCCTGAACTAAAGTAATATAACTCTAAAACTGCAACCCATGAGGTCCTACCTGAAAAAGATCGGTAGCCATATTTTCATCTGCAGCATGAGTGGGACTTGAAGCAGCATTTAGCTGTAAACAGGGAAACATTATTAGCAAACTCATTAATAAGGCTTCATTTTAATCATAATTTCACTGTGGCACAGCGCCCAACCGCATGGCAACAACAGAGAGATTTCAAGAAAAGAGAGGGTTCTTCCATACAGTAAAAGGCATTGAACCAGTGTCCCAGCCTTCATAAGTCATGGGACTTTGGGAGAGCAGCCTAGGGGTATAGAAGTTTAAGACATTAGCAAGGGAACTTAACTACAGGAGTGAGAATAACTGTTACATTTCATTATAGACAGCTGCTCAAGAGAGGCTGTAGAGCACTTGCATTTCACGTCAGGGAGTATTTTCGGAAGGCATGTTGCACCCAAGAGCTGTGCACTTCAGTCACCACCCTTGTCAGTAGATTCCAATCACTAACCAGCCAAATGGCAAAGGCTCCTTAAGGGAGTAACTGCTAAGCCCACTTAAATGACTTAATATGACAGACTCCTCCTTTTTTTTCGATGAAAGAGACTTAAACTGAGACAGTGGATATTTTAGGGACTTGACAAGTCTCTATGAAGTCACTTTTTTTCCCTTATACGCCTTCAGGACAGATTTCTGACTGTGATCTCTAGGTCACCTGCTTTGAAACCATAGTAGAGCTTACTAAGAATGCAGATTTGGGTCCACAGATTTACAAAACCACTGCTTCTGGGATGTAGCCTAGGAACATGCATTTTTATATTTGTTGTTGCTGTTGTTCAGTTGTTAAGTCATATCTGACTCTGTGACCCCACGGACTATAGCCCTACAGGTTCCTCTATCCTCCACAGTCTCCCAGAGTCTGCTAAAATTCACGTCCATTGAGTTGGTGATCTATCTAACGATCTCATCCTCTGCCACTCCCTTGTTCTTTTGCCTTCAATCTTTCCTATCATCAGGGTCTTTTCCAATGAGTAGGCTCTTTGTATCAGGTGGCCAAAGTATTGGAGAAATGGCATTTTTATATAATCCCCAGGAAATTTCTCAGCACACTCAAGTTTAAAAGACAGTATCTTAAGAGATGTTGAATAGGAATATAACAATAAAACTCAAATGGAAAACATATGGCTCACTACAGAGCTTTCTGACACAAATCTACTTATCTTCTCTCCCTTTTTCTCTAGGTTAGTTTATATCACATGTAAATTCAAGGATGTTGTCATTCAGCTTTCTGGGATCATCTCCTCTCTCTGATCCTCAACTTCACCCCACCCCCAAAAGACCTTAAAACTACATAAAAGGTTAGGTCCTAGCCTAGAATCACACACACATACACACACACACAACATACAAGCTTCTCTTGGTTTTTGTAGGGTTGCCTCCATTGTTGTTCAGTCACTCAGTTGTGTCTGACTTTTTGCAATCCCAAGGACTGCAGCATGCCAGGCTTTCCTGTCCTTCACTATCTCCCGGAGTTTGCTCAAACTCATGTGCACTGAATCAGTGATGGCATCCAACCATCTCATCCTGTTTCACCCCCTTCTCTTCCTGCCTTCAATCTTTCCCAGCATCAGGGTCCTTTCTAATAAGTCAGTTCTTCGCATCAGGTGGCCAAAGTGTTGGAGCTTCACCTTCAGCATCAGTCCTTCCAATGAATATTCAGGGTTGATTTCCTATAGAATTGACTGATTTTTATCTCCTTGCAATCCAAAGGACTCTCAAGAATCTTCTCCAACACCACAGTTCAAAAGCATCAATTCTTTGGCACTCACCCTTCTTTTTGATTCAACTCTCACATCCATACATGACTACAGGAAAAACCATAGCTTTGACTAGATGGAACTTTGTCTCAAAGTAATGTCTCTGAGTAAAGCTTTTTAATACACAGAGACATCACTTTTCCTTTAGAAAGAGGAGCTAAATGGTAAACAATAAATAAAATAAACAGGGTAGAAGTGCTAAATATAATAGAAAAAAAATCGGGAAAGCAAGGGCAGTGTAAGTGGGGTCAGGATAGCACAGGTGGGCCCACAGGTCATGGCAGGCTTCTTTGACAAAGTGAGATTTGAGCTGATTTGATGGTGGGGGAGAGAGGAAAGGAGGGGAAGAATGTTCCAGGCAGGGAATAGCTGGTGCAAAGGACCGACGACATCAACTTGTGAGCCTCTGTGAGGGCTTCAGCTTCTCCTCTGGGTGACTTGGAGAGTGGCCACAGAGTTTTGGACAGAGGATGACACAAGCATCATGAACCCTTACTTATCCGGAGTGATGATGCACTTCAGGCATACATCCTAAGATATAAATCCAAAACATATTAACATGTGGTTCCCTTTAGAGGAGTAGATTGTGGGGATTTCCCTGGTGGCCCAATGGTTAAGAATCTGCCTTGCAGTGCAGGTGACATGCGTTCAATCCCTGGTCTGGGAACTAAGATCCCACATACCGTGGAGCAACTAAGCCTGAGCATCACAACGACTGAGCCTGAGCGTCACAACTACTGAAGTCCGTGTGCTCTGGAGCCCATGCAACAACTACTGACCCTGCATATCACAACTAGAGAGCCTGTGGGCTGCACCGCAAGACCCTGCACAAAGCAACAAGGGTGCCAAGTGCGGCAGCTAAGACCCAACACAACCAACTAAATAAACAAACAAAAAGAGGAATAGATTCTGCTTGGGTTTACAGTGATTCTTCTTTGCAGTTCAGTTCAGTTCAGTCGCTCAGTCGTGTCCGACTCTTTGAGACCCCATGAATCGCAGCACGCCAGGCCTCCCTGTCCATCACCATCTCCCAGAGTTCACTCAGACTTGCGTCCATCGAGTCAGTGATGCCATCCAGCCATCTCATCCTCTGTCGTCCCCTTCTTCTCATGCCCCCAATCCCTCCCAGCATCAAAGTCTTTTCCAATGAGTCAACTCTTCGCATGAGGTGGCCAAAGTACTGGAGTTTCAGCTTTAGCATCATTCCTTCCAAAGAAATCCCAGGGTTGATCTCCTTCAGAATGGACTGGTTGGATCTCCTTGCAGTCCAAGGGACTCTCAAGAGTGTTCTCCAACACCACAGTTCAAAAGCATCAATTCTTCAGCGCTCATCCTTCTTCACAGAACAACTCTCACATCCATACATGACCACTGGAAAAACCATAGCCTTGACTAGATGGACCTTAGTCAGCAAAGTAATGTCTCTGCTTTTCAATATACTATCTAGTTTGCTCATAACCTTTCTTTTAATTTCATGGCTGCAATCACCATCTGCAGTGATTTTGGAGCCCAAAAAAATAAACTCTGACACTGTTTCCACTGTTTCCCCATCTATTTCCCATGAAGTGATGGGACCAGATGCCATGATCTTTGTTTTCTGAATGTTGAGCTTTAAGCCAACTTTTTCACTCTCCTCTTTCACTTTCATCAAGAGGCTTTTTAGTTCCTCTTCACTTTCTGCCATAAGGGTGGTGTCATCTGCATATCTGAGGTGATTGATATTTCTCCTGGCAATCTTGATTCCAGCTTGTATTTCTTCCAGCCCAGCGTTTCTCATGATGTACTCTGCATAGAAGTTAAATAAGCAGGGTGACAATATACAGCCTTGATGTACTCCTTTTCCTATTTGGAACCAGTCTGTTGTGCCATGTCCAGTTCTAACTGTTTCTTCCTGACCTGCATACAGGTTTCTCAAGACGCAGGTCAGGTGGTCTGGTATTCCCATCTCTTTCAGAATTTTCCACAGTTTATTGTGATCCACACAGTCAAAGGCTTTGGCATAGTCAATAAAGCAGAAATAGATGTTTTTCTGGAACGCTCTTGCTTTTTCGATGATCCAGCGGATGTTGGCAGTTTGATCTCTGGTTCTTCTGCCTTTTCTAAAACCAGCTTGAACATCTGGATGTTCACAGTTCACGTACTGCTGAAGCCTGGCTTGGAGAATTTTGAGCATTACTTTACTAGAACTAATTTACCAAATTTCTCTCCTGCATTTGCTTGATCAATTGTAGACATGACATATCTGGAGACCAATGTGTGTGTGAGAGAGAGTTGCGTATGTGTACAAGTGTGTGAATGGGTGCATGTGCGTTCCCTAAAAGTCCCTGCCAACTCTACCTGGATCTCAGGCCAAATCCTATCCTACTCTGGTGTTGAGGTGCAAGCCTGTTTTCCTGGATGTGGAGCAAGATCTGGGGAGGAAGTGATAGCTAGTCGTGGGCCATTACACTGGTGAAAGAGACCAAAGGTAAACCCTAAATACACACAGTTCAGGCCCCTTGAACCCTAGTGAAAGATTTCATGACTGATGCCCTTGCTCAACTCTGCGTAGTTAAATGAGAGATGGTGCAGTGTTAGATCTATGCTAGAAAGAAGCGGACAAGCATTTAGGAGGTACCATACAGTCTTCATAGGTGTGGAAACAGCTGGCAAGGACAAAAGGGTACACTTCCCCATTTTATTTTCCCCTGAATGTGCTCTCATAGAGCATCATGCAATTCAAAGAAATTTTACTGCAAGAACTTTGGGGTACATTTTAGGGATCTCACAGCAGCAGTATGAACTTCCCATATTTTACTTCATTCCTGATGTCTTTATTGAAAGTTAATTTTTCTTTACAGGCCATCATACTTGCTAATAGCACCTGAATAAAGTGTAACGGCTCCATAAGGTAAAATGTGTCCCATGGAATGAATAAGTGCCAGGTTGTTGAATGGGGACCTTGAGCTCTTCACCTTTTGTTTGCTATTCCATGACAACTGTATGATGAACTTCATGGATGTTTTTCCTATTAAAACTTCATATCCAAGAGGGACAACACTGCACTCCATTAACATGTTTATCTAATAAGAGATGAGTTCAACCAATTATTACCCTGTGTTAATTTCCTTTCTTTGAGTCATCTGGAAAATTGAATTAAGCCAGGTCGAATCTTCTGACTGAACATGCAAGCTAATAAACTTCCTTCTCTATCTCCCTTCTAATCGTAATGTAATCTAAACCGTGTCACTCGCTATTTTTAAATTATTTTCTAAGGGTGTTTGCATCCATATTCAAATTGAAAGGAAATCCTTTGAGATGGAAAATAAGAGCCAGCTCATTAGAAGAAACCCTGATGCCAGGAAAGATTGAGGGCAGGAGGAGAAGGGGGTGACAGAGGACAAAATGGTTGGACAGCATCACAGACTCAATGGACATGAGTTTGAGCAAACTCCAGGAGATAGTGAAGGACAGGGAAACCTGATGTGCTGCAGTCCATGGAGTTGCAAGGAGTCGTGCATGACTTAGCAACCGAACAGCAGGAACAAGCATTATCTTACCAGCTACTTTTAAAGTTCACCTGATGTCCCTGAATTTCTCCAAAATCCTCCTATTTGGGGGACTATACCCTCCCCCTCCATATAGTCAAAGCTACGGTTTTTCCAATAATCATGTGTAGATGTAAGAGTTGGACCATAAGGAAAGCTGAGCATTGAAGAATTGATGTTTTTGAACTGTGATGTTGGAGAAGACTCTTGAGGGTCCCTGGGATTGCAAGGAGATCAAACGAGTCCATCCTAAAGGAAATCAGTCCTGAATATTCATTGGAGGGACTAACGCTAAAGATGAAGCTCCAATACTTTGGCCACCTGATGTGCAGAGCCAACTCATTAGAAAGGATTCTCATGATGGGAAAAATTGAAGGCAGGAAAAGAAGAGGACAACAGAGGATGAGATGGTTGGATGGCATCACCAACTCAATGGGCATGAGTTTGAGTAATCTCCAGGAGTTGGTGATGGACAGGGAAGCCTGGTGTGCTGCAGTCCGTGGGGTCACAAAGAGTTGGACATGACTGAGTGACTGAACTGAACTGAAATGAACCTTCTCCATGCAAAGGCAGCATCTGTATAGGAGATTCTGGGCATGAGGCCAAAACTCTCATCTCTTCGTTTGCTTTTTGACATTCTCTTTGATTACGGAGGAAAAATACCCCAGGCTTGCCTCTGTGAGAGGAAACTTAATATAATCCTTCTGAGTGTTATCTGTGGTATGTATGGGAGTTACAGGGCTTCCCAGAAGGCTCAGTGGTAAAGAATCTTCCTGAAGTGCAGCAGACACAGGTTCAGTCTCTGGGTCAGGAAGATCCCCTGGAGAAGAAAATGACAACCTGCTCCAGTATTCTTGCCTGGGAAATCCCATGGACAGAGGAGCCTGGCAGGCGACAGTCCATGGGGTCACGAAAGAAGAGGACACGACTGAGTGACTGAACAATAACACCAGAGGGGGCTACAGGTAAACCCTGGGGGCATAAAAATGGAATCCAGGCTCAAGAGGGAGGGGATATATCTGTATACTCATGGTCGATTCACATTGCTGTACGGCAGAAACCAATACAACCTTGCACAGGAATTATCTTCCAATCAAAAATAAATTTAAAAAATACAATCCAAAAGTGGTTTCCCAGCTCCGCAGCTTTCTGGCACCCTGGTGAAATCCTGATCCTGCCGTCCCCAGGGATGGGGGTCAGTGATGAAGTGAACCAAAGTTAGAGTGCTGTACACTTGTGCACACATGTGCCTGTAAACACACACGCAGTGGCCGCTCACCCCAAATGGTTTGTCCTTCCAGCCTTTCCCCCCTGGAGGTGCTGCACATATTCCCTTTGCCTGGTGCAGTCTGGTCCAGTTCACATGTTCCCTCCTCAGAAATATTTTTGGTGATCAAACTAATGCTTAGAACAGTGGCTGGCACATGATAGACACCTAAAACACACAGAGAGGAAAGAATGATCTGTTTTTTCACAAGCCAAAAAGACAGACTTGATCATCTTTCCTTGAGAGGAGGTAACATGCCTACATGGTTCAAAATTCAAGTAATAGAAAAGGATTTACAGGGAAAATTTTTTGCATCCTTAACCCCCTATTTGTCCTATTCTCCCGTTGTTCTTAATTTCCTGTCTATTCTACAGATATATATTTGCATTTGCTGACCAATATGTGTATGCATATAGTCTGTCCTCCCTGCTTCATTTGTGAATATTTTTAATATTGTCTTTATTTATTTGTTCATATTTGACCAAGCCACACAGCATGTGGGATCTTAGTTCCCCAACCAGGGATCAAACTCATGCCCCCTACGCTGGAAGCACAGAGTCTTCACCACTGGACCACCAGGGAAGTCCCTCATTTGTGACCATTTTAAACAATCTTCCGTTGTCTTGCCCTGTTTTCTCAGAACTCTTATAACTTTGCCTTGTGTTTTGCCTGTTTTTAAAACCTAGTTTCTAATTGAACCTAGTTGGACGTACAGAATTTCCACATCAAAGAATAATTGAGTTCTTTTAAATTGAAAGCTCCTCTGATGTTTCCTTTTAAAAAAATGTTTTTGCTTATAAGAATTTATTTAGCAACTCATTTTTCAGGAACGTCTTTGTTGTGTAAAGCAAATAAATGTAAAAGGTACAGATAAGTTTATGAGCACATAACCTTTCTATGGTCTAGGGTATTTTAAGGAAAGGCTCAGAAACACACCAGTGTTGAGCAGAGGGGTATTTTCATATTTAACATCAACATGAAAGTGAATTTTAAGCACAGAGGGCTTCTTCTAACAATTACCCACTTTAAACCTTTGATTGTTTTCTGGAACTATTGATACAGGTTAAAAATCTCAGTGTCATAAGTAATTCAGTTATAATTATGCTGTTGTAATGCCAACAATCTTTTATTTTCTACCTACTCATTAACAGGAAGCCCTGACTTCTCCCTCTCCTCCTTCCCAGAACACTTTCTTTTACTTGTCCAATTCTCTGCCCAGTGGGATACCAATCTCTACCCTGTTTCTTTATCCCCATTTTCAGATTTCCAGTTCTTACAAAATTTCTTTGAGGCTCACCCATGCTTAAAAGTGATGAACCACAGAACAGGTTAAGACCAGCACTGTGTCTTAGAAATAGAAATCACTTCTAAATTAATTGACTTAAAGTCGATACTTTCCCATCATGAACCTTATTACAGAAATGAATAAAACTAGAGTAACAAATTGAAAGATAGTTTTGCATTTTACACCATTTGCCATATTTGACTCACAAATTTCACATTTAAGTAAAAGAAGCTTGGTTGAAATAGAAAACCATTACACAAGGAAAAAAGAAAAGTACTTAATAGAAATTTGATTATCAAGGGCAGGTAAATTTCTCTTGAAATGAAAATAAATTAACTTTTGAGAAGTGTTCAAACAAGTGACTTAAGACAATATTAGTTATGCATTAAAATATCAATGGGGTTTTTCTGCTCAGTTAGTAAATTGCCTTGGAAAAATTGGGTTTTCCCCAACCTGTGGCCAGCGAACTGAATGGTATCCTTTGTACGTTGTCTCTTAACTACAAGGAGTCTGTGTTTCTGATAGTCTGGATAGAAGAATCAGAAAGTATAACTGTATAATTTTAAAATTTTTATTCAATATTATATACAGTTATAGAAACTGTATATATTATTCAAATGTAAATATATGTGCATGTGTATATTTTTATCATAGAAACAACAGAAAGCCAATCAATGCTTGACAACATTTCCTTGGCTGGAAGAAACATGCAGAATAAATGGTGATTCTCAAATAGAGATTCACTCTTAGGGGGTGTTCAAACTTCAGAAAAAAAGGTAGGGGGGGAGGAAGATGTAAATTTAATCAACAGTAGACAAGAATTTCAAAGAGTTGCTTAACATTGGTGTAAGGGGGATATACTGAGAGTAAGTAAGCATCAGGCCTGTTTGGACTAAAGAAGGGACCTGTCTCTGGGCTCTCATCCTGTGCTCATGATTGTAACAGTCAACATTTTGACCATCACTCTGTTTCAGGCCCTGGACTAAGCTTTGACACCACCTCATGTAACCCGCAATGTACATACTATTAATACTTCATTTTACAGATGAGGGAATGGATGCTTCAAGGGCTCAAATGACTTACCCAAGATCATGCAGAGAGGAAACTCAAAGCCAAGATTTGAAAAAAAAGAAGATATCCATGCTCTTAATCATCATACTCTATGATATTCTACTGGAAAGGGTTGATTTTTGCCTCTCATTAAAACATTCGCATTAATATTGTTTCTATATTTAACCAGAATTACCTTATATAGTCTCTTCTCTTGAACCATATCATTTCTTAGGAGCTATGTTCCAGAATTATTTGGATATTCAGCATAAACTAGTAGTCATGGATTATATTGGGTATGCTGAGTTGCTCAGTCATGTCCAACTCTTTGCAACCCCATGGATTGTAGCCCACCAGGCTCCTCTGTCCGTGGGATTTTCCCAGCAAGAATACTGGAGTAGGTTGCCATTTCCTTTTCCAGGGTATCTTCCTGACCCAGGGATCAAACCCTGGTCTCCTGCATTGCAAGCAGATTCTTTACCATCTGAGCCACCAGGGATGCTCATGGATTATATTAGGATTCACATTGTCAAAATACTGGCTCCCTACAAATCTGTTCTGTTGTGTGGTGTATAATGAAAGCTCTTTCACCTAATAGGAAAATAATACAAACTAACCATTATGGAGTATGATGTGCTATATATTGTCCTAAGAACTTTATTAATTGAAATTGATTTAATCTTCATAACAACTCTATAAGGCAGTTGCTATTGTTATATTCAATTTATGAATAAGAAAACTGAAAATATGCTCTTTGAAGACCTATGAAAATGCATCATCCCTTAAAATATATGAATAAAATTTTACAAAATAAAAACAAATGCTAAATAAAATGTCTAGAATATATAGCCTTATATAAGTCTTATTAATTATTGAATCTAATATATTGGGTTAGCCAAAAAGCTCACTGGGGATAACACGCAGAACCCAAAGGAATTTTTGGCCAACTCAGTACTTAAAATCTTTATTATAGCTGAAAACAACTTGCAGAATAGATTTTTTCTCACTTGCAGGAATCCCTGAGTATATTCACTGTGCTTGCTAAGACACCACTGCCAACTTTTAAATTAAATGAGTTACTCATAGCCAAATAACTCAAAAACAAAATTATAAAAATCTCGTGAAATTTTCACAGAAAAAAAAAAAAGAAAAAGGAAAAATGAGAAAGATATTGGGGCATTTTCCAAAGAAAAGGAAAGGGCTATGAAGGGGCTAAAACTACCATAATTGGTGATGTGATAAATTAAGGAACCTGGAAGAGCTAAGGACTTCACATTCACCTTGTTCAAGTTCTCTCTAAGTTTAAGATCCACTAAAGAACCATGAAATAAGATTTGAAAACTCATGAACCTGTTATGCTCCCTGCTGGCTGTGTAACCCTAGGCAAAGCCCTTGGTAGCCCTGTCCTCATCATCAGACAGGGCTGTTGTAAAATTTAAACAAGATGGGGTATTGGAAAGTGCTTTGCCAACTATACTTTTCTGAAGATGTTCCAATACAGCCATTAAGTCCAGCAATACCATTTTTCTTTTACTGAGGGAAAGACAGTAAAAATTCCAAGATGCTTTTGGAAGAAATTTTGTTTTCTTACCATTTCATAAATGCAATAATCCAACAAAATTCTGTCAAGTATATATCTGCCCTTGGGAGTCTATGTATAAGTGGCAAAAATAATGAGCCTATTGACCTTCCATAAATGAGCATTTCCTTGATGCCAGAGTAGTTTATCTGTTTAAGCAGTTTCAATATACTGGCTGAGATATTACTTGCACCCACCCGGTCTCATCAAGGTGTTTTGGACAGTGTGATATCCACCAGACATGGGGAAGGTGCTTCCAAAGACCTGAAGACAATTGTCTGCTCTGTTTTTCTGAAAAGACCAGGTTCAGGAGCTGCCTGTTGGGTGGCCCTGGACTGTGTGAATCTTAGGGATGCTACACAAGACCCATCACTCAAGGCCTGGGCCTGAGCAGAAGAGACACAGATCTCCTTTCTGCAGCTCTAGTGAGGAGATGGCACCAGCCAGAGACTTGCCCTGATTTCCCTCAGCCTCAAAAACTTAAGGGGACCAGGGGACTTCCCTGACGGTCCAGTGATTAAAAATGCACCCTGCAATGCAGAGGACATGGGTTTGATCCCTGATCAGCAAACGAAGATCCCATGGGCCACAGGGCAACTAGGCCTCAGTGCCACAACTGCAGAGCCTGCTCACCACCGCTAGAGAGTCTGTGCACTGCAACGAAAGATCCTGCATGATACAATGAAGATTCCAAGTGTTGCAACTAAGATTCAATGCAGCCAAATAAATACATTTTTTAAATTTAATTTAAGGGCATCAAAGCAAGGGGTGCCTGCAGGCCCACTCTAACCCACAGGTCACAAGAGATAGAATAAGGAGAAGCAGAGAGAAAGATGGAGAAGGGAATGGCAATCCACTCCAGTATTCTTGCTTGGAGAATCCTATAGACAGAGAAGCCTGCAGGGCTACAGTTCATCGGGTGGCAAAGAGTCGGACACGACTGAGCCACTAACACTAGAGAGGAGGATGGAATCCAGAGGTTCTCCATCTGTTTGCCTATTAATTTTGGCCATATTCTCACCTGGCCAATTAGGGCCTCAGACACTGAGTGCAGCCAAACTTCAACTCTCCTTTCAGTTAAACAATCTCTCCACCCCAATACCTGTTTCTGCCATTCGTATGCATTCAGTTCAGTTCAGTTCAGTCGTTCAGTCATGTCCGACTCTTTGCGACCCCATGAATCACAGCACGCCAGGCCTCCCTGTTTATCACCAACTCCCGGAGTTCACTCAAACTCACGTCCATCGAGTCAGTGATGCCATCCAGCCATCTCATCCTCTGTTGTCCCCTTCTCTTCCTGCCCCCAATCCCTCCCAGCATCAGTCTTTTCCAATGAGTCAACTCTTCACATGAGGTGGCCAAAGTACTAGAGTTTCAGCTTTAGCTTCATTCCTTACAAAGAACACCCAGGACTGATCTCCTTTAGAATGGACTGATTGGATCTCCTTGCAGTCCAAGGGACTCTCAAAAGTCTTCTCCAACACCACAGTTCAAAAGCATCAAATCTTCGGCACTCAGCTTTCTTCACAGTCCAACTCTCACATCCATACATGACTACTGGAAAAACCATAGCCTTGACTAGAGGGACCTTTGTTGGCAAAGTAATGTCTTTGCTTTTGAATATGCTATCTAGGTTGGTCATAACTTTTCTTTTAAGGAGTAAGCATCTTTTAATTTCATGGCTGCAATCAACATCTGCGGTGATTTTGGAGCCCAAAAAAATAAACTCTGACACTGTTTCCACTGTTTCCCCATCTATGTCCCATGAAGTGATGGGACCAGATGCCATGATCTTTGTTTTCTGAATGTTGAGATTTAAGCCAACTTTCTCACTCTCCTCTTTCACTTTCATCAAGAGGCTTTTTAATTCCTCTTCACTTTCTGCCATTAGGGTGGTGTCATCTGCATATCTGAGGTTCTTAGTATTTCTCCCAGCAATCTTGATTCCAGCTTGTGCTTCTTCCAGCCCAGCGTTTCTCATGATGTACTCTGCATAGAAGTTAAATAAGCAGGGTGACAATATACAGCCTTGATGTACTCCTTTTCCTATTTGGAACCAGTCTGTTGTGCCATGTCCAGTTCTAACTGTTGCTTCCTGACCTGCATATAGGTTTCTCAAGAGGCAGGTCAGGTGGTCTGGTATTCCCATCTCTTTCAGAATTTTCCACAGTTTATTGTGATCCACACAGTCAAAGGCTTTGGCATAGTGAATAAAGCAGAAATAGGGGTTTTCTGGAACTCTCTTGCTTTTTCCATGATCCAGCAGATGTTGGCAGTTTGATCTCTGGTTCCTCTGCCATTTCTAAAACCAGCTTGAACATCTGGAAGTTCACGGTTCACATACTGCTGAAGCCTGGCTTGGAGAATTTTGAGCATTACTTTACTAGCATGTGAGATGAGTGCATTAGGCTTAACATTTATGTGTTCTACCTGGGAGAGACTGGAGATGCTGAGAGGGGAGGAGGATTAAGAAGAGAAAAGGAGCAAAGGGTAAAATATCTGTTCTGTTTCTGCCTCCCAGTGCTAGGAGGGAGAAAAGGCCAGAACCTGGCAGAAGAGTTCTAGAGAGAGCTGGTGCCACTCCCGACCAGCAGAGCAACTACCTGGCTCAAGACGCAGAACCGTGGGGGCCATTCTCCCAATCCCTTTAAGACAGCAGGAACACCTCAAGCCCAGAAGCAATGGAAAGATACGAGAGATGGAATGGAAATGAGCCAAATAGAAGGTGCAGAGACCACCGCCCAGCTAGTCCAAAGACATGTCTAAAACCACAGAAGTAACATGTGACCTGGAGAGACCACCAGAGTCAGGCGGGTGGGGGCTCCAGCTACCATAGCTATCCTTTAATGACAAATGTAGCCTGAGACATCTTGGTGACCTTGATGACATTCCGCCTCCCATGAATCAGTATCTGTGCCTTACAGTCCTGCCCCACATCACAGCTCCCTTCCTCTCGTGGACCTGAGGAAGGAAGCTTTCTGCTCCCACTGGAGATTCACTTGTGGCTCCTTCCTGTATGTGATACAGAACTCAGTGCAATTAGGTTCCTGGCTCTTCATCAGAAATTCAAAGCAGGGGAACGTGTTAATAAAGGTCTTTATCTTTCCAATGAGACAAAAAGAGGGCAGAAATTAGCACAAAAACTAACTCACCTCCTACTCTGGCTCCTAGTGTGTGCTTTGTAACAAGGCCTCTGAACTTGCCATCTAGCACACCTTTGTATAGACAAGCATAGGTAGAGACTCACCGATGAACCTAATTAGCTACACTGGCGATCTTCTCAAGCTTGAAACATCTCGTTCCTTCTTTCCAGGGCTGAAATTGCTATGAATCACTATTTATATATTTAAATGTTTTGTTTTCTTATGATATGAAAACATAAACATGGCTGCTTTTAGCTTCTCACAGATTTAGAAAAGCAAGGATAAATATCTAAAATTTGTGACTATGTTACATAGTAATACAATATCCTTTCACAAAATCTTAGCTATCAAATTACTTGCAAAAAGATTCCTTTTTCCAGTTGTATGGCAGAGAGTGGGAGGAAATAGCACTTGGTAAGAAAATGTCAACTTTTAACAGAACAAAAACTGGAAATGGAGAGACCATCACTCAAGTAAAAGAAGATAGTATTGCCCACATGTCGCCTCAATGATTTTCACTGTTTCCTTTTTTTCTTTTAATGAGAAAAAATGAAAAAAAAAAAAATTCAACTCAGGCCAAAGAAAAGACTCCTATAGTACTCTGATTCCTATCTACCTCTGTCCAGGACCCAAACTATTCTAGGGGAAACTGTTCTAAGTGATAACAGAAAGAGGTGAAACAGGCGGGAAATGGAAAAGATGCATAAAACCGTCCTCGAAGAATCTCAGAAAGAAAAGGGTTCAGACCCTCAGATGAAGGGGCAGGATAGAATCCCATATTTCTGACTCAACTCCGAATATTATGCTCACTCGTATTAACATAAGACATTATTTAATGGGCCTGTGTCTGCCACTTGAAATCCTCCAGGTAGAGTTGCTCTCTCTGGTTTTACAAATTTCAAATAATACTTTCACCTTTACTCCTCAATCTGAGGCAGCTTCAAAAAGGGTGGTATCTAAAACCTCAAAAATAATAGAAATGTTACTCTGATTAGTCATTTAATCTAAATTCTACACTTGGTTCATTTGGTTCAGTTATAGAGTTGTAACCAATAGCAGCAACCTGATGGTTTGGTGTGTATTAAGTGTAGGTTATTTCATAGAACAAAGAAGGTGACAACTTCAAGCTATTTTATCTTAGAAATGGCATCTAAGAACCAAGAGACCTAAGAGACTCTAAGTCCAAGAGACCGTGCTTCCCTCTTGCATGTACTGGGGGAACTTAGAATGCTAAGTCTCCATTCATAGGAACACTCCCAGCTACATATGCAAAGGACGCACAGGCTGGAATTCCACATCCTTGAGGTTGTTCTCATCTGCCTTCTTTTTTGAACTGTAGAGCAGAGGATTGAATTAATCGTACCCCATAGTTGACAGCACACTGTTTTCCTTGGCTTCAGTAAAGGTCTCTCTTTTATTTTACTTCTGAGTTTAGTTCCTGTCCCCATTCCTGTTTCTATCTCCCTCTCCCACCACTAGCTGTGTCTCTAATGCGTTTGATGTCTATATCTCTCATTGGACCATTTCTAATCTGTACCCATGCCTCCCCCCAATCTTGGCACTCCGTCTGCAGGGTGTTCTCCCTATCTTCATCTTTGGTCACATCTTGAGGTCAGCATTCGCTCCCCAGTTTACCTGCCCCTCTGCCTCCTCACTCACCCATTGCCTTTACTTCACCCCTTACTGGTTGATGTTGCCATGACTGACTGATAAGTAACTTACCTCCAAGGCTCAGGGCTGGAGTTCTCCTATAAGGACAACCCAGGCAGAAATGGCCTGAACCTTCCAAGGAGGACTTTGGCCTCCTGGAGTTGCTGTCAGGGAATCTCCATCTAACACTAACCCAAAAAGTACCTCTTTTTGGAACGCCAATGATGTGTCAGACATACACACTCCTACTTAGGGAATAAAAATACCTTCATCGATGATGTCAGGGTTTACTGGAGGAGAGCTTGGAAGTGCCACAGGAAGGAGATACCTGTTTGTGCCTACTCTTTATCCAAGGTGGTGTGAGCTTAGGGATGTACTAGGTAACCATAACATTCACGTATTGATTAGCCCCCCAGGATACAGACAATGTGTACCCTTGACTCTTAAGAAAAACAACGGAGAAAATATTACTGCATTTATAACCCCAAAAAGGGATTGAGAATGAGCCACTGTCTAGCAAACTCACAGTGTTCAGATTTGTGCTGCCCTTGGGGGCCTGTTGCTGCTCTGGGACCTTCAGTCTCTCCTGTCGACTGAAGGCATCCTTATGTGTCTAGGGGACCTCTGCTCACCCACTGAACACACTTCTTTTGGTAAGGTCTTCCATGGCAGGTGTGTCATAGAGGTGGCTTGGCAAAATAGACTAGTAATAATTGTGTCCTTTCTGAAAAAGACTTCAGAGTATGCAATATCATGAAAATTCTTTGGAATTCATTTTAGATCTTCAATCTGGCAGTGTCAAGCAGACAAAATGTGGAGCAGCATATGTTTTTAAGCATCTCACAGCTGTCGTCTTAAGAGCTGTAGACGGCTTTCCTTCAGCCAACATACTCATTTCTTGCAAATAAAGGGTTGAGCAAACAAATACCTATATCTCTACATTCAAAATGCATGTGCTTGAGTATTAGTCTTTACTTAAATATGCCCTTTTATTTGCCAAGGTCTTCAGTTTTTATTGGCACAAGGCTTGGCAAGCACCTGGTTACTCACTCCATATGGCAACCCCATGAATTGCCTTTGCTAAATTGACAGAAAAGAGAACTAAAACACTGCAATTCTGTCACAGGCTGAGGGCCGGCACCTCCTGGATCCTGCAGCTTCAGGCCTTAGGACAAGGAGACGGTGAAAAATGGGAGCTGTGTTCGGAGACCTGTGAATCACCACTTCGTGTCCTATGTGGATGTTCCCAGGGAGGCCTGTTAGATGGACAAATCTCTCCTAGTTGAAAGTGGGAAAGTAATGCTGGCCTGCATTTTATGATTCTTTTCTCCTAAGACACTTGAAGTACTTTTCAGATAATAACTCACAAATTACCCTAACATCTCTCTGATATGTGTCTGTGGCGGAGATTATCCCCATTTTAGCAATGAGGAGGAAATTGAAGCATAGAATCACAGAACAACTTGAAGCCTCCCCTTGCTCCCAGCAGGTTGATTTAGCAAAAGACCAGGCATGGACTGGTAAGTTCCACAAAGAGCATTTTGACAGAAAAGACTTCAAACACACTTCCTTACTAGCAACAAAACTAAGACATAAGCATGTGTTAAATCCAAAACCAAAGTATTTGCATTGATGAGTCTCAGTAAATATCAAATGACCATAGACGTGATAAGAATCTGATTGTTCTCTGCTTAGAAACTACTCTCAAACCCATTTGGTCACTTAAATTTCTTTTCAAGGCCAATTAGTTCTTATGGAGGTAGTTTGTTCACCTCTTCAGAAAATACAAGCCCTTTTTGATTCTCTGACAAAAATTCAACCAAAAAAACTTATGAAAGAAACAAACAAACAAAAACAAAAACAAAAAAAACATGGAGTATGTCTGGTTCCTGTGACGCATAAGTAACCAAGTACCTCTTTGCTCCTGCACGCATTTGTTCATTTGATGTTCCAGCTCTCTCAGGGATCCTAATGTAAAATAGAGCACTTGGAAACAACTCACAGATTTACAAGGCCCTCTAGGGGATCCTAGTCTATCAACGAACATGTTAGCCTCATCCATAGATAGGGTATGAAGCACTTTTACTGCCACAATATAGACATAGTGTTTCTAATCCAGAAATAATTTGGTATCGGTAACCAATATAACACTGGCACCGAAACGTCCTTCATTTCCCTTAACTGCTTCCAATCCATGGAAAACTAATGCAATTGAGTGGAAATGACTTTTCAAAGAGCTGTGTCTGCGCTGGAAATGTGAAGCAAGGGATGGAGAATCCAGCTCATCAACCCAGGCACAAGACAGAGCACTTCCCATTTGAAAACATGGCCAAAAGTCCATAAGGTGGCTTCCTGTGTTGAATGTACATGATTTCAATAGAATGATGTACTAAGCATGGCTTTACAAGCCAATAAGCAGGGGTGCAAAAAATACAGCCTTTATGTTTCCAGTAATTAAATTTAATTTCGGTTTCAAGCTCTCAGTCTTCTCTGTAGCAGAAAAGTTCATCTCCTTAATTTAATTCAAATTAGTGATTCCTCAATCATTTTGTGGATAAAACCAGACAATTTCAGGGTTTCACACTTTCCCTTTCATTCTCTTGAGATGGCAGTGAAAGTCTGTGGGTTTGCTTGGGTCATGGCACTGGAGAGTAAGGGAGTTTCTCCACTGGAACCCAACGAAGGCCCCTCCCTCTGCTGGTCTCTATCTCCACAGCATCCCTTGGCTTTTCAGTACTGCTGGTGTTGACAGTAAACTGCCACTGTAACTTCTCTCAATTATGTCCACAGTCTTATTAGGGACAATAAAAGTTCATATGGGCTTTCCTCTGGGCTTCAGGAGACTCAAAGCTGTCAGATCCATCCTTGCCTAGGCTGGCCCAGCCACCATATCTGCTTTGCTGCTGTTCCAGTGTGTCCATGAGGTTTTCTGCACATTCAGGCTTCACCCTGGAAGCAAGGCTCAGGTCTTCCCTGCTCTTAGAAACTTCCAAACCAAGCTGAGCTTTCTATCACCCTCACCCAGGGCTTGGCCCCTGCTAAACAAGGACTCCAGATCCATCCTTGTTCTGTGCTAAGTCGCTTCAGACATGTCTGACTCTTTGCAACCCCATGGACTGTAGCCCACCAGGCTTCTCTGTCCATGGGATTCTCCAGGCAAGAATACTGGAGTGAGTTGCGAGGCCCTCCTCCAGGGATCTTCAAAACCCAAAGATCAAACCCTTGTCTCCTGTGGCTCCTGCACTGCAGGTGGATTCTTTACTGCTGAGCCACCAGGGAAGCCCTTAGATCCACACTGCATGTGTGCAAACATTGGCTGTTCTAATTACCAGCTGTGTGACTTTGGGCCCATCACTTGCCCCTCTGTGACTGTTTCCTCATCTACAAAATGAGGTCTGATAAGGTTGTTGAGAGAGGTCAAAGAATCAAAGTATGTAGTGCACTCAGAATAATGCTGGGCACATAGGAAGTACCACATGTGTTGGGTAGTGTTATTGCTACTAGTCCATGATGGAGGCTGGGATGGGGCACCTCTTACACCAGAATCATGTTAGCATCTCCCACTCAGCCCTTTAGGAGAAGAACTAGCTCTTCCTCTCACACTATCTTTTTTAAACTATTGTTTATTGTATGAACTATGTGCTCTGAATCCTTCCGTCTCTTAGCCTTCTGGAACTCAAGGTACCTTTTCTCTTTCGAAAACCTGGACTTCTGCAATTTACTGAAGTCATTGACTTTGCCATCAACATTAAGAAATTATTGAACTATCAGAAGTACAAAGTCAAGAATTTGTCTTCAGCACCTGTTCCTTCCCTAAGGTAAGAATCCTGAGCCCTCCTCCAGGGGATCTTCCCAACCCAGGGCTTGAACCCGTGTCTCCTGTGGCTCCTGCATTGAAGACAGATTCTTTACCGCTGAGCCACTGGGGAAGTTCTTAGATCTACACTGCATGTATGGATTTACTTCCTCTGATCAGGTATACATAATGGAAAAACTGTGAGTTGAAAAGTTAGCTTTCCTCTCAACTGACCTGCTAGTCTGAGCATTTTGTGAGGAGAAGAGTAACAAAGTGGCTTGGCTGGCCATACCTGTCCCATGCCTTGAATCTTTCCAGGAATCATGAGAGCAGTTAAATACTAGCCAAGAACAATAGCTTGCTAAACTAATTACTTGTGTCATGGAAAAAATGCAGAAACACCGTAAAACGGGTGTGCCATAGTCATCTACAACAACACAAAAACAGCTCATACCACCAGGACTTGACTGCTATCACTACTATTAGAACAAAGATGTTAATGCCTTTTCTGAAAAGTTAAAATTAGTAATAATGTCGTTCCCACACGAGCATGTTCTGAGCACAAATGGCATCAACACCTTGGGAGCTGACAACTGATTTGAGGAAGATACTCCAGAAATGTATTTAAATCATGAATTTCCCATAGGGATTTTTATTTTAAGCTCTAAATATGTTTTTGGTTACTGAACTAGATCCTCTGGCATTAAAGTACATCCCCTGTGCATACTCAGAGATATATTGCCTCTTTCAGGCCACTAGAGCAATATCTGATGAGTTATGACCCTGGCTACAGGAGGACATTATTCACACCGAGTCTCCGGAAGCATCAGTTTGGCTCCACAAGATCTAAAGTTGGAGCTTAAAGTAAAGTCCTCAAAAGCCTTCTTAAGATACAGCTAAATGACACCACTAGGCATTTTAAATCAACCCACATCCGTTTGAACTTCAAGTGGTCAAATTTCGTGTGAGAAAAGGTAACACTGTTTTCTCAATGGTTCCACTCTACCTCACTACAATATCCTTCCATCCTCTAAATATCTTCAGGCAAGTATTTTATGTGTCAACTTCTCAGGCACTAGCGAACCCACAGATTCAACACAGTGGATACAGCTGAGTTCATTATGATTGATGAGGGACAGGATCCTTGCAAATACCCCAGGCAGGAAGCTTTCAAAACCTCAGATTCATCTGTGTATGTAAATAGAGCCTGTTCCACATTTCTATAAAACCACAAAACTATTGATCACTTTTATTGGCATCACTTCCGTTCTAATTGTCTCATGCTGATCTTAAATGTATAATTAAATGACTGCCCTGTTGTTTGGTCTCAGTAACAGCTCACACTTACTGAGGGTTCATCATGGCCCACTCATCGTGCTAAGCTATTTATGAAGCTAAGTTGCTTCAGTCATGTCTGACTCTTTGAGACCCCATGGACTGTAACCCACTAGGCTCCTCTGTCCATGGGATTCTCTAGGCAAGAATACTGGAGTGGGTAGCCATTTCTTCCTCCAGGGCGTCTTCCCAACGCAGGGATTGAACCAGAGTCTCTCATGTCTCCTGCATTGGCAGGTGGGTTCTTTACCACTAGCTATTTATGAGTATTATGCAGTATGGTATTACAAACATTGCCATTTCACATAAACTTGATGAAGGTTTGAAGTTTGTCTGAGGTCCCATAACCAGGACTCAACTCAGGTCTGCTTGATCTCATAGCCTCAGCCCACCCTCACCAGGCCACACCACCACACACACTACAACTCAGGGGTCCCCAGCCTTCAGGCCACAGGCCACTACCTCCTCTCAGGTCAGTGGCAGCATTAGATTAGAAATACAGCATATGATAAATGTAATGTTCCTGAATCATCCAAAAACCATCTCCCCAACCCCACTCCATGGAAAAATTGTCTTCCATGAAATTTCTCCCTGGTGCCCAAAAGGTTGGAGATTATACAATCTAATCAAAATGAGACTGCATTCTCTACATTCAGCCCTGTTGTTGTATAGTTAGTTGCTCAGTCATGTCCAGCTGTTTGTGACCCCCTGGACTGCAGCATGCCAGGCTTCCCTGTCCTTCGCCATCTCCCAGAGTTTGCTCAAACTTATGTCCATTTAGTTGGTGATGCCACCCAACCATCTCATCCTCTGTAGCCCCCTTTTCTTCCTGCCCGCAATCCTTCCCAGCATCAGGGTCTTTTCCAATGAGTCAGCTCTTCACATCAGGTGGCCCTGATAGAACCAAAAATGAATTTGACCCTGAAGAGAGGTTAAACTTACCTCCTTGAAATATCGTTCCTTCTTTTACTCCTTTCCCTCATAGAATATCTCTTTGTCTCTGTTCACCTTACAAAACCTCTGACTCCTTTAAATGCCAAGGGTCTCAAGCTCTCCCTTCACACAACACCTCTACAATAATATAACAGATTCATTATAGTCTATAAGGCACTTGAAAAACTAAAGCAAGTATTTACAAAATATGAAAATTCTTATAGAGAAAGAATTTGCTACTGTGATCTTTTTCAGTTCTTAAAAAAAAATTTTAAGTGAAGCTTTAATAAATGAACAATGAAAAATTAAAAGCAATTAAATTGACCAAAGCATTTTATCATAAAAACTTGTAAATTTGTATTGATATTTGCTTCTTAATAGGCCATGCTTGAAATAATCTAATTTAAAGTTCTCGAAAACTTAATTTGGACTGGGTGATTTTTCATTGTACGTTGTACTTAGATTAATTGTTGACTCACTGTCACTTTCATCCATTTTTCACTCGTTCATAATATTATGCTTGAGTAGTTGTTCATTTTATGCCATTAAAATGTAGAAATACTCTAAATCAGTATAGAAGGTTGCATATAATATTGTTAAAACTTTCACAGCTTAAGTCTAGTGAGACACTTATAATAATTTCATCAGGAGGCAACTTTTAATAGTCTTTAAAATTATTACAGGGATACATCTAAATGACAGGGTTGCATTGGGGATCTATTGTGAAAGCAGAGGATGGACGGTACATGATGTAAGTGCAAAATAAGGTTTTTTGGGAAACAGTGGTTGTCCGACTCTTTTGCAACCCCATGGACTGTAGCCTGCCAGGCTCCTCTGTCCAGGGAATTTTCCAGGCAGAAATACTGGAGTGAGTTGCTATTTCCTTCTCCAGGGGATCTTCTTGACCCAGGGGTTGAACCTCTCTCTCTTGTGTCTCCTGCATTGGCAGGTAGATTCTTTACCACTGTGCCACTTGGGAAGGCCTTTGGGGGAAAATTTATAGGCAAAGAAGCAGCCGAGGTCATGAGCTCATTCTCTTATTATCCTGCAAGGAGACAATCGTGGGTCATACAGAGCCAGACATACCATGGAAAGCATGCCAAATAATGACCCTGTGTCTGTGCCTTTATCTAGATGGAGAAGCATTGAGAGGGATCAAAAAAGTTCTAGACACCTATAAAACCATGGAAACTGTTTGGTACATGAGACAGTCTCGTTAGAAAGGGTCCAAAGGTCAGCTTCTGGGGTGGCCTCCTCCTCTGTGGAGCTGTCTTGGATCCAAAGAGCCCACTCCTTTCTAAGCTATTAAAAAAGGACAGGAAAGAGCCTCCAGAAATCTCCAGATTTATATCTTTACAGGATCTGAGCAAATATTTTTAGCATGCACTTTTTTCAAATAGGAACATCTTCAAATATGTTAAAAGGACACAGTAGCCAACTGGAAAGGGCTCCCAGGGGTCAGATTTGAGACAATTGGAGCAAGAACAACAACAACAAAATGTTAGAAATGGATTATAACCATGGAGTCAAATAAGAATCCAGGAGTTCATAGTGGCATAAATAAACTGAGTAAATGAGTAAACAGAAATCTCTTCATTACCATAGATTTCCAACAAATAAATGTTGGATGAAGTCTATTGGTAGATACCACAGTAATAATTGTTTCAGATAAGAATCATCGATAAATCTGTGGCTGAAAAATCTGATGAGATTGACTCTCCTGATGGTCCAGTAGTTAAGAATACACCTACAGGTTCGATCCCTGGTCCAGAAAGATTCCACATGCCACAGGGCAACTAAACCCCGTGCGCCACAACTACTGAGCTTGTGCACTCTAGAGTCTGTGGTCCACAACAAGAGAAGCCACCGTAACGAGAAGCCAGCGTACTGCAACAAACAGCAGTTGTTGCAACTACCCCTCTTCGCCACAACTAGAGAAAGCCAATGCATAGCAACAAAGACCCAGCATAGCCAAAAATAAATCAACTAATTTTTAAAGATCTGATGAAAGACGGGATCATTACAATCAGCCTTCCGTATGCTTGGGTTCTACATGTGTGGATTCAACCAACCACAGATGGAAAATATTTGAAAAAAAAAAAATTCCAGAAAGCAAAATTTGGATTTGCTGCATACTGGCAACTATTTACATTATACTTACAACTATCTACATGGTATTTACATTGTTTAAGGTATCATAGGTAATCTAGAGACAATTCAAAGTATATGGAAGGATGTGCATTGATTATATGCAAATACTACACCATTTTTTCATTAAGGACGTGAGTATCCTCAAAATTCAGTGTCTGCTGGAGTCCTGTCAATACCCATGGACACCAAGGAATGGCTGAACAGAGTCCCAAAGTATCTCTCCATAAGATAACAAATAGTTTACTTGCTAATATGAAGGAAAGAACAGAAGACAGGTCAATACTCCATTTCAAATTAAACATGAAGTTAAAATGTGCCTTTCAAGTTCTCAGCTCAATACTGTATTCTAAGAGACTTTGGGTAGGGAATGGAGAGTGATAAGAAGATTGGAGATGTTTCTGTCCGGAACATTACAAATTCAGAGCCAATTGATTCCATAATTCTACTACCAAGCAGATGGACAGGAAGAGCAAGAACCATGGGTTCTTTCTGAATTTTTATTTCCTGTTGTGGAGGCAGCTACAGAAGGAAGCCTCTGTGTTATGGGGCTTTGCTAGTGAAGCGTCAGAGGATGGAGTGGGGGAAATGTGGAGAAACATGTGAGGGGACTTGGCCCTGCTTTAGGTCTTCACGTTTATGAACTTAAGAGCAGACGTTCTTTCCTTCTGTTGCAAGAAAAAAGCATGAATAGTAATGTGCTAAAATTACTTCCCATCCATGTGTTCAAGATGGACTATAGCCATATGTTGTTATTTAAATTAAGCAACAGGCAATGCAAGTATTTCACATTTTTTAATGAAATGGTTTATTATGGATACCCTATTGCTCTGTGGAACACTGTGTAGGGATTGGCCTTCTTGTCAGAAAACAAGACTTTCACTCCCTAATATATACTTTAAGAAGCATGTTAGTCATTCAATTTTCAGTTTTAAAAATAGCTTTTAGGAGTTTCCCTGGTGGCTCAGTGGTAAAGTATTTGCCTTTCAATGCAGGAGACACAGGTTCTACCCCTGGTCTGGGAAGATCCCACATGCGGTGGAACAGCTAAGCCCATGGGCCACAACCACTGAGCCTGCATTCTTGAGCACAGTGGTTAGGACTCCATACTTCCACCTGGGAACCTGGGTTTGATCCCTGATCAAGGAACTAAGATCCTGAAAGCTGCACAATGTGGCCAAGAAAAAAAAAAATAGAAAAGAATGGTATGGACCTAAGAGAAACAGAATATATTAAGAAGAGGTGGCAAGAATACAGAGAAGAACTGTACAAAAAAGATCTTCACGACCCAGATAATCACAATGGTGTGATCACTCATCTAGAGCCAGACATCCTGGAATGTGAAGTCAAGTGGATCTTAGGAAGCATCACTACGAACAAAGCTAGCGGAGGTGATGGAATTCCAGTGGACCTATTTCAAATCCTGAAAGATGATGCTGTGCAAGTGTTGCACTCAATATGCCAGCAAATTTGGAAAACTCAGCAGTGGCCACAGGACTAGAAAAGGCCAGTTTTCATTCCAGTCCCAAAAAAAGGCAATGCCAAAGAATGCTCAAACTACCACACAATTACACTCATCTCACACGCTAGTAAAGTAATGCTCAAAATTCTCCAAGCCAGGCTTAAGCAATACGTGAACCATGAACTTCCTGATGTTCAAGCTGGTTTTAGAAAAGGCAGAAGAACCAGAGATCAAATTGCCAACATCCGCTGGATCATGGAAAAAGCAAGAGAATTCCAGAAAAACATCTATTTCTGCTTCATTGACTATGCCAAAGCCTTTAACTGTGTGGATCACAACACACTATGGAAAATTCTGAAAGAGATGGGAATACCAGACCACCTGACCTGACTCTTGAGAAATCTGTATGCAGGTCAGGAAGCGACAGTTAGAACTGGACATGGAACAACAGACTGGCTCCAAATAGGAAAAGGAGTACGTCAAGGCTGTATATTGTCACCCTGCTTATTTAACTTCTATGCAGAGTACATCATGAGAAATGCTGGACTGGAAGAAACACAAGCTGCAATCAAGATTGCCAGGAGAAATATCAATAACCTCAGATATGCAGATGACACCACCCTTATGGCAGAAAGTGAAGAGGAACTAAAAAGCCTCTTGATGAAAGTAAAAGAGGAGAGTGAGAAAGTTGGCTTAAAGCTCAACATTCAGAAAACGAAGATCATGGCATCTGGTCCCATCACTTCATGGGAAAGAGATGGGGAAACAGTGGAAACAGTGTCAGACTTTATTTTGGGGGGCTCCAAAATCATTGCAGATGGTGATTGCAGCCATGAAATTAAAAGACACTCCTTGGAAAGAAAGTTATGACCAACCTAGATAGTATATTCAAAAGCAGAGACATTACTTTGCCGACTAAGGTCCGTCTAGTCAAGACTATGGTTTTTCCAGCAGTCATGTATGGATGTGAGAGTTGGACTGTGAAGAAGGCTGAGCACCGAAGAACTGATGCTTTTGAACTGTGGTGTTGGAGAAGACTCTTGAGAGTCCCTTGGACTGCAAGGAGATCCAACCAGTCCATTCTGAAGGAGATCAACCCTGGGATTTCTTTGGAAGGAATGATGCTAATGCTGAAACTCTAGTACTCTGGCCACATTATGCAAAGAGTTGACTCATTGGAAAAGACTTTGATGCTGGGAGGGATTGGGGGCAGGAGAAGAAGGGGATGACAGAGGATGAGATGGCTGGATGGCATCACTGACTCAATGGACGCGAGTCTGAGTGAACTCTGGGAGTTAGTGATGGACAGGGAGAACTGGCGTGCTGCGATTCATGGGCTCGCAAAGAGTCGGCAATGACTAAGCGACTGAACTGAACAGAACTGAACATTTTGCTTGCTCTCCTAACTAAAGTTTGCATTATATTGCTGGACAATATTCCAGACCACGATTGCCTCTTGAAAACAAAATAACTAACTGAATGAATGAAATGATGAATGAACAAATAAATTAAATTTACAGATCATGTATCAAAAGACTAACAATTTATCATTTGCTTTAACAAATATCTCTGGAGGCACTGCCCCCTATTACTGCCTACGTTAAAAGATATTAAAAAATTCATTTACATAGATAGCACATAAATGTGATCAAAGGTTACTTACTTCTTGATAATATTATTATCAAATGATAATCAAGTAGTTATCAATCTATTTTAAAAGATATTATCAAAGAAAATAATAAACAAGATATCATCAGAGTTTCTTTATGTGGATAGCATTTGTTCTCTGAGCATTCTAAGTGTGTGTCCTTTATGATGTAATATTTCAGACCCAACCATTTGCTGGTGATAAAAATTGACAAGAATGAAAGGTTAGTAGAGGGGGATTAATAAATGCTTCCCCGAAGAAACAGTGAAAATGACAAATAGATTCAAGGGATTAAATCTGATAGACAAAGTGCCTGAAGAACTTTGGATGGAGGTTCCTGACATTGTACAGGAGGCAGTGATCAAGACCATCCCCAAGAAAAAGAAATGCAAAAAGGCAAAATGGTTGTCTGAGGAGGCCTTACAAATAGCTGTGAAAAGAAGAGAAACCAAAGGCAAAAGAGAAAAGGAAAGATAAACCCATTTGAATGTAGAGTTCCAAAGAATAGCAAGGAGAGATAAGAAAGCCTTCCTCAGTAATCAATGCAAAGAAATAGAGGGAAACAATAGAATGGGAAAGACTAGAGATCTCTTCAAGAAAATTAGAGATACCAGTGGAACATTTCATGCAAAGATGAGCTCAATAAAGGACAGAAATGGTATAGACCTAATAGAAGTAGAAGGTATTAACAAGAGGTGGCAAGAATACACAGAAGAACTATACAAAAAAGATCTTCATGATCCAGATAGCCATGATGATGTGATCATTCACTTATCCTGGAGTGCAAAGTCAAGTGGGCCTTAGGAAGCATCACTACAAACAAAGCTAGTGGAGGTGATGAAATTCCAGTTGAGCTTTTTCAAACCCTAAAAGATGATGCTGTGAAAGTACTGCACTCAATAGGCCTGCAAATTTGCAAAACTCAGCAGTGGCCACAGGACTGGAAAAGGTCAGTTTTCATTCTAATCCCAAAGAAAGGCAATGCCAAAGAATGTTTAAACTACTGCACAATTGCACTCATCTCACACCCTAGCAAAGTAATGCTCAAAATTCTCCAAGCCAGGCTTCAACAGTATATGAACCAAGAACTTCCAGATGTTCAAACTGGATTTAGAAAAGGCAGAGGAACCAGAGATCAAATTGTCAACATCCATTGGATCATAGAAAAAGCATGAGTATTCCAGAGAAACATCTACTTCTGCTTTATTGATTACACCAAAGCCTTAGACTGTGTTGATCACAACAAACTGGAAAATTCTGAAAGAGATGGGAATACCAGACCCCCTGACCTGCCTCCTGAAAAATCTGTATGCAGGTCAAGAAGCAACAGTTAGAACTGGACATGGAACAACAGACTGGTTCCAAATCAGGAAAGGAGTATGTCAAGGCTGTGTATTGTCACCCTGCTTATTTAACTTATATGCAAAGTACACCATTAGAAATGACACCACCCTTATGGCAGAAAGCGAAGAGGACTAAAGAGCTTCTAGATAAAAGTGACAGAAGAGAGTGAAAAAGTTGGCTTAAAGCTCAACATTCAGAAAACTAAGATCATGGCATCCAGTCCCATCACTTCAAGGCAAATAGATGGGGACACAATGAAAACAGTGGAAGACTTTATTTTCTTGGGTTCCAAAATCACTGCAGATGGTGACAGCAGCCACCAAAGATGCTGCTCCTTTGAAGAAAAGCTATGACCAACCTAGATGCATATTAGAAAGCAGAGACATTGCTTTACTGACAAACGTCCACCTAATCAAAGCTATGGTTTTTCCAGTAGTCGTGTACGCATGAGAGAGTTGGACTATAAAGAAAGCTGAGTGCTGAAGAACTGATGCTTTTGAACTGGTGTTAAAGAAGATTCTTGAGAGTCCCTTTTACTGCAAGCAGATCCAACCAGGCAATCCTAAAGGAAATCAGTCCTGAATATTTATTGAAAGGACTGATGCTGAAGCTGAAATTCCAATACTTTGGCCACCTGATGTGAAGAACTGACTCATTGGAAAAGACCCTGATGCTGGGAAAGATTGAGGGCAGGAGGAGAAGGGGATGACAGAGGATGAGATGGTTGGATGACATCACTGATCAATGGACATGTGTTGAGTAAGCTCCGGGAGTTGGTGATGGACAGGGAAGCCTGGCGTGCTGCAGTCGCGAAGTCATACACGATTGAGAGACTGAACTGAATAAAGTAACTAAAAATGTTAAAAAGTATTGTTCTGTAATAGGTATTGTGTAATAGGTACTGTTATATTATAGGAGATATATATAATAGGTATTATTGTGTAAGAGGTATTATTGAAGGAAGTCTAGCCATTAATATAGAAATATAAGTGGCGTAATTAAAAAAAAAACCAAAAAGAAGTGTTACTAGATTTCTTGGGTGAAGTTTCTAGAAGATCCCTTAGACCTGTTTGGTGTGACAGTTTGCTGTAAATGGAGGCTAGATTAGAATTTAAAAGATAAGAGTTCATGAGGAGGTCTAGGAGGATGAGCAGGTAATACCACTAATGTTGTTGTTGTTTAGTCGCTCAGAAATGTCCAACTCTTTGCAAGCCCATGGACTGTAGACTGCCAGACTCCCCTGTCCATGGGATTTCCCAGGCAAGAATACTGGAGTGGGTTGCCATTTCCTTCTCCAGGGGATCTTCCCTGCCCAGGGACTGAACCCAGGTCTCCTGCATTGGCAGACAGATTCTTTATCACTGAGCCACCTGGAAGCCCAATACCACTGACAGAAAGAACACAACTAACATGAATTTTGTGAACCAAGTAGAAACAGGGAAACTACTGTTTTTCCAAAGTTGTGCTAAAATATCACTATGCGCTGGAATCTGTAATACCGTTGGCCCATTTGGGTCATTCCAGGCCACATAAACAGTGAAATGATCCCAGGCTTTGGAAGCAGACAGCTCTGGATTCAAACCCTACTTGCTGACTGTGTTGCCTTGGGCCAGTCGTGTAAGTTCCCAGAGCCTCATTTTCCTAACCTATAAAGTGAAATAATAATATAGCCTTAAAAACTGTTGGGCATAATGATAGCTTACAGTGAACGTGGTCTCTAAAGAAGAAGATTTAGCTTCGGGACCAGGGACCAGTCTTGATCACTCAAGAGCTTTGGGGTAGCAGTTTTATTACAGTGAAAAGGGGACAGAGAAAGCTTCTGACATAGACATCAGAAGAGGGATGGACAGTGCCCAATTAGCAAGAGAGCTATATACTTTTTCAATTGGTTATTACAGTAAATCAAAAGAGTGTCTCAAGGCTGTAAAGGTCTTACCAGACCCACTCCCACAGTTTACATTTTAAGATGATAGGATTAGAACTAACAATAGAAAGATCTTACCAGACCCACTCCTAAACTTTAAGATGACAGGATTATTCAAAAGATACTTAAGAAGTAGAAACATCTCTTCAAGCAGGATACATTGCTGTTATGTAATCCTTAGTACTGAGTTCAAGATGAGTTGTTTTGTTGTATAAACATCAGCTCTGGGCTTAAAGAAAAAAATCGTTTTATGTGACTAAGACTAAGGAATGTAGAGAAAAAAAAAAAAAAAGTTTGTCCTTTTCTCCTTCTTGAGAACTCCAGACCCAGATCTCCTCCTTGGAAGCCCCAGACTTCTTATCAACCTGCCTAAGAACTGACTTTCTCAATAACAAATGAGAAAACAAACATGAGCAGAGAAGCTCATACATACTAGGCCCTCGATGCATATGGTTCTCTTCCCTTGTCTCCTTTCCATGGAAATAGCTCCAGTTACCAGAATAATAAAATTAGGCCCAGCTGAGGGCATCTCTCCAGAAAGGGACTCCACTGACATGAACTCAGAGGACAGCAATAAATGGACATTGTACTTGCAAAGATTCATTACACACTTGGCATTCTTAAATAAGATAGAAGAGGTTAACATTGACCTTCTTCTGGCTGTACCTTTTAAGTCTTATTATTGTTTGTATCCATAGATTATAGAAGTAAAAATTGCTATTAAAAAATCATTAAAATATTATGGGCTTCCCTTGTGGCTTGGCTGGTAAAGAATCCTGCAATGTGGGAGACCTGGATTGGATCCCTGGGTTGGTAAGATCCCCTGGAGAAGGGAAAGGCTACCCATTCCAGTATTCTGGCCTAGAGAATTCCATAGACTCTATAGTCCATGGGATCACAAAGAGACACAACTGAGCGACTTTCACTTCACTTTCAAAATATTACAGATTTTCTGTTGTTTTGATTTTTAAAAAATCTTACCTCCCTACAAAGGCTGTTAATTAATGGCCATGCAGCAAACCTTAGTGCCAGTATAGCAGGATTTTTGTAGTTCTCAGGGATTATTGGTAATAATGAAGCTCTCAGACTTCACTTGCCTTCCAGGCCGGCATAGAGGTGGTAGGACCAGAAAATACACCTCAGCTGTGCACATTGGTGGTTCCAGAGGAACAAAGAAGGGAGAGCAAAGGTAAAGGAAGCCAGATCATGCTTTTCACAAACCTAGGTGGCAAGCTGAGCAACACGGGAGCTGGGATGCTTTTGCAGAGGTCGTGTAGAGAGGTGATTATGGCTTGTCAACATAATCCATGTGAAGAAACTTCTGGCAATGTGGTTTCTGAAAGGCGAGGAGGTCAAAGGTCACAAGCAGCCTGCTGCCTGTTCTATCCTGTGTGCACATTTAATGCATCCCTTAGTGAGCGTCTGAAGCGGTAACAAGCTCCATCTGTTTTCTGCTCACAGCTGCTCCTTCCTGTGTCCCACACTGCTCACCCTTTTGCTGAGAAAGAGCCAGTATCTATGGCCTTGTCTGCCACATGGGGCTGTTTCCCAGAAGCCCATCATCATGTGTCAAGGCCTGATGGGTGTAAACAGAACTTGAACTGAGATGGGGTCATTGTGGTGGTCCTCAATTCTTGGCCCAAATTTGCCCTGCTCTGAATGAACTCTAGCGAGACATAGCATGAAAGACCCCTCCTGCCACCCTACCAGCCAGTGGCACCTTGCCTTTATTATTGGTCAGTGTCCATCTCCCAGCCTTGTTGGCTCAAATGTGGAGAATGGATTCTTTCTGTCTTCTTTTTCCTTTTTTTATTTTATTGAAATATGCTTGATTTACAATGTTGTGTTAATTCCTGTTATAAAGCAAAGTGATTTAGTTATACATATGTGTACGTGTATATATATATATATATATATATATATACTTTATCATATTCTTTTCCATTATGGTTTATCACAGGATATTGAATAGTTTCCTGTGCTATACTGTAGGACCTTGCTGTTTATCCAAGGTTGAGTTCTTTAATCAGTCTCCTCTGAGCCTCATCTTTTCATCACCAAGAATCTTTACTCTTTATATCCATCATTAAGTCCAGCATGAACAGAGTCAAGTCCCCAGTTTTCAATTCCAAATTAGAATCTTGAAAGCTCTGACTTTTCATTTTAAGAACCAGGTATTTGTGAGAGAAGATGTTTAGAGGGAAAGAGTTGATGGAGGTAGATTTCAAGACCTTAGCTTGAATACTAAGAGCTTGGTTTTTAATAAGCTTTAAAACATAATGTCCATCAACATAAGAATGGATAAAGAAGATGTGGTACATACCATGGATGGACCTAGGGATTATCACACTACGTGAAGTAAGACAAAGACAAATATCACATGATACCACCCACTTATATTTGGAATCTACAAAAGATATAAATGAACATATTTAAAAAACAGAAATAGACTCACATACAAACAGACTTACAGTTACCAAAGGAGAAAGGTCAGGGACAGAGGGAGGTGGGGATAAATTAGGAGTTTAGGATTAACATATATATACCACTATATGAAAAATATATACCCAACAAGGACCTACTGCACAGTAGCTCAGGGAACTCTACTCAACATTCTATAATAACCTACATGGAAAAAGAATCTGAAAATGAATGGGTATATGTGTATGAAAACTGAAACACTTTGCTGTACTCCTGAAACTAACACAACAATGTGCACCAACTATACCCCAATGAAAAATAACACTTAAATTTTAAAAAAGCTCTTTGAAATTAGGGATTGTCTTACATTCCCTACTATCTAGCATAATGGGCAGGAGACAAACAACAAATAAATGATTATTGACTTAACTGATGTACACAAAATGACCTGACACTTAGAAATGAGCCCAAGGGAAAGAGCTGTCTTGCAGCCAGCTTCGAACCAGATGCATGGCTGCCTCTGTGGCAGCCGAAGGAATCCTGTCCTTTGTTAGGATGTAATGTAAGGCTTTATATTAGGGTTTGTCACTCAAGTTATAACAAGAGTACATTTGCAGACTTCTACCTTCTGTGCCCATATTTCCCACAACTTCCTTGAAGAGATGGCAGATTGCTTCGAGACAGATTATAGATATCACGGACTTCTGGTCAAATACTGGTATCTTATTTTCACTGGGGCTTCCCCGGTGGTGCAGTGGTAAAGAATCTGCCTGCCAGTGCAGGAGGTGGAGGAGACATGGGTTCGATCCCTGGGTCAGGAAGATCCCCTGGAGGAGAGCATGGCAACCCACTCCAGTATTCTTGCCTGGAGAATCCTATGGACAGAGGAGCCTGGCAGGCTATAGTCCATGGGATCACAAAGAGTTGTACACGACTGAGGGACTTGGAGAAGGAAATGGCAACCCACTCCAGTACTCTTACCTGGAGAATCCTATGGACAGAGGAGCCTGGCAGGCTACAGTCCATGGGGTTGAAGAGTCAGACACAACTAAGCACGCACATGCACGCACTATTTTCACTCATTATTCTAGGTCCCTAACTTGCTGGGAAAATTTTTACATTATAAATCTAATTCATCTTTTGGGTTAAAAGTTGTACTCTCTAGCTTCTAAAAGTTATAGTTGCATGTCTCTAATTAGTATACAATATTGGATAACTAAAAGCAGTTCATGTCTTATGCTGGAATTATTTTTAATTGCATTCACCTAACTAGATTAATCCTGTCAATTTTTTTTTTTAAGTAAAAGGCAGAGAGATCTGAAGAGCTGAGGGTGACGGGTACTTGCCTGTATTTCCGTGGATTGACTCCAGTGGCAACAGACATTCTTCAGCAACAACCTGAGGTGATGGTTTAGCTTTCAATATCTAACTAACAATATCTCCGATAGTTCCATTGATCTGCTCACGCCATCCTAAGACTATTCTTTACTTCTTAATAATAGCTCTTTCTCTCCTTTCTTAGGAAGAATCGACTTTTTGGTTTAGCCCTTATGATTCAGAGAAGAAACAATATGAAGATTTTGCCTTTAGAAGATGAAAGATTAGAAAGAGAATGTAGAATTAAAATGGATCCTTATTTTTCCTATATCCTTTCTAAAAAGCAATATGATTAAGAAATAAAAGGGCACACCCCTAAAGTTACTGCAAATATATCTAGAAAATCTAAATCAGAGAGAAAATATTTAAGCTAACTTTAAGTTGAAGAGAAATAACAATAAAATTCTAAGAGAGAAAAAGAAATGTGAAGGCTTTGGAGGACTTTTAAGGCTTAATATATTTGTGGTAGCTTCCAGCGCACGCTGGTGGTGGAAAAGGAAGAGGGGCAGGAGGGGAAGTAGTAACTGTAGTTACAGCAGTTACTAACAGTAGTAGCTAACATTGGACTGCTTGCTATGAGCTGACACCCATGCAGGGTCTGTACATAATTTAATTTAATCCTTAAGGATGTTCCTAAGGGATAATAACTGTTGTTATTATTACTTCCATTTTGCAGATAAAAAAACTAAAGTTGCCCCAAAATGTAAGTAACTTGCCTGTGTTGTGTGTGTTAATCACTCTGCTGCTGCTGCTAAGTCACTTCAGTAGCGTCCGATTCTGTGCAACCCCAGAGACGGCAGCCCAACAGGCTCCCCCGTCCCTGGGATTCTCCAGGCAAGAACACTGGAATGGGCTGCCATTTCCTTCTCCAATGCATGAAAGTGAAAAGTGAAGTCGCTCAGTCGTGTCCGACTCTTAGCGACCCCATGGACTGGAGCCCACCATGCTCCTCTGTCCAGGGGATTTTCCAGGCAAGAGTACTGGAGTGGGTTGCCATTTCCTTCTCCAAGTCACTCAGTCGTGTACAACTCTTTGTGATCCCATGGACTATAGCCTGCCAGGCTCCTCTGTCCAGGGAATTTTCCAGGCAGGAATACTGGAGTGGGTTGCCATTTCCTACCCCAGGGTATCTTCCCCACCCAGAAACTGAACCCACATCTCTGGCATCTCATGCATGGGCAGGTGGATTCTTTTTTACTGAGCCACCTGGGAAGCCCCAAGTAACTTGCCTAAGATCACATAATTAGTGAGTGGTAAGGCAGGGACAGTCATTGATTGAAACGCTTGGACTGAGAATTTTAGAACTGAAGCAATCCCTGCTGCTGCTGCTGCTGCTGCTGCTGCTAAGTTACTTCAGTCGTGTTCGACTCTGTGTGACCCCACAGACAGCAGCCCACCAGGCTCCCCCATCCCTGGGATTCTCCAGGGAAGAACACTGGAGTGGGTTGCCATTTCCTTCCCCAATGCATGAAAGTGAAGTCACTCAGTTGTGTCCTACTCCTAGCAACCCCATGACTGCAGCCTACCAGGCTCCTCCGTCCATGAGATTTGCCAGGCAAGAGTACTGGAGTGGAAGTAATCCCTACACAATGTCTAATCCAATCCCTCATTCTATATTATAGATTAAGGGGCTGAGTCATTAATTCATGAGTTGTATGGCCAGTGTTAGAGGGAGAAAAAGCAGGGCAAGAAGTCAGGTCACCTCCTTTTCAGATCAGTGTTTTTTATACCATACAAAGCCAGTATAACAGCCCAGCCCATAACCCTTGTGAGATTAATCTCATATTCCAATTCCTAGAGTAAAGATAGAGATGCCACCATGGATAAAAGCATCAAGTACTCCCACACATTCATTGAGAAGCAGCACTAGATAGACTACGCAAGCAGGGCATACCGCCTTCTCCCCTCCACCTGCCCTCTTAGGCAATGTCTGTGGGCAGGGAAGGCAGAAGCATCCATGCAGGGCAGCTCTGGGAGAAGTCAGGAGACTCAAGGAGACACAGATGAGATCGGCTGAGGACAGGAATGTGAGTGATCCAAAGAGCTGCCCTCAGGTCCTGAGAAGCTAAACAAACCATCCAGAGCATTCACATGCCCCACAGGGCACAGGAAATACTAAAACTCAAACCTCAAAAGCAGAAAACTGGAAGCAAAATAGAACTCTATGGGAAGAAGGATAACAGAAGAGTAGCAGGCCTAACTGGGGGCCGGATGCCCTGCTCTGCCAGCTCCAGGAAAAGGATGTACTGTAAACACGCAGTATTTTCCTGTCATTTTTTTTACAAGACTTTCCGAACATACAGAAAAGGTGAAATGTACACCAGTATACTCTCACCTAAATTTGACAATTAATATTTTACTACACTTTTATCATGACATAGATATCCATCTCTTCATCTTTCCATCCCAGCCATCAATCTATCTTAGTTCTGATGCATTTCAAAGTAAGTTGCAGACATCAGCATACTTCACTCCTAAACACATCAGCATGCATATTGTCACCTAGAGTTCCAACCTTATGATTCTTTTCTCTTTTGGACATAAAGTTAACACTCAGTGAAATGCACACATTTTAATTCATTTATTGTATGTTGAGAAATGCACACACCTGTCTAACCCAAATGCTTATCAAGGTGCAGGACACTACCATCATCCCAGAAAGCTCTTCTCCAGTCAAAACCCATCCCCTGCACTAGAGGCAACCGCTGTTCTATTTTTTTTTTCCACCATCGATCAGTTTTGCCTATTCTAAAACCTTTTTAAAGGTGGAACCATACTTTATGTGTTCTTTCATTGCCGGGGGCCAGCGTGAGGAACTCCACCCATGGCAAAGGTCATGAGGAAGGAGGCTTGGCATACGCAAAGGCGTGATCAAGCCTCAGGAAACCCCCTGTTCCCGAGCATCTACCCCAAAACCAGAGTCTGTTTTATGTTCTCCCCCATAACCATTTCTCTCGGAGAAGGAGTAAACGTGCAGCTCCAAGGCAATAAAAATTCCTGGGCGTGACAAGAGTGTTTCAGCTTACGGACTCCTCTGAAGGTTATCGAGCCCGCCTGTATAGGTTCGTCCGTCCACATGTGATTGTTTACAGCCTCCCAACCTGAGAGGCACGAGATGTTTTAGACTTACTAAAGGCAAATTCATTTGGGGAGTTAGAAATTATTAGTATAGTGGGTTGGTTAGGAATTATTTTGGTGAGGGGTTTTTCATTTGTTGTGCCAATAATTGCTGCTAATTCCCTACCCTGGGTATGACAAGGGTGTTTCAGGTCAGACCTCTCTGCTGACGGCTAGCTTGTGTGACAGGATTATCCATACTCCTGCCACTAGCACATGATTGTTTACTACCTCTCAACCATAAACAGCACAGAGAGTTTTGGAGTATTTTGAAAGACTTAAGTAGCATAGGGCTTTTCTCATTGTTGAGTCAATGATTGCAGCCAGGCCTCCATATCCTTAGGCACCTGGGAATATATTGATCAATGTATTTGGAATATAGAAAAGGAAACAGAGTAGTTTTTGATGTTAGCAATACTAGACTTTTTGAGTTAATGAATTTTCTCTTTTGAAATAGATCACTGTACTTTGTTATAAATCACTGTGTCCTTGCTATGTAAAAATGTAACTTTATCACTATCTTAAGACTAGATGGATCTTAAGGGGAGCATTGGTGAAAGGATTTTCATTTGTTGGGCTGATGTTTGCTGCTAAATCTCCATATTCCCTGCCCTTATAATGAACATAACTAACATATAGGAGAAATAAGTATTGACATTTAAGCATATAGGAGAAATAAGTATTAACCTTTAAGATTAATCCTGTTAACCTTGGGTTAAATAAATTCCTTTCTTGATTGTAACTCACTATACCCTCACCCTGTAGGAATGCAACTTTATTTGGAGGGTGGTGCCTGGTTTAAGAAAAAACACCCTTGGAAGAAATAAGTTTTTTTGGTTATCAGAAAGAAAGGATCATAAAATGTCAGCAGGTCTCACTCATGGCCAGATGATGTAATATCCCTAAAACCTTTTTTTATACATTTATGTGAAGCACCTGATTTTGATAAAGGTCAGGACTGCTGACCCCCATGTGACTCTGTATTCATCCCTATATGTAACAAAAGGTATATAAGCAAACCCAAAAATAAAGAAATCGGATCAGTTTCCGGAAAGACTGATTCCCCCATGTCGCTTCTTTCTTGCTCCCATTTCTCTGGCTGAATTCCCATCTGGATTCAGCCTCCTTCTCTCCACTACACTATCTCCTACTACACTATCCGTTTCTAATCTCTCTATATATCTGGAATTAAATATGTATTTTTCCAAAGACACCGACGCTGTCCCCACCTTCGAATTCCCTGGATCTACCGGGGCCGGACCCCGGCATTTCATGTAAGACTTTTACTCATTAGTGTCTTTGAGATTTGTGCATGTGTTTGTGAGTACCAGAAGTTCATTTCTTTATGTATCTTGCATGTCAGTTGCTTCAGTTGTGTCCAACTCTTTGCGACCCCATGAACTGTAGTCCTCCAGGCTCCTCTGTCCATAGGACTTCCCAGGCAAGAATAATGGAGTGGGTTGCCATTTCCTTCTCCAGGGGATCTTCCAGACCCAGAGATTAAACCTGGGTCTCCTGCTTTGCAGGCAGATTCTTTACCATCTGAGCCATGGTTGATTTAAGTAGCCACATTCCTTTATATTGCTGAGTAGTATTCTATTGTTTGTTATAGACCACAGTTTGACCACTCTTCTCTTAGAGAACAACTTAGATGTTTCCAGCATTCAGCTATTATGCATAATGCTGTTATGAAGATACTTGAGCAAGATACATGTCTTTGGATAGATATATTCATTTCCCTTAGGTAAATACCTAGGAATGAAATTTCTGGGTCATTGGGTAGATGCATGTTTAATTTTATAAGAAACTGCTAGATTTTTTTTTCCAAAGTAACTGAACCACTTCACACTCCCAACAACAATGAACTTAAGAGATTTCTTGTTGCTTGACATGCTCACTGACCTTTGGTATTACAGGTTTTATGGTTTTAGCCTTTCTGGTGATCAAACTTAATTTACATGGTTTTCCATCCACTTTCCTCTCCTATAAGGAAGGGAAACAGTCATTTCTTTCTGTCTTTAACATCACAATAGCACTATTCACTGGACATCTATTAGGTGCCAGATGCTGTGCTAAACTCATGACCCCATAGTATAGAAATTCCTTTATTATTATCATTTTATAGATGAAACAACTGAGACAAAGACAGTCACTCCATCAAGGCCACACACTGTCATTGGCACACCCATACTCGTCTGACTCTGATGCCCTTTTTTTTTTTCCACTTTTCTTTTTTTTCTTGTGCCCATGGTTTTAGCTTCTCTGCTGTACCGCGTCCCAAGGCTGGCTGTGGGATGGGAAAAGATTTCACATTAGGAATTACTGCCTCTCCTTCTTCTGCTTAACTATGTCTCCTCCCATGAGATGCACAAGTCCTTTTAGGTTAGCATGTGAAATAACTGGAGCAAATTCAAAGCTTAACAGGAATCCACAGAGTCCCAGGGAACCCACCTGAGTGCCCATGAGAAGCATATCCAGTTCTGGAGGCCACTGCACCGTTCATTCTTCAGTCAGTCAACAGCCTCTCACTGGGTGCCTGATACTATGTGAGACTCCAGATTCCAGAAAAATGAGCGCATTTCTCAGAACATAAGGTGCCACTCTTATATGTATTACTAAGAAGGAAATGGTAACCTACTCCAGTATTCTTTTCTGGGAAACCTCATGGACAGAGAAGCCTGGCGGGCTACTCTATGGGGTCACAACGAGTTGGACATGACTTAGCAACAACAAGAAATCAATAATGCTGCTTTCTTATCATTTGGATTTATCTTACACTTACTAAAAGAATTATTTTTACACTTAGAGGCAGGTGTCAAGTAAGCTGTGGTCACTGGATCTTGATATTTTATAGCACCATTGCTTTGACAGTATAATTTTGAGATGTATCAAAGAACACCTGCATTTTATTAGCATTACCACTTTGACGAAACTAGTAGTTTAATTATTCTCACTTGACAAAAATCACATGTGGCTGGAAGTTAAGGCGTTTCAGTTCAAAGATAGGAAGAAGTTTCTGATAAACTCATGTTTGATGCCTTAACGATAGGATTGCACCAGGCTTGACTGACCCCACCAGCTTCACTCGTTGCTTTCAAATTCTATCACTCGTCTGAAACGATGTGATTCTTCTGCCTTCAGGGGTTTTGCTTGGCCTGCAGTACATAGTCTTTCTGCACGTATCTGAGGAAGAAATATACCATAGCTTCATCTGCTTAGTCCTCTCCTAAGGGACTTCCTCTCTTAGGTAACCTAGAGCACTAGATTTTGCTTTGCAAGAAAATACAGAATTGCAGTTATTCCTCCAACAATGAATACCTGATTGACTAATATCAAGCATATGTCCTATTGCTCTGAGTCTGTGCCTTTCTTCGTACATAATGACTTTTCCAGGCTAAAACATAGAGTAACATTTTTTTTTCTTGATCAGAAAATGTTTCATCTTAACCAAAAAAAAATTTTATGGAGAATTGAGTGTGTACTGTTCCATTTAGTTTTGTTCCTGAGTCCCAAGGAAGCTGAGCCACCTTATCTCTCTTCTAGACGAGACAGATTTTAGGACAATCCTACCTTTTCTTTCAAACTCTAAGTTTCTTTGTTATAGGCTGGATTCTCTGTGTAGCAGCATGAGCTTTCCAATATACCTCTTCCATCAAGCCTGGGAGTTTCATTTTTCTTTAACTATTGAAATAATTATTTCTTATAAGCATCCAGCCCATACGATGTTTATCATGTACCTCCACATGGAATTTATTGCTTTCTGAATTGTAAGCAAGGAATCATTTGGTACCTGTGAGAGATAGAATATCACCTCCCCCAATCCTCAGCTTCCTTGGAGCCCCAAAAACTTTGTTCCCAAAGGAGTCTGGCAAGGTCCACATGTGAAGGGCACGTGAAGGCAGCAGGCTGACCATGAGTGCTCTTCTCTCCACCTTCCATTCCTCTCCACTCACCTGTGCTTCACTGGGCCTTCACAGAGCTGGTCCATGCCAATGAACTCTGCTCTAGTGTGACTTGGAAGCCAGCCTTCATGAGCACAGAAGTTTGTCAGCAGACACTGCACAGACTACTATATCCTCTCTGATTCAGATGTAAGCAGTCTGGCAGAGTAAGCCTCTGATGAAAACACCTATGTCATCCTGCACTTGGGTGAAGCATACTTGCGTTTATCCTGGACTCCCAAGGGCTCCAAGCATGGAAATCATACTTTTCCCCTCCTCTTCCTTCTAAATTTCATGTTGCATCTCTTGTCAGCCATCATAAGCCTATCCTTCCACCTTCATGGTTTGTTATAGACAAGACAGCTTTGCAATGCTATGGAGGACAAGGTTTTTGGAGACAATTTTAACCATTTTTTTATTTAAACTAAACTCAACATGTAGTGCCAGCAAAGCATATCACATGATTGATGAGGGGAGTGTATGAAAAGCAGGGGTCACGTGTGTGCTGCAAAGTCAGTGACACTACATCACTACAGCCACCAATGCCAGGGTGTAACATGCAACATAAAAACAGAACACACATATAGAAAGGAAGGAACTATGGAAGAAACGGTGCTGATTTCAGGAAGTACCAGGGATCATCTCCTCTGAGTCTACATACTCTCTGAAAAGAGCAGACTCAGCTGTCATTTCAAGGGTCATTTTTACACATAAGTGAAAATTATCTTTAAAATTTTCTCTTTCCTGTTATACAACTGAGATGGGGATAAATTGAATGTAAGTTGAAGCTTAAACACTATTTTACATTGATATTAATTAAACTGCTGGAAATTACAGTGGGCCCTAATAGAGTTATATTTATTCTTCTAATGAGAAAGAAAATTATTTTAAATTTAAGGAACAATTTAAAATGTGGTTCCTGGTGGCAGCCTAGAAAAGTACTAACAATGTGCATTTCTGCAATAAAAAGATGTGAAATACAAATCTACTACTAGATATTTAGAAATGTTAGCAAGTAATTTTAGAAAAAATATTACCTAAAACAAATGAAAGATCAGTCTCGAAAACAGGAATATAAATAGTACCCTAACTGATGAATTCAAGGTTTCATTTTGTTTTTCCCAATTATTAACATCAGCCTTCTTTCCATCTTCAACCATAATATATTTTGTAGTTGGACTTTCTATGTCTCATTATGTTTTCCGAAAACAATGAGTTAAATGAGTTCCATGGATTCCACTTTATTCACAACCAAGAAGTCAGCGTTAACAGATAAAATTAGTGTCAGTAGCCCAAAACTATTAGGTATCCAATCCATTTCCCAGTCTTTTGCTTATCCCATTAAACCACACTCTCTTTCCATTTGTACTTCAGTTCTTTTCATTCATTCATGTCAACTTATTCAATCAAAATGAACTGAGTTTTTTTGATGAGGGCCCTGGAACAGTGACAGCTCAAAAGCAAACCATCTCTCTTCTTTGAGTTCCTTTATCATCTTTTCAACTTACATGAGAACCCAGAGGACTAAAACAAAAAATTTTAAAGAAAGCATGACATTTTTTTTTAAGTTTGACTATGCTAAACCATTCATTTCAGCCATAAAATCAGTCCTTTCATCATGGATTTTCTCAAGTTACATATCTTTCATTCTTCGCTCATCTTCTTTGATATTATGTATATGATATGGTGCTGATGTGGGCAACTACTGGGAATAGTTATATTCAAGAGGATGATCACCCAATTACTTAAGAGATATTTCCAGGGCAATTAAGCAAGAGATATAATTTCTGGCATTCCATAGAATTTAATGTGCCATCTTACATTTTAATTAGTCTGCAAATATCTATGTTATAAAGGATAAATAGGAACATTTGAGGGCTGTGAACTTTAAGTCTTGCCTTCACTGTCCTTTCTTTCTGAACTTCAGTCTACCTTCATTAAATAACAGAGCTCCTACTGATGAAAAAAACAGAACCATATAATAACTGAAGTACTTTCAGAAGATTAGCATTAGGCCAAGGTGTTTGATTTATTATGCACAATGATAAACAATCACATACCACAGAATATGGAAAAGCCAGATAAGTTAAACAATGGCAGACTGCTTGTTTTATCCTAAGAAACTTTGGTTTGCATATATCATTTTCAGATTTCTGCTAACACTACAAGCAAAAGCCTACAAAGGAGGATTAATGATACTATTTGCATGAAATCTAATTTCTACAAAGCACTTTAAAGTATTTGGATGAAAGAAAAGTGTCAGAGAAAATTATCAAAGAAATCAAATAAATTAAATTGCTAATTGCACAGCCCTTTTAGTTAGAAATAATTCACTCTGTTAAAGAATGGCATAGAAGTAACATTATGAAATTTAAGGTTTGTAATCTGGGGAATGTTTTTCATTCAGCTTAAAATAGAGAAACTGGTCATTAAGCACTACCATTCAAGTTAAGGCTTTAGTCCTTTTCTTTCCTCCACAAACAAGCAATGAACATGCTTAAAAGGGAATTATGCCAAGCACTTAAGCACCATGTTCTTTTAAAAATGAAACTGAAATCTGACTTATGACAAGTCAAAGTAGAGGGACTTGAAAGAGAGCATCCAGTTATTATGTGTCTCTTCAAGTTTCAGGCTACAGTGAGTTGGGGTCTGACTTGCTTGCTTTAGTTTCTAAGTACTGCTGTAACAAATAATCACAAACTTAGTGGCTTAAAACAGCACAAATTGGGACTTCCCTGGTGGTTCAGTGATTAAGGATCCGCCTTGTGATGCAGGGGACGTGGGTTTGATCCCTGGTCAGAGAATTGAGATCCCACACACCCAGGAGCAACTGAGCCCCTGCACCGTAACTACTGGGCCTGTACACGACAACTAGAGAGTCTGGGCGCCACCAGGAAAGACGCAGTGAAGATTCAGCATGCCACAACTGAGACCCGATGCAGCCAAATAAATACTTTAAAAAACAAAATTAAAAAATAAATAAAACAGCACCAATTCATTATCTTACCATTCTGGAGGGATGTGGTCCCAATAGAACTGTGTTCCTTCTGAAGATGCTAAAGGAGAACCAGCTTCCTTGTCTGTTCCAACTTCTAAAGGCTTCCCATGTTCTTTGGTTCATCACTCCAACCTCTGTCTGTCATCCCACCTTCTAGGCACTCCTGTCTCCTCTTCTACTTATAAGAACCCCTCTGACAACACTGGGCCCACCTGGAGAATGCAAAATAATCTTCCCATGAGAAGATCCTTAATTTAATCATCCCCCTTTGACACGGTCCTTTTTGCCACATAAAGCAATTACACTCACAAGTTCTGGGGATCAGGTATGTATATCTTGTAGGGGATTGGGGATGGAGGGCTCTCAATTCTGTTGACCCCACCTGGGGAGTGCCTATGGGCTAGCGGCCGGGAGGTGAGCAATCTGTGCTCCAAGACCAAGTCAGAGCAGGTGATGCCTCGTGTCTTCCACTGGCCGGATAACATAAGCAGCGTGAGTGAGAGAGAGAGAATATTCAGGTAGCATGAGGGGAGGAGGCCTCAGAAGAAAGAAGTCAAATGGCACATTTCCCAGGCACAATGGAAGGAACAAGGAATGTTAGATTAGTGCTCTTCGGTCTGAGGACTGGTGCTGGGACCCAGTCTATAATGTTGAAAAAGGACAGAAATTGAAAGTAAGCTTGAAAGAAAATTTTGTAGCAGTTTGACAGAGTAATTTTGTGTTGCAGAATGTGATTATTTAAAATGCAGCTTTATATTTTGCATGTTTTTTTTCATTTTACTAGCAATTCATGTTTATCATATATTTCAAAACTATTGAGTCTACAGCAGATGGGAAATAATTGAAAATTGCTGTTCCTGTTCTCTTTCTCTTTCTTTTACACACACAAACACAAAATCCCAGTTCTTCATCAAAGATTTTTCAAAAATCCGTGACTAGAGGAAAGTGCATGACTTACAGAGGGGAATTCTAAATGAAAGGGACCCTGGAAATCTCCAAGGAGCTAGAATCAGCTGTAAACACTTGCCAGGCACTCCAGTGAGCTCCACACCAGTTTATAGCACTATTAGTTCACTAAGAACTGCTCCAGTCCCGTCCCCCTTTCTCTACCCCATATTCCAACCCCAAGGCTATACAAGCTTTGGGGTGGGGGGGTAGGACCACTAACAGGAAAGGGGACAGAAGCCTGCCACACCCTCGTCCTTTTAAATCAAGCTTGAAGTTTTGATTATTACAAGGGACTAGACATTCTAATTAGACATTACTCTGCCAACAAAGGTCCGTCTAGTCAAGGCTATGGTTTTTCCAGTAGTCATGTATGGATGTGAGAGTTGGACTGTGGAGAAAGCTGAGCACCGAAGAATTGATGCTTTTGAACTGTGGTGTTGGAGAAGACTCTTGAGAGTCCCTTGTACTGCAAGGAGATCCAACCAGTCCATTCTAAAGGAGATCAGTCCTGGCTGTTCTTTGGAAGCAATGATGCTAAGCTGAAACTCCAGTACTCTTGCCACCTCATGTGAAGAGTTGACTAATTGGAAAAGACTCTGATGCTGGGACGGATTGGGGGCAGGAGGAGAAGGGGACGACAGAGGATGAGATGGCTGGATGGCATCACCGACTCGATGGACGTGAGTCTGAGTGAATTCCGGGAGTTGGTGATGGACAGGGAGGCCTGGCATGCTGTGATTCATGGGATCGCACAGAGTCAGACATGACTGAACAACCGAACTGAGACATTCTAATTACTAAATTTAGAATATACTCTGTGGTTTAAAATGAATAAAAGACATTTTTCATTGTATTCCAGTGACCAGAAAATTCATGAGATGGGCCCAAGTTTTCATCCAAGGCCAAGGCCAGGACAAGCCCCATGGAACCATTTTAAAGGAAGAGTTGACAAGAATAGAAGCCACTTTATGGTTTCATCCCTCGAGTCATGATTGTTCAATCTAATAATTATGTAACTCAGAGATAGAGCAAGTCTTAATATAGAGTCACTCATGTCATGGTTTAAGGCAAGGTTTCTCAACCCTGGCTACATTGCCTATTGAGCTGGGTAATTTTTTGTTTTAGGGTGGGGAAGGGAATTCTCCTGTGTATTTTAGCAGCATTTCTACCTCATCTCTAATCCATAGCACTCCAACCCCAAGTTGTGACAGCGAAAAACATCTCCAGACACAGCCAAATGTCTGCTGAAAGGGCGAAATTGTCCCTAGCTGAGAACTACTGTGGTAAGAGAAGCAAGGAAACTCTTTTTGCTTTTCCCACCCAGTAAATACCTCCCTGCCAAGATCCAAAGCATCTGAAGTCCATCATTCCACATTCATTGCCATTCCAGAGTATTCTTTTTTTTTTTAATTTATTGGGCCATAGTTGATTAACAATACTGTGTGAGTTTCACATGTACAGCAAACTGATTCAGTTATATGCATATATATTCATTCTTTTTCAGATTGTTTTTCCCCACACGGAACAGTTTGCAGGATCTCAGTTCCCTGACCAGGGATTGAACTTGGGCCATAGCAGTAAAAGTGCCAGATCCTAATCACTAGACCACCAGGGAACTCTCATACATATTCTTTTAAATTCAAAGTCCTCTGAGAAGGGATACCCAGCTGTTATCAGTTATTGACACATTACTGTAAATGAGTCATCAGATTCCTTTCTTTCACAGATTGGCCCATTTTTAATATACTGGTGGTCTGAAGCTAAGGTGAGAGTAAGGCACAAAGATCTGGGAAAACTAGTTGGTTCCTTCCATGTCCAAAACACCCCTTGATCTTCCCCCCACCCCCACCACAAATTCTCTCTTTCAGGAGTTCTACTTCTCTCCTGATTTATGGCAACAAATTTTTACCACGTCCCCCCAGTTTCATGTCTCTCAAACACATCCTCCACACTGTCCTTGGACTGATCTTTCTAATCATGCCCAGTCTGAACTCATAAGTCTTTAAAGACTTGACATCATCCAGAGGAAAACATCCAAGCTCTTAATAAGGCATGTACTCTAATTCCATCCATATGAATGGTTCCTAACCCCATGTCTTTGCCCTTGCTGTTCCCTTTCTCTTTCTTTCACTTCCCTTTGTTTACTGGAAAAGCTTCCAAACTTTCAGTTATAACTCAAACACTCACAGCCTTGAAAAATCCTTCTCTGATTCACTCAGCAATAATTAAGATGCTCCTTTTCCCAGGACGCCAGATAACAGTGAGCATATCTTTAGTGTAGCACTTACCTCTTTTTAAGTAAGCTTCCCTGGTGGCTCAGATGGTAAAAAGAATCCTCCTGCAATGCGGGAGACTTGGGTTCAATCCTTGGATCAGGAAGATCCCCTGGAGAAGGGAATGGCAATCCACTCCAGTATTCTTGCCTGCAGAATCCCATGGACTGAAGAACCTGGTGGGCTACAGTCCATGGGGTCGTGAAGATCTGGACACCACTAAGCGATGAACCTCCGTCCATAGTTCATCAGGCACTCTATCTATCAGATCTAGTCCCTTAAATCTATTTCTCACTTCCACTGTATAATCATAAGGGATATGATTTAGGTCTTACCTGAATGGTCTAGTAGTTTTCCCTACATTCTTCAATTTGAGTCTGAATTTGGCAATAAGGAGTTCATGATCTGAGCCACAGTCAGCTCCTGGTCTTGTTTTTGTTGACTGTATAGAGCGTCTCCATCTTTGGCTGCAAAGAATATAATCAATCTTGACCATCTGGTGATGTCCATGTGCAGAGTCTTCTCTTGTGTTGTTATGATTATACAGTGATTATACAGTGTATATGATTATACAGTGGAAGTGAGAAATAGATTTAAGGGACTAGATCTGATAGAGTACCTGATGACCTATGGATGGAGGTTCATGACATTGTACAGGAGACAGGGATCAAGACCATCCCCATGGAAAAGAAATGCAAAAAAGCAAAAGGGCTGCCTGAGGAGGCCTTACAAATAGCTGTGAAAAGAAGAGAAGTGAAAAGCAAAGGAGAAAAGGAAAGATATAAGCATCTATCTGAATGCAGAGTTCCAAAGAAGAGCAAGGAGAGATAAGAAAGACTTCTTCAGTGATCAATGCAAAGAAATAATAGAGGAAAAGAACAGAATGGGAAAGACTAGAGATCTCTTCAAGAAAATTGGAGATACCAAGGGAACATTTCATGCAAAGATGGGCTCGATAAAGGACAGAAATGGTATGGACCTAACAGAAGCAGAAGATATTAAGAAGACGTGGCAGGAATACACAGGAAAACTGTACAAAAAAGATCTTCATGACCAAGATAATCATGATGGTGTGATCACTCACCTAGAGCCAGACATCCTGGAATGTGAAGTCAAGTGGGCCTTAGAAGGCATCACCGCGAACAAAGCTAGTGGAGGTGATGGAATTCCAGTTGAGCTATTTCAAATCCTGAAAGATGATGCTGTGAAAGTGCTGCACTCAATATACCAGCAAATTTGGAAAACTCAGCAGTGGCCACAGGACTGGAAAAGGTCAGTTTTCATTCTAATCCCAAAGAAAGGCAATGCCAAAGAATGCTCAAACTACCACACAATTGCACTCATCTCACACGCTAGTAAAGTAATGCTCAAAATTCTCCAAGCCAGACTTCAGCAATATGTGAACCGTGAACTTCCAGATGTTCAAGCTGGTTTTAGAAATGGCAGAGGAACCAGAGATCAAATTGCCAACATCTGCTGGATCATCGAAAAAGCAAGAGAATTCCAGAAAAACATCTATTTCTGCTTTATTGACTATGCCAAAGCCTTTGACTGTGTGGATCACAATAAACTGTGGAAAATTCTGAAAGCGATGGGAATACCAGACCACCTGACCTGACTCTTGAGAAACCTATATGCAAGTCAGGAAGCAACTGTTAGAACTGGACATGGAACAACAGACTGGTTCCAAATAGGAAAAGGAGTACGTCAAGGCTGTATATTGTCACCCTGCTTATTTAACTTCTATGCAGAGTACATCATGAGAAACGCTGGGCTGGAAGAAGCACAAGCTGGAATCAAGATTGCTGGGAGAAATACCAAGAATCTCAGATATGCAGATGACACCACCCTTATGGCAGAAAGTGAAGAGGAACTAAAAAGCCTCTTGATGAAAGTGAAAGTGGAGAGTGAAAAAGTTGGCTTAAAGCTCAACATTCAGAAAACAAAGATCATGGCATCTGGTCCCATCACTTCACGGGAAATAGATGGGGAAACAGTGGAAACAGTGTCAGACTTTTTTGGGGGGGCTCCAAAATCACTGTGGATGGTGACTGCAGCCATGAAATTAAAAGACACTTACTTATTGGAAGAAAAGTTATGACCAACCTAGAAAGCATATTGAAAAGCAGAGACATTACTTTGCCAACTAAGGTCCGTCTAGTCAAGGCTATGGTTTTTCCAGTGGTCATGTATGGATGTGAGAGTTGGACTGTGAAGAAAGCTGAGCACCAAAGAATTGATGCTTTTGAACTGTGGTGTTGGAGAAGACTCTTGAGAGTCCCTTGTACTGCAAGGAGATCCAACCAGTCCATTCTGAAGGAGATCAGCCCTGAGTGTTCTTTGGAAGGAATGAGGCTAATGCTGAAACTCCAGTACTTTGGCCACCTCATGCAAAGAGTTGACTCATTGGAAAAGACTCAAATGCTGGGACGGATTGGGGGCAGGAGAGGGAGACGACAGAGGATGAGATGGCTGGATGGCATCACTGACTCGATGGACGTGAGTCTGAGTGAACTCTGGGAGTTGGTGATGGACAGGGAGGCCTGGCGTGCTGTGGTTCATGGGGTCGCAAAGAGTCGGACACTACTGAGCAACTGAACTGAACTGACTGAAGCCATGAACACCTTCACACTACCTCTTTGTTTTAATTATTGTTTTACTTGACTTTTTTCTCCAGTAGACACTGAATTCATTGAAGATAGAAACCATGGTCTGCTGTTTTCCTGAAGTTCCCAGCATGATTTAGAGAGCCCTGTGTGATCAGGCCTCGGAATTCCTCTCCTGTCTTATCTGTTTACAGTGTCCTTCTTGCTTTCAATTCCCACACCACACAGACCTTTATTCAATGCTAATTCATCATGTCCTCTCCAACTTCCAACCTCCCCATACAGCCTTCCCTCCTGTTTGCAATGCCCTTTCCCCCTCTCCCTTGAATGCTGTCCCTGAAAACTCTGCTCACTGTTCATCGCTCAGCTAAATGTTACTGCTTCCAAGAACTTAATCTGAACTTCCAGACAAAGGGAGGTTCCTCTGTTTTACACTTCCAAGACAGTCCATGCTTCTTTCTGTACCATTTTGCACATACTGCAGTAGTGTGACTCATACCACCACATTCAGGTATAAGAGATGGTACTATGACTTTAATTTTCTAAGTAAAATTCAATCTGATTCTGAACTTTTCACTCACTAGTGTGGGGGGAAAAAATCAGTCATGTTTTTGCAAGGCTCTTAGAGTACAAAATTCTGGAGACCTCTGGAAAGCCTACGACTTGGATTCTAGTCTTTAACTCATTGTGACCCATGGCCACTGCTGAGACACTCATCATCTAATTTGTATTTCATTCAAATACAGAAGGCTGTGTTGCTTCATCCTAAACTTTCAGGCTCCATGAGGTCCTAGTGAAAAGTGAAACTCATTCAGTTGTGTCCAACTCTTTGCCATCCCATGGACTGAAGCCCACCAGACTCTTCTGTCCATGGGATTTCCCAGGTAAGAATACTGGAGTGGGCTGCCATTGCCTTCTCCAGGGGATCATTCCAACCCAGTGATCGAATCCGGGTCTCTTGCCAAAGAGGCAGATTATCATCTGAGCCACCAGGTAAGCCAGGTTTTATCTATCTATCAACCTAACTATATCTACCTATCTATTTATCCTCTAACTATATGTATATATAGATAGATAATGCTACCTATCATCTAACTAACTATATATATATATATATCATACCTCCCTGGGTTCTATCACCAAGTGTCACCCTCCTGCCACTTTCCTCTGAGGCCCCAAGACTTTCCAAGTGCCACTGCCCCCAGGATTGTAACTTTTGCTTCTAGCCATCTAAGCACCAATCTCACTTCTAATATTCACAGGGCCAGGACAAGAGAAAAGTAGAAGAACCCTACATCCAAATATTTTCAAAGTTACAAACAAGCCAACAAACTATTAAATGACTTTTATTGCTCTATTTCACATATATGCCCTCATAATTTCCTGGAAGGCTACATTCAAGTTAAGAATCCTTGGATTACTCAGTGTCCCATACTGGAACATGGTAGCCTAATCATAATTGGTCCTTATACCATACCCCAGCTGCATCCCACACTGTGAGGGACCCCACATACACTGACGTGGACTCCCATCTGCAGAACCAAGCTGTCACACCCTTCAAATAGCCACTCTTTTGCCATCCTTTAGGCCTAAGAGAACTCAAATGACATGACAGGATGGACTAGAAGAGGCTCCAGAAGGTGAGGCTGTTTAGATTGAGAATCCTGGGTCCCAGGCACCCAGAATGCAGAGTGCTCAGGTTCAGGTGGGCATATTCCCTTAGATACACAGACTCTTTATAAGTGACTGAAAGAGGGCCAGAGCAGGGCCATGTAAAGAGTGGGTCCCAAAGCAATGGTCTCTCTTACCTGGGTCTGATGGTAATTTTGAAATCAAATTGTTAGGTATTGCTGGAACTAACTTCTCAGCACACAAGAAGAGGCTCCAGAAAAGAAACTTATTTGATATGCTAAATCAGTATTAATTCAACTACTACTGACAAATGGAAACCAAGAGAAAGGGCCATCAAGCTGCTGCTAAGTTAATAAACAAAATCAGTGCTTCCTGAAGTTTTAAGAAATTACCAGTTCTACTAGAAAAAAGTACAGTATTCTGTAATGAAATGTTTGAAATGCAGATTTTTAAAGCAAATTTTTAAAGCAGAACTTCTCAGAAGCTTTAATATAAGAATGTGGTCTGTGAATCCAAAATAAGCAAGTAAACTTACATAGGTGTGTGTGTGCCTAGGTGTGTGTGCATTTGTGTGCACACCTGTACACATATGCATAATATATTTCTTGGCTCTAGAATTTTGAAAATGCTATGAATCAAATAAAAGGAAATCACTATATCAGTCAGCGTTCCTGAGTGCCAGTGACAGAAATAAAAGAATTAAATGGAAGATTAGTAGGCGACTCTTTAAGAACCAGGCTTAGAAAGCAAGTAGTCTGGGCAGTAGAAACCACAGCAAGAAGAGCCCAATCCTTATGTTCTAATACTGAAATAAATCAATCCCTAACTATTTCCACTGCCTTGAAGCATTGGGAAATGCTAACAAATAATAACTAAAAAACAAAACCAGGATGCAAAAGAATATGAGCCCAATTCTATCCAATAGAAGAAAGAATGAAAGAGGGATATACAGAAACAATCCTAGAAGAAAATATAACAAAATGTTAACAGTGTTTTACTGAGTGACAGTTATAGGTGATCTTTATTTTATTTAATGTATATGAATTACATTTGTAAGTATAAAAATAAATATTTTTAAAACCAATCTTCCCAAATCTGAAAGAAAACTTGTTCCAGTGCCAAAAATTTCAAACTCCTTGTTCACAATTCTCAGATCCTTCCTGATTTCATAAACTTTGATAATGAGTTTTTCTAATTTTTAGATAATCATTTAAGTTTCATATTACCTGAGGGTTTTTGAGGCGATAAACATGATTAAAGCTCTTTTTTGCTTTTTACATGAATAAATAGGATATTATATACAAATCATAGTTCCAGTAAATTATTGACTCTAATGGTATACCAAATCCCTGTTGTCAAAAGCTAGTATAGTCACCACTGGTCAGTGCAATTAGTAGGATCTCATAACAAAGAACTCTAGATAATGCTTGCATATAACTTGAGATAACTCAACTTCAAGGATAATTTCACTTTTTTGAAACAAAATTGCCTCTTTATTGAATTAGCAACATAAATATTAATAAATTTATTCTTTATTGAAAAAAATCAGGGTTAACAATAACAAAACCTTACAACACTATCCTAAATAACACCAGTCAAAACAAAATAAAAACAACAATTATAAATCTATTATTTTAAAAATAGCAACAATTAAGAACTATTACCAAAACCTTTAGGATGCAGTCAAAGCTATGTTCAGAGGTAAATGTATAGCCTTATATGTCCTATTACTAAATAAGAAAGAAATAAAAATTAATGAACTAAGTCATTAATTAAAAAGAAACATTCTGAAAACAACAAAATAAACTTAAGAATAAAGAAGGAATTTTAAAAGATTAAAAGTTATATTAATGATATAGAAAATAGAAAAAATAATTAAATGTTGGTTCCTTTAGAAGACCATCAAGTCTAATAAAAGAAAGAAAACACAACTAAAAAGATTAGAAATGAGAAAAGAGCTATAACTATAAATATAGAGAAAAATATTTTCAAGTATAAGATTATATGTAGAAGACTGGTAAATTGTTAAATTCTATAAAAATGCATGATTTGCTTTAAAGTTGCTATTTTTAAAATTTGATAAGAAATAGTAGTTAACCTGTCTAAGCCAAAACCATAGAAGAAAACTTAAAAATTTTAAGAGAGTTATCTTCCACTCACTTACCCTGAAAAAAGCTTGGGGCCTAAACAGTGTGGTAGTATGTTCCTCCAAATCTTCAAAGAATAGATTCCTACACTCTATACTCATTTGGAGCACGGAACAAGACTTTTTTGAAGCTATTTAAGACACAATTTAAGCTATAATCCAAACATATTTGTGAATATAAATGCAATTATTCTAATTAAAATGTAAGGAGCTGAATTCAACAGTATTATACTGAAAGATGAAAACAAACCCACTATGATGAAACAGGATACATCTCATACAGAAATAACCCAATATTAAGAAAATCTATTAATGTAATTTATTATAACAATAGGCCACATGATCATCTCTTGTTGCCCAGAATACATTTAATATAATTCAGCAACAACTTCCAACAAAATGCTTAGAATGCTTGAACCAGGAAACCACTTCTTTAGCCTGATAAAGACCTTTATTTCAATCAAACAGCTAACATTAAAAGCTGGTGAAATATTACTGATATTCCTCAAAAGTCAGGAATAAGAACAAAATTAACATTAATACCATCATATAACATGTGAGGTACTAATATTATAAAGAGAGAAAATCACTATTAAGTATACTTCAAGTGATTGTCTACTTAGAAGAGAATCAACTAGAAAAATTAATGAAAGATTACAGAAAAGTTACCAGTTACAGAAATCAATAGCCTGACCCAACAAGGAGCAACCAGTTATAAATCATAACAGGAAAATGATCCCAACAAAGACATAAAATATCTAATGATACAATTAACAAGAAACACGCACCATCTACAAAATTGCTGAAAAAATATATAGGAAGCTTTCAATAATCCTGACTTGTGACAAGTTCCTGAATGGCAAAATAACTATTATGACAATGGGCATTTTCCCCCAATTAATCTATGAGGTTAAAGCAATTCTAAACAAAATGCCAGTTTCTTTTGGAAACTGAGCAAACTATAACTAAAGTTTATCTGGAAGAATAAAAGCACAAATATAGCTGAAAACATTTTGAATAAGAAGAATAATGCTTACTCCATTAAAAAGTTAATCACACAATAAAGCAAATTACAAAATGACAATAATTAAAACATGGTTCAGGAATGTAGAAGGATACTCCTCTCCCCAAAAAACAAGCAGATAAATAATAAATCCAGAAACCATTCAAAGTATACGTAAGAATTTAATTTTTGATAAATGCAGAATTTTCAAAACAGAAGAAGAGGGAGTTTTCAATAAGTGATGATGCAACAACAAAATAAATATTTAGAGCCTTAATCACATCTTTATCAAAAAATAAATTCCATTTGGAATAAAGATTTAAACCTAAAAAAATTGAAGAAAAAAATAGACAAGTTTTTATATAACATTGAGTTGGAAGAAGACTTTTTCAAACATATCACCAAAAGCAGAAATCTTGAAAGGACAATAGATTTACCTAAATTAAAAATGTAACATTTCTGTATATCAAAGATACTGCAAATTAAATTGGTACATATAAGACAAGGGGCAAAATATCGGCAACATATTGAATAAACAAATGGTTAGTGATTTAAATATATAAAGAGTTCTTTTTTTTTTTTTTTAAATCAATAAAAATGAACTCCCAACAGAAAAATTTGCAAATGTGTTCATTTATTCAACAGATATTTATTGTTCACCTAATATGTGCCAGGTATTGTGCTTCAGGCTAGAAACACAATGTTGAAGAATCTAGACATCCAGACACAGTCTTTCATTCATTCCAGTATGGAAACATAGACACAAGTAAATAAACAAATAATTGTACAAATTGAGGTAAGGAATTCAAAGAAACAAATAAGTGAGAAAACAAATGGGAGGAGAGAGGTGAGCACTATTTGCAAACAATGTTCTGGGCAGGCCTTTTTAAAGATGTTATATTTAAGGAGTTATCTAAGGGTTGTTGTTGGGGAAAGGCTAAGGAAGGAGAGGAGCTTGGCAGAGATAACAGTATTTACTAATCCCATGGGGCTTCCCTTGTGGCTCAGCTGGTAAAGAAACCACCTGCAATACAGGAGACCTGGGTTTGATCCCTGGGTTGGGAAGATCCTCTGGAGAAGGGAAAGGCTACCCACTCCAGCCAGTATTCTGGTCTGGAGGATTCCATGGACTCTATAGTCCATGGGATCACAAAGAGTCAGACACAACAGAGCGACTTTCACTTTCACTAAGCCCCTGCGGGGCAGAAAAGCATGTTGGAGGAACCAGCGTGGCTACATCATGGTGAGCAATAAGAGAGAGGAGCATAGATAGGGTTGGAGAGATAGGTAGGGGTCAGATTGTGCAGGACTCTGTGAGTCATGATAAAGGGTTTAGATTTATCTTACAATTTACTCAATTCAATTGAGGAGTGAGGTCATTGTCACCACTCTATGAAGAATGTATTTAAGTGGGTCATGGGTCATGAGTGAAAGTAGAGAGAACAGGTAGTCTGGCTGTCACAATAATCAGGTGAGAACAAGCAGTAATTAGACTTAAGTGATGGCACTGAAAATGAAAAGAAGACATTAAAGATACATTTGAGGGACAAAATGGTTGTATTATGCTGGTCTATTTGATGTATGGGAGAGATGAAAAGAATCAAGCACGACACATAGGTTTCTAGCTTGAGAAACTTGTTGTATGGTGGCGCTCCTTACTGTAACAGGGGAAACAGGTTTGGGGTGAGAATGAGGAATTAGATTTTGGAAATGTTAAGTTTGAAAGATCTGAGTCAATCAAAGGAAGATATTAATTAAGCAAGCAATTAGACATGTGAGTCTAAAACTTAGAGGAAAGATCAAAGGAGGAATCACAAATTTGTAACTTATTAGCATAAAGCCAGTACTTAAATTCATGGCAATTGATAAGATCCTCCTAGGAAAGAACATAGAAAGAAAAAAGACCCAGTGGAGGTCTGAAAAAAACAAAAACCGTCAACATTTCGAAGTTAGGCAGGAAATAGAGCATAACACTAGGAGCAAATAGTGAAGCAGGAAGAAAATCTGGACAGAATAGTCTTGAATATGAAGAGAGAAACTTTAAAGAAGCAGGGAGTGGTCATGGTGAAGACAGGAAAATATCCTTTTGGATAGGGTAATATGGCAACTCTGGGAGATGGTGAAGGACAGGGAAGCCTGGCTGCTGCAGTCCATAGGGTCACAAAGAGTCAGACATGACTTAACAACTGAACAATACGGAAGTGGGTGGCAGCTTTAACTGGGCACTTTCAGGAATAGGGGTGGGGGTGTCACACTGTGAAAGTGAACAGAAGATCAGAAAATGAAGACAATCTATAGGATAATTCCTCTAAGAAGTTTGGTCATGAAGGAGAGCTGAGAAATGGCTAATAGATGGAAAAGATGTGCCTGAGGGAAGGTTTGGTTAAGAATATTGGAGCCTGTTTACAGGCTCATGAGAATGATTCCTTCAAGACAGAAATTGACATCACAGAAGGGAAAGCCTAAGGGAAAAAGTCCTTGTAAAGGCAGGAAGGGTTGAGATCCAAAGTCTAAGAGGAGCAGCTGGCCTTTGAAACTTCCTCCATAGTCACAAAAAGGAAGTTGGTGGTTACCAAGGCAGCTGGGTTGGGAGTGGAGGGTCTTGTGCTGGGAAGATAAAGTTTGTATGTAACGTCTATTTTTCAAGGGAAATTTAAAGTAAACAGGGAGGAGGAGATTGGGAAATTTTAAGGAGAGATGAAAAGGTATAAACAGAAGTGGGAAACTGAGACTATAGTAAGAACAATAGCACCAATTTGAGGTTTGAGAAAAAGGATTCAAAGTAAAACTGTGATTTCCTTAAAGAAAATGTCCAGCTGTCCCAGTCAGGCCAATGGAAGGCAGACAGTAAGGTTCATTCAGAGTTGAGATTTTACCAGGAAAGTAAATTGAAAAAAATTGAAGTTTCAAGGATGATAACAGTGATGGGTCACAGGATCTAGGCTAGACGAGAAAGTGACAAGAACTGATAAATAGTGAGGAAAATGAAGTTAATGAATTGTCAGTGAACAAGGGATCCAGGCTGATAGGAAGATGGTGATCAGAGTGGAATGACTGATAAGGTGTTAGCTCAGGTCCTCCTTCAGGTCCTCCTAGCACTGGGAAAGACTGAAGGGTGACAGAGGATGAGATGGTTGGATGGCACCACAGACTCAATGGACGAGTTTGAGCAAACTCTGGGAGATAGTGAAGGATATGGAAGCCTGACATGCTGCAGTCCCTGGGGTCACAGAGAGTCAGACACGACCTAGTGCCTGAGTAACAACCAACACTTCTAGAAGCAGACACGGAGGCAGGGTTTAACTTAGAAGACTTTTATTGAGGGGACATCTGTGAAGCAAAGAGGGAAAGACTCAGGAGCAGGGCGGTCTTCATACCATAATGCAAGTCTGACACCTAGAAAAAGAGAGGGAGGTTGGGCAAGAAGAGCCTTAGGCTCATGTAGCACGGTTCTAAGAAAGTTTCAGTCAGGCTGCTGAGGAGTACGCAGACCGAAGCTGCTCGTTGGAGGAGTCTGGCGTCTCACCCGACTCTGCTCAGTCACAGACTAAGCAGCCCAGGAGACGCACCAACCTCGGTGCAAACCCAGTAGAGGATGTCCTGGGATGGCAAACTAGAACCTGGGAGCAAGGGCTGATTCGGAGAGGAACAAATGGTCATTGGGTATGAAGTTACAGGAGGGGACTGGAGGTTGGAATTCAAGTTTAACCACAGTATGGGTCACACGACTCTGGACAGCGCGGGTCACCAGCCTGTGATCATAGGATTTGAGGTAAAGAAGATTAAAATGGGAGCTAGTCTTTGAAGAACTAATAATGAAGGGAAATGACTAGGAGCTCGACAAATTAGGAGGAGAGAAGAGGATGGTACTCTCCGGTGGCAAGATTCTCAAAGAAGCCGGGATTACGGCAGACGGGATGAGGAAGTCCTCGCACCCGCCAGCCCTAAGGCACACGGTCCTCCTGAGGGGCTGCGTGGGACAGAGGTCGGTAAAGCGCGGGGTGACGGCAGGGCGGCGGCAGCTGAGGCCCCCGGGGAAATCGCCGACGCCCGAGTGGACTTGAGAGCTCCGGCGGGTGCCGCAGGAGGGGAGGCGCGACGCGCGAGGCCTGAGGTACTGGGCTGCGCGGGGCGCGGCCGGGCGGCGGCGCTCACGGGGCCGCGGGCTTCCCGAGGCCGCG